>NC_056525.1:134241319-134311363 GCF_019175285.1 Sceloporus undulatus | reverse complement strand
TTACGCGCAGAGCGCGTACTAGGATTGGGAGGTGCGGTTGCTTCCGCACCTCCCTAACCCTAATACGCGCTCCACGTGTAAAAATGACGGCGGCCATTCCAGACGGCCGCGTCATGAGGACTCACGGCCGCCGCACTCTACATGGGCGGCGTGGACGTGACGTCCTCAATCCGCCCAGGGTGCCTAGGGGCCCTTTCCGCGGACCATGAAGAGCTCTCCGTTCGGAGCCCTTCCTGGTTTGCGGCGGCACTTTGCTTCGTGGGTGCAGCCTTCAGACAGCTGCGCCCAGCGAAGCAATGGAGAAAGGGACCAAGCGGCCCCTTTCTCCCCCTCCCCGCCACCACGGGGTGTCCTTGGGCTTGAAGCCGCAAGGACACCCCTTTTCAGGCTGCGGGGAAGCGGCGTTGCCGCTTCCCTGCAGCTGAAAAGCGGCGGATCGGGGCATCAGCGGCTTGCCGTTCTGGCGCTGAGGCCCGATACACCGGGGAAAGGGGCGGGTGCAGAGCGCCAAATGGGCGGTCTATACCCGCCATAGTTATAAAGGACAGATCATACAACTTATTTATGAGCAAAAACAATAGTGTATCTAGTGGAACATGAAAGACTAACAGATTTTTTGGCATATATTTTGTGGACTGAAACCTACTTTACATATTCATCTAATTAATTAATCTGTACCAACTGTATCCTATTTCAGTTATTTGTTTGTTTATTTAAGGGATTTATATCCTGCCCTTCTCCCAAAATGGGATTGAAGCAGATACAATAATTTTAAAGCCAGAATGAAAACTTTCAATACAAAGGTTAACAAAAGTAATTAAATATTACTAATATTAAAATATAATAAAATGGCATAATTAATATAATAATAATAATAATAAAATAATAATAATAAATTATTTGTATTTTCTGCCTCTCCCAAAGGATTGAGGCGGGATTACAACCATAATACAATAATAACATCTAAAATGTTTCACAATAAAACAATAACATCATTTAAAAATATACACTGGTGCTCGGGATACGAAATGTCGGGTTACGAAATTCCGGGATACGAAAAAGTTGGATTGGCAAAAACTGTTTCGGGTTCGAAATATTTTTCGGTTACGAAATTCATTTCGGCGCGAAATTCAAATGCTGCAAAGTGCACTATAGGCTTTCCAGTGCTAACGGAAAGCCTTTTCGGGTTACGAAATTTTCGGTTACGAAAGGAATGGGCGGAACAATTAATTTCGTAACCAGGCACAAGTGTAATTCAAGCAATAAATCATCATCTAAAATACTCAGTAGCGACCAGAAGTGGAGTTTTTATTGTTCTTTAACAGTAAAACAGTATAAAAAAAACAAACAACCAAATGTGTATGAAAATTTATGCCAAATAAAACTGATTAGTCTTCAAGCTGTCATGTTATTTGTTGTTTAAGATACTTCTCACAGATAATGCAGTTACCTCTCTGGAAATCACATTTCTGACACTTCATCATCCTCTCTCGGGAACGTTTCGTGCTTTCAGTATTTGGTGCCATATAAGTGTGTGTGTGTGCGCGCACACACAGGCTGTACAGACAGGCCAAAATAAAGCTGCTTCGTCACTTTGGAGATATGGTATTCAATGATGCATGCGTCCTAAGAGTCCAAAGCCACACCAAAGCTGCACTCCAGTCCTAGAACTGGTGTGTGGCTTTGGCGCGGCTTTTGGACTCTTGGGCGCATGCATGATTGAAAACCATACTCCAAAGTGAATCGAACAGCTTTATTTTGGCCTGTCTGTAACAGGCCACACACACTCTCTCTCTAAATGTAAGATGAAGATAGCTGCAACATTTTTAAAGATTTTGGGCCACTTAATCAGTCTCTTGCATAGATTTCTGTTTAAAAGGTAACCATCTCTCTTGTTATTGTTAATGCCCTCATGTCAACCATGACTCATGGTGAACCTGTGGATGAGACATCCCCAAGATGCCCTGTCCTCCATTACCCTGGTTAGTTCATGCAAGTTCATGCCTGTGACCTCTGTGATTGAGTCTATGCATTTTGGTGTTCTTTCCTCTCTTTCTTACTACCTCACCTTACCATCAGCATTATAGTCTTTTCTAATGAGTCACTCCTTCTCATTATGTGCCTGAAGTATGACAGCCTCAGTTTGATAATTTTTGCTTCCGAGGAGATTTCATGCTTGATCTGTTAAAGGACCCATCTATTTTGTCTTTTTTGGCTGTCCATGGTATCCTCAGCACTTTCTCCAACACCGCACCTCAAATGTGTTGATATTTTTTTTCTGTTGTCGTTCTACTGTCCATCTGTCACATCCATACACGATAGGGAAACAATGACTTGGACAATTGTGACTTTAGTGTTCAGATGATATTCTTTACTCTTCAGTTCTTTTTCTATTTCTTTCATAGCTGCCCTTCCCATTCCTAGTCGTCTTCTTATTTCTTGACAGCATTCACCGTTCCGACAATGCTTAGTCCTAGGTTCGGAAACATTTTAATTATTTTCATTTTCTCCTTCTCTAGGTTGAATTAGGTATTTCTTCTGTGGTCATTATTTTGTTTTCTTTATGTTCAACATTAAGCCTGCCATTGCACTTTCACCCTTGACCTACTTGTAATGCTCCAAGTTGTGATGTTTTCCATAGTGGGGAACTAAAGTCAGATCTTTCTGCTCATGTATGCATCCTGCACTAATTCCTGCTCTAATGTTATTTGCATTAGTGTAACCTAGAAAATCCTGTGTTTATTTACTGAAAAAGGATGCTTTTACTTTAATTAAACTGAAGATTCCTCTTGGTTGTATTCCAGCTATGGTCAGCTTTATTTTTAAGTAGTTGCTGGGGACAGTGAATTAATTTGAAATGTATTGCTCATATTAAAGTAGATGAGAAAATTAGCAAATCAGCAGACTAGTTTCATGTTCAGAAGCAGTACACCTCTGAATGGTTGTGTTTCAGGAACAACAAGAGACTCTTTATTCAAATAATTAATAATAATAATTTGTTTTATTAATACGCTATTCCAAAGATCATAGCGGTGAACAGCAGAAGACTAATTACAGTAAAGCTAATTTGCCCCAACAGTCTGGGTACTCATTTATAGCACCTCCTCAGAAGGATGCAAGCCTGAGTCGAGCTTGGGCCCTTTTGCTGGTCTTGAACTTGCAACCTTTGGTTTTGAGTGAATGGCTGCAGTACAGGCATTTAACCACTGCGCCACCATGATGTGGACTTCTTGAAGGCATCTGGCTGAGCACTGCTGGAGACAGGTTTGCTGGCTAGGCTGACCAAAACTCATCTACTGTCTGTCTTGCATTTATTTTGTCCTTTGATCTCCTTGTCTTGATTTCACAGCATTCCTGAAGGCCAAACTGGGCAAGGTGCTGGAACCCTATTACTGTATCTCCTTTCTCCTGACAACTCGTTGTTTTAACCCAGCTGGGATGGAGTAGATTTGGTCTGGGGCCAGGGCACTGAGTAACAGAGGTTTACTCTTGTGCCTACATCAATTTCTCAATCAAATTGTTCTGTGAAAAAATGTTATTTTCTCTCCTGGGGAAATGTGACCAGCACAAAAATACTGGGTAAGGGATAAATCTTTATTGGGAAATAATGTGAGGTGAAGGAGAGAAGAGGCAACAGAGAAAGCAAAGAATTAAAGAGAGAACTAGTTTGGGCTCTCATTCTTAGCTGAGTAAAGTGTTGCAGTTGCTTGATTAGGACAGGCACTCTCTATAACCCCTCTTTCTTCTGTCAACAGGTTCGCTTCAACTGGAGCTGTATCTGAACAATGAACGAGTACAACAGCTCGGCTGATGGTCCAACAGTCTGCAGTCTGGGCCAGTGCTATTGGGAAGGTAATGGCAGGCAAAACCAGCTCTCCGTGGTATCTAAAGTCACGAGTTATCCATGTTACTTCCTAGCATAAGTATCACTTATGCATAAGTATCACTTATCCATCTATACTATCTATACTGGCATCCAGTGTCCTATTCAGACACACACGGTTGTGTACGCGGTTTTTGCTTATGTTCTGGAAAGGATGGTGTAAACATTCAAAATTATTGTTTCTGCATTTGAACAACGGGTTTCAAGATAGGTAGGAACATTCTATAAAAAAGAATTCCTCTCAAACAGGAAAAAATTGTTCTCCTGATATTCAACACCCTGAAGTTTAGTATCAGAAGATTATCCTGTGGAATATAAAATGGAATGGAGGTGCAAAAAAAACCTGTTTTCACTTCAGGAAAATGGGTTTCTTGTGCAGAAAGCATGTTTAACTGTACAGGAAATCTGTTTCTCTCTCACAACAAAACAAACTAATTGGTGCAAAAAAGGTGCTTTCCTCCACAGAACAATTTATCTGCAATACCGCAGTAACATCTGAATAAAGGGAAAGGGATATTGTTTTCTACAGCAGAAAGAAAACTACTTATTTGAGTTTTAACAATTTTCTTTATTATTTGTTCTCACATGAGAAAAGAAAGAGTCAGGATTTATTCCCTCCTTTATACTATGCCCATTTCCCTTGTATCATAATTGGGAAACATGCAGCCCATGGGCCATAGCACCACTACCATTCTGTTCATTTGTTGAACCCCAGCCCCTTCTAACTCACATGTTATTTGTTTTTTGTTTTTGTTTTTTTAAAAGGGAGAATTAAAACTGCCAAAGCAACCAAGGAACACACATCTCTTGCAACGCAATGCCTTCCTCTTGTTTATTCCCCCCCCAAAAAAAAATCTAATAAACAAACCACAAAGGAAGTGACATTCTGGTCACTCTTATTGCGCAAGAAACAGGTGCTGCAGCCTACAGCAAGTCAGTATGTGGTGAAAAAATGGCCCGCTCAACAGTAGCCATTTTGTCCTATTGAGAGATTCCTTGTAGATTCATCACAAGTTGATCCCACCTGTAAGAATCCCTGTAGCCCTGTATCAAACTTTTTTTTTTTCCACAACATGTATCTTCTGTCCTATCCATGTATTCTTTTGTCATTCACAAGGATAGAGTAAGCTGCCACATGGTAGTGTTGAAAGGTAGAGCCTTATATACAAGGATCCTATCCAATGACAATTTTGTTGCTCTGTAAAAACACTTTTTTCAGATGGAGTTTTGTTTTCTTACCTTGGACACCTTCATTAACAATGCAGAATAAAGCATCTGTTGCACTAAGGCATTAGCACATTACAAAACAACAAAAAAAGACAAGAGGCAGCTATAAAAAAGTAGATTTTCTGCTTTCCCCCCACATGTTGTCATAGTACCAACTGCCATTCTCCCCAGAGGGAGATGGTTGTAAAAGCGTGGCTTTTGCCAAACAGATTTTCCAGGCAGACAAAAGGCACACATTTACAATTGTCTCTGTCTGTAATAGAATGGGATGTGCTTCAATGGCATTTGTTGTGCTAACAGTCCTCAAGTCGACCCCGACTCATGGTGACCATGGATGAGACATCTCCAAGACCTGCTGTCCTCACTGTTCTGCTCAGTCCTGCAAATTCATGCCTGTGACCTCCTCTCATTAAGTCTATTATCTACATGCGGCCTTCCTCCTTTTCTTCTGCCCTATCTTTCTCTAGCAATTGTCTTTTTCTGATGCTTTCTGTGATAATGGTCAATGTATGACAGCCTCAAATTTGTCATCTTGGCTTTCAGGGCAAGTGCAGGCTTGACTGTTCAGGACCATTGTTTTGTCTTTTTGGCTGCCCATCGTATTGTCAGCACCTTCTCCAGCACCAAATCTCAAATTCATTGACTCTTCTTATCCGCTTTCTTCACTGTCCAGCTCTTGCATCCATACATGATGAATGGGAATGTAAACTGAAAGCTGCTTCTATCTCGCCCCCCTCTCTCTTTTTGTCATGGAATAGGCTCTATAGTGTCATAGCATACAGCAGTTGCCCACCACTTCCTCCAAGACATATCCTCGCCTCTCCCTCACACACGCAAACTGTGCTTGAAAAAGTCTCCAGCCTTTCCTTTCCCTTTTGTCCCTCAGCTCAAGAGGAGTTTTAGGCACAGAGGGGTGGCAGTTTGGGGAGGAGGAGATGCATTCCTGTGGAAGCTGATTGCTCCAGGGCTGTCCACAAGGGCCTTCCAGGGGGACAGAAACTGGAACAGTGAGAGACGCACAAACTTTTCCTTGCCTTGATCACAGGTCTGTCTCTGTGAGCACTCTCCCTGCTCACCTCCCGCAGCCCCTTTATCTCCCTTTCTCTTTCTGCTCTCTCTTACTGTACACCAACCAAGCATGAACAACCATGCAATGCAAGGCTAGATGAAGAGGCTTCCCTGGGAATATACTTGCTATTCAGGTGTGTGTGTGTATTGAGAGAGAGAGAGAGAAAAAGAAAGAGAGGGCATTAGCACATGTACGTGACAGGGCTGGAACTCTCCTGATCACTCCACAACTAGACAGTATGCCACTAATCACCTAAAATCTGCATAAGGGCACAATTAACCGTTCACACAATGGAATAAGAGGTACAGAAGCATCAAAGGTTTTTTTCCTGTTAGTTAAAAAGTGCTTTTAAACAGTTTCCCACAGGTCAACAACAGAAAGCCATGCGTCATGCAGTAAACCTCAACAGAAGGCATTGTTATTCAGATGCAAATGTGCTTTAATTGCCTCATTCAGTATATTCACATTGTTTCACTGGACAGCATCACAAACATTCTGCTTTTCAGTTAGTCTCAAGCGATTGAAATGGTTTTGTATATGCTGCATCTGTTTCTATTATTCTCCCCCCCCCTCCTTTCTGTATGATTTTTTGTGCTGAATTGGGGGGGGGATTAGATTTCGCTTTAATTATGCAGTATTAAATTGTTGGTTTTTAAATTGTCCTTTATTTTAATATTTCTTGTGAACCACCTTGGAAAGTCTTTTGTTTCAAAAAGGTGGCATAGAAATGAACTGACAATATAAATCAGTCAGTTGGTAGCCCATATCTTCTTTCAATATCTGGCCAACATTCATAGATCCTGTGTAATCATTTCAAGTGCCTTTCAGATCTGACATTTCTCTCCATGCAGTGGTTCACCCCTCTCAGTTGCCATTGCCTGCTGGGCTACGAATTCAGAGGGTGGGCAGGCTCTCTATAAGTCCATGTTAAATCCCAGTCAGTGGCTTGCAAAGGTTTCTTCATCCTCAGAAATCTCACCTTTTCATATGTCAGGGGAAGAGGGGCATCTGAGGACAGCATCAACCTCGCAGCTTCAGGAGCTCAGTGAGTCCAGTCCCTATCCTGACAAATTAAAAAGGGCTGTGCCCACACATGGGGAGGGTTATACCAGCCCTATTTTTCATTGCTTTTAAGTTACTAAGGGAATTTTTTTTGAAGTCATTGATTCATTGTTTGGGAGCCCCACTTGGCTACAAGCATTGCACAGGACTATATATCAACTTGCCATTTCTTCTTTTGTGTAGGTGTTGTCCCCCGGCTGAAGGTGCAGAGAAGAAAGAGATGCTAGTCCTTGTGGAGATGGGCGGTAAGATGAGGAGGAGGAAGGGACTCTCGTAATCACACAGACAAGTCCCCCCACCTTTTTCTTGAAGAAGCCTAGCAAGGATATAGATAATGAGAACAAGATCATGGTGTTGAGGCCAACTATTACGAGCTTTCTTGTCAAGAATTTGTTCAGAGGAGTTTGCTTTGCTTTTCTGAGGCAAGGGAGGTGACATGCTCAAGGTCACCCATGGGTTTCAGATTGAGCTGGGAATCTAATCTGGTCTCCAGAGACAGTGACTGTCTCCACACTGCTTCACTCTGGTGCCACAACAAAACTACGCTTCCCATAATTCCATCACATTGAACAATGGTGTCAACCTGTTATTTCTGCAGTGTGGATGCCAATAATCCAACCCTCAAACAGTACCTTCCATATTGACAGAAGCACTCCCTCTCTCGCTATCCTAATGAACTTGATCTTGTCTGCAGATATTACCCTCACACCAGTGTGGCTAGATATAGAGAGTGAGTGATAGGAACTAATATTGTTTGCGAGCATGCTATGATGCATACTGCCTCTACCCAATTCCAGATCTGGGGTAGGGGTCTTTCTGGCCATCTAATTTTTTTTCACAGATCTCTTTCTCTTGCTTTGTTCTTAATCTGCTCCTTAAATTATATGGCAAAAGCTAGGATATGTCCCAGGGATTTTAGAAGGGTAGTGTGGGAAGGGATAAAGCAGTATGATATTTCCTGTGTTGTAGAAGGCAGATGAAGGCAAGGAATCAACTTGTAGCTGAACTAGGGAGTAAGTTTTGTAGTAGGGGTAAGTGATAAAATCCTAGGGGAGAAGTTGAATGCCATAGTGGATAGTAACGTCAATATATTAGAGGCAGTCACATGGGCACACACCAGCAAGGGCAGGAGGAAGCAGCTTAGCAACCCCCGGTGCCACTCACTCTCCTTTATTTTTAGGCCTTCTGCCTTCAAGAAAATGTCGGCTAGATTTTTCGACCTGGTGCATGGCTATCAGGCTTCAGCTGGAGGCCAGGGGAATGCTTTGCGAGATCAGCAACTCAGCAGGAGTGGCATCCCCATCATTGTTGAACAGCTGCATTGCTTTCATCACCCAGTATGGTAAGTTACTCAAGGCCTCCTTCCATTGTCCAAAAATAAGAATAATAATAATAATAATAATAATAATAGGAGGTAGGAGGGAGGAGAAGAAGACCTCTTTTGAAAAAAACCTTCCCTGGATCCTACGGTACGAGAATAATACAGGCAAGTCTCCAGTCCTCCATTTTGAACAAGGGGCTGGAACATGTGGTGCCTTCCCAACTCCAGGCTTTCTGATCAATCAGACAGATTATCTAGACCATGTCAGTCTGGTGTTAAGAAGCCGGTTATGGGACAGAAACACTTTGGTCGCCTTGGTAGATGACCTACGCAAGGAACTAGACAGGAGAGTGTGTCCCTGTTGGTTTTGCTGGATTCTCCAGTGGCTTTTTGATACCATCAACCATGATATCCTTCTGAGCCACTCTCTGGCATGGGTCTTGGAGGTACTTTTCTACAGTGCCTCCATTCTTTCCTGAGGAGCGGTTCTCAGGTGGTGGTGCTTGGGGTTCCTGTTTGATTCCTTAGTCATGGTCGTGAGTCCCCTCAGGGCCAGTCCTGTACCCGTGCTTTTTAACATTTACATAAAACTGCTGGGAGATCATCCAGAGTTTTGGGAGTAAGATGTCACCTGTAACATGATGAACCCAACCAATCAGTCCTTTCCACATAATTCCAAGGAAGCTGTTTGTGTCTTAAAGTCTTAAACTGGTGTCTGGCCATTGCAATGGACTGGATGAGGGCAAACGAACTGAAGCTTAATCCAGACAAGACAGAGTGGCTCCTGGTCATCAAAAGACAGATCTGGGAATAGGAGCAGTGTGTGTTAGATGGCATACACCTCCCCCTAAAAACACGGGTTCATATTTTTGGGGTTGAGCCTGGAAGCCAGGTATGTGGTGACCAAGAGTGCATTGCACAGCTAAACTTGGCGCCAACTGCACGGTTCAGGAGAAGTCAGATCTGGCCATGTGGTAACTTGCCTTGTTACATCCCATCTGGATTACTGTAATGTGCTCTATGTGGGGCTACCTTTGAAAAGTGCTCAGAAACTTCAGCTGGTCCAAGGACTGCAGCCACACTGTTACGGGAGCTGGCGACAGGAGCATACAATCCCCTTGTTTGCAATAGCTCCATTGGCTGCCATTCATTTCCAGGCACAATTCAAAGTGATGGTTTTTGATCTGCAAAACCCAAGACGGCTTGGGTCCAGGTATTGAAGGACTGATCTCCCTTATGAACCCACTAGAGATTGAGATCATCCAGAAGGCCCTTCTCCTGTCCCTCACACCTCTCAGGTGCTTTAGTGGGAACAAGAGAGAGGGCCTTCTCAGTGGCTGTTCCCAAGCTCTGGAACTCCTTCTTCCCTAGAGAGACCAGATGGCTCCATCCCTGCTTTCCTTCTGGCGCAGGTAATGTTCTTATGCCAGCAGCTTCGCAAACTGATAGGGGCGGGCAATGGTGTGTGGCTATTTAAATTTTAAGGTTTGTATTTTTAACATATTCTATTTTTAATCATAACTGTTTGAATTTTTTAATGGTTTTATGTGTTTTAAATTATATTTATACATTTAAGGCGCATTGTTTTTAAAATTGTGTTCCATATGGGAGAAAGCAGGATATAAGAAATAAAACCATACATCGTCATCATCATCATCACATGCTCGTATTGTGGAACCCAAAAAACAATATGGGGCAGGGTGGAATTGCCCTATAACTTTCCTCCTGCTTGCATTCACGCAGTTGTTTGCAAATGTATACGTGGGAAGCTGTGTCTGCTTTTCAACTACAGATTGCTTCTCCCAAGAGTTGGAGTTTAGCGTGCAGCAGAATTTTGAAACAAAGATCACATTCACATTGCTCTCTGCGTGACAAGCACCAGGAGAAGAATATTCCATGATAATAGAGCTGTTTGTCTAACGCCTTAGCTGATCAGAGGGACATGTCTACCTATTCACTGATACCTATTCTGAAAGAAACGAAATACTCTCTTAGTGAGGAGTTTATTCAGACAAGGGAAATTGGAAGTATAATCCAATGGCAATCTGAACGCAATCATGGGTGTTTAATGTTATTGCGTGATAACCCACTACAAACAAATCAGGCAATGGGAAGTTGTCCAAGCGCATCATGGGGTTTCACTGATTGCATGATAGACGGCCACACGCAAATTGGGCAATGCATGCTATTTTTTTTGTGCAATGGGGAGCCAGTTTCGAATGCAATGAAGCATTCACACGTAATTTCACGAAACTAGCGAATTCATGTGAATGCCAGTCTGGACCCACTTTCTTTTTCAAGAATTCGAAAATTAAGAGAAATTCCCTCAAATGTGGAGAAACTCCTTAGGCAATGGATCCCTACCAAGCCTGCCACAGTTGTCAGCCGAAGCACTAGTAACGTGGCAGTAGCTCGAGCTCTGGAATGTCCTGTGGCACAGAACTCCTATGATATAATTGCTATGTCCAAATTGGACAAGGGCAGGTAGTACGGCACTTGTGGATGGATAGCCCTGGATCCAGGCATAGCAAGTTCAGTGGTGTTCGTGGAATTCCTGATCTTTTGGGATTGGCTTCTAAGAAAATAACTATTATAACAGAAGAAGGATTCTAGATGTATTCAAATTAAGTTTGGCAAGCGTTCTAGATTTAGAACCAATGCTCCTTGCAACAGCGGGCCCTTTTAGTACTGCTTGAGATATCACGTTGCACAGGCATCTGAAAGCAGAATTAAAAAACAGAGTTCAAAATGGGCAGTGCAATACAGCACGATATCATCTTGCAAGTTCCCATCCCTTGCCATTATTTCCTACAACGTTAATTAGAACGCTCTTGCATCTTCTTCATCCTGTAATTGCATCGTGGAGAAGCTAGTCTGTCAAAGCCTTCTCCAGTACAGCATTGTAAGTTGGTAAGTCAAAGGTATTTTCAGTGTGGCTACCAGCTGCATAGTGCCAGTGAAAACCTGTTTTGCACATCAAAGTTTGCAAATTATCTGATCTTCATCATACAGTCCAATATGAGCAGGTAAGACTTCCCTAAGGCCAATAGAGAAATAGTACCTTCATGGCGGTTTGTAACCCGCCTATGATCTCTTCTTAGTTCTCTTTGTGAGAAACAGGAAGTGTAATGATTCACTCTTCATTGTGGCTACAACAGTGGCTGTTCAATAAAGTGGGTCAAAGCACTTCAGAAATTAATGGTGTCATATCCATATCAAGCAGGAACATGAAACTGTTATGGTTATCAGGTATTCTTCCACCTAGAGAGCAAAAGATGCATGGTTTTTGGCAAGGTTTTTGGCAAAGCCTTTGAAACTTGTGTTGTGCACTGGCTATACTGTCAGACTGCCACACGGCTCTCTCTTGTTCAACAGTGTAGTGTTAACTCACTGTGTGACACTATCGCCAGGTGCATAAATGTGACCTCACTTCAGCAGGGATCAATTTGAGAGAGAACTTAAAATAAGAAAGAAAGGAAAATAAAGACAGGGAGAAAATGGCCATGTTGTATTTTTACATACCTGTCTGAGGAGCCAGGGTTCGCCAACACATCTGTTCTGGTCACACCAAGTGAAATAACATCTGCCATTTCTATCTTCCCCACTGGTTCAGAGCTCTTGTCCGTCTCATAGAAGAGGAAAAACTTCTCAAGTGAGCACCAGACTCTCTGAAATTCTATGGCAGGGAGGAGGGAGACTATCAACCAAAGTAATTAATCCACTACTCTTAAGTAGTAATCCCTATCCATATGTGACACTTACCTTCTCTGCTCTTCTTGATCACTGTGAGTTTTGTCATGGCTGGGGCCTTGTACAGATACCCACAATGAGTAATTGCTTGTGTGACCTCATTGTAGACTCCTTCTAGACTCAGTTCCTCCACACCAAGATTGCCTGTCAAATGTACAAACTTCATGTTGTCTTTTCCAGGATGATTTATAACTTAGAATCATAGAGTTGGAAGAGACCACAAGGACCATACAGTCCAACCCCCCTACCATGCAGGAAATCACAATCAAAGCATCCCTGACTTGTCTCATCTATAAACATTCCAGCCTAAAAATCCCTATCATGGGCCTCATCAACTCCAGCCAGAATACTCCGGGCTGCTCCCAGAGTACTCTGGCTCCAGAACTGGCCTGGATTCCCCCCATTACCTCTGTACTCTGTAACAATGCCAGGTGGCTATCTACATCCCAGGATTCCATAGCATGTTTCTGTGGCAGTTAAAGTGGAATCTTAGCATTATATTTGAGTAGTGTGTAACGACTGCATATCCAGATCAGAATGCTAGGAAACTCCTTTGGGCATGCACAGCTTAAAGTAAAGGATGAACAATCTTTTTGTCATCTGCTTATTATATACATCACTCTTTCTCTTCTCTGGCTTCAGTCATGCTTCTCTAGTGCAGACTTCTCTAGTGCAGACAATCATTACAATATGATTGGGACAGGCCAAAGGGAGACGATGCAGGTGGGATGGGATGGCAATGGAAAATCTTCTCCATCTTTGCACTGAGCGCACACCTTGTGTGCCTTCCTCATGTTCTACTGCCACTTTCCTTCTGAAGCCAGCATGTGGCTTGCTTCCTGCACTTTCTTTTCTTATCACATTGAAAGAAACAGCAGGGAATGAGTCCCATGCTTGCTTTCAGCTTTCAGAAAGATAGCGGCACAAGGGTTCCTTCTTGTGACACAGAAAGGAAGAACTGTGGCCTTTGTACTTCTGAGCCCTTCATCCCTTAGGACTAAATTGCACAAAACATTGCACTAAAATAAGGTTATCGGATGTGACCTGTATAGGGACCCTAATGAGGAGGCAGGAGGCTTTACCCCTTTGCCTCATGCTGCGGTCCTGATTTGGATCTCCCTTCTCCTCATATATAAGCTTATCACATGGCACTTGGAGGAACGAGAATGGAATGGAACGGGGGGAAAATGCATGTTACCACACAGGAGAACGCTGCTGATGACTTCAGGAGTCCCCAAACCATTGCCCACTGTTCCATGGCAGCTAATTTTGAAGAACGGTTCAAAATCCTCCTTCAAAATCAGCTTCCAGGAATGGCTGAGGAATGGTCTGGGGACTGCTGGCGGCATCACCGGTGTTCTCCCGTGCGTTTCCCCCCTGCTCTGTTCCATTTTCGTTTCTCTAAGTGCCATGGGATAAGCTTAATACTTCTGTATTGTCAAATGATCCTTCTGTGCAGGTGGAGGGTATTTGATTAGGATCAGGACTACAGCATAGGCCAAATGGCTAAAGTTCCCCAATGCCCACACCAAGGCCTCAGTTAGTATGGGATCCCCTGCATTTATTTTGGAGAAATGGGAGGCAGGGTTATAGTTGCTTGTGACACTCTTAAAGTAATGCTTTAATTTGGTCCTGTGAAATCATACGTCAGAATTAAAGAAATACACATTGTTCAAAAGAATCCACTAGATGGCTCACTTGGTGAACAATGGAGAACCGACAACACTTTAGCTTCAGAATAAAACTCAGCATGCACAGTATAACCTGGCCATTAGATTGCTACTATAGGGTTTAATAATAATGTTTGGACTGCAGCTCAGAATTTTATTATAGGATGAACACTGTATTTGTTACATATTTTGCAAATATCAAGGCCTTAAAGTTTGTATATTAGGAAGAAACAAAGACAAAAGTTTATTCTGTGACCACTGTTTTCATAGAGATAATGAGAACATGATGAAATCAATTTGGGGTGTTCAGACACTTAACTATAAATAAAAGATATAGCAGAAAGGTGCAGTGGAGAAAAAAAAATAGATGACAAGTTAGATCCAGAAAATAATGACTTTGACAGGAGCCTAGTAAATGAGCCCAGTGTTGTAATGGGGAAAAAAATTAAGACTTTGAACAGATGTACTTTAGCCTTGTAATCACCTGATGACAGGTGGCCAGAATAATGGTGACCATTACAGTCTTACAGGATTGGTACTGGATGAGTAGTGGCCTTTAACAAAAGTCTTGTTAGGTAGAGATGGAAAGATAGAAGGCACTTGAGATAGTGTAAAAGCTACTCTAAAAGAAAGAGAAGGTAAGCAGTTTGCAACTGCCTCCAATGATGTACAGCTGCAAAGCTGCTGCCTCCTATTCTATTCCTAAGAAAATTACCACACTTCATAATATTAGTTATAAGCCTGTTACAGACTGTCAAAATAAAGCTGCTTTGGGTCTCTTTGGAGGTATGCTGTTTAAATGATGCATGTACCCTAAGAATCCGGAAGCTGCACCAAAGCTGCACTCCAGTGTTTAGGAATGGAGTGTGGCTTTGGCGTGACCACTGGACTCATAGGACCCACACATCGTTTAAACAGCATACTGCCAAAGCGACCCGAAGCAGCTTTATTTTGGCAGTCTGTAACAGGCCATAGTTGTGCTATTAGCTGAATAATAATAATAGATGTTTTTTAAAAATATATATATATATCATTAAATGCAGGTGAATTACTGTTTGAAATTTATAGATTGCCTCAACAGATGACTGTGTTACAGTGCTACGTAAGATGTTTAACTTGTTATCAGTCTGCATCTATATGACTGCCTCTTAGCGATGTTTCCTAAGACAAATATAATGTTCTAATGTGATGTAAGATGTTTGACTCTTTATTCACATAGAATAGATAAAAATGTGCCTAGAGTGAGAAAGAGCCTTGATGGTGCAGTGTTAAATGCCTGTACTACAGCCACTCGCTCACAAACCATAAGGTTGTGAGTTCAATACCAGCCAGGGGCTCAGGGTCGGCTCAGCCCCGCATCCAGAGTACCCAGCTTCTTGGGGGCAATTAGCTTATACTTTGTAAACTGCTTAGGGAGTTCTGAAGTGCACTGATAAATGGTATAGAAATGTACTTGCTATTGCTGTTGTTTGTTACATGAGTTAAGTAAATTAAGTACTTAAAAACTGTACAAAAGTGACATGTTTATTTCTGTATATCAAATATTCTAAAGTTCCAGTGTTTATAATTACTTCAGAGGAATGTTGATGTCATTTCTGCCTATTAATACAATTCTCTTCTCTACAAATTTGGAAGCTCAGGTGACCAAACTAGACCATAGGGTCTGTACTAACAGATACAGACTAACTGCGAAACAACAACAAATCTGCAAATCCCTCAGATGCAGAGATGGGGTGGAGGAACCATGTCTATTTCAACTTTACAAACTTATGAATACTGTCCTCTTGATAAGTGATTAAAGAGTATCATTATTGTTTACCCAGCTTTGCTAACAGATTATGGCAAGCCTATTTAAAAACTAAAGTAAGCATGTTAGTTCAGTACCTTAGAATTTGCTGTATCAGTGACCTTTATTTGGTCACTTTGACATTTGGCACATTTGTAGACTTCATTAAGTAGATCATACAAACTACAATCCAAATTATTACATAAGCAGCGGTCCATTTTTTAAATAAGAAAAAACCCAGAACTTACAATGCTGGAACCTTTGTTTTCCCTACTTGCCTTAACTGAAGGGATTTTGAGAATGAGGCAAGTAAGTACGAAAACACCAGTAGTATGTTCTGTAGTACTGGGTGGAAATTCAGTAACAAGGAAAACTGACTTAGGGGCTGTACAAACAGCCTCGCAAGGGGCAGCCTCCAGCTGCCCCTTTTACAGCCAGTTCAGGGCCACGGCAACCCCACGCTACGGCCCCAATCTGGTCTTTCCAGGCTGCAAATAGGAGCTGCAAAAACAGAGGCACAATAGCCGTGGCGCCATGGCTTTACAGTGCTCCTTCAGTGCTGCATCAGGCGGATGAAGTGCCAGAGGAGCGCTGTGATGCTGTGCACCATGTGGTGCAGCACTCAGCATCACGTTGCCCTGCGGGTAGAGCTGGGGCGTGTATCGTGTAGCTGCTAGGCCACGACTCCACCCTCAAGCCAGCCTTTAAGGCCCGTCTGCATAGGGTCTTATTTTGTTATTAAAAACTGTCAAAAACTGATTTTAAATGCAGTTTTTCTTCCTCTAATCTTAGTTTGTTTTTGCTCAAATAAAGGTTTTGTGTTACATTTCTTTGAAATTTTCAAGGGCAATTGTTTTGTGATGGAAATGAAAATGAGTATCTTCCGAGTTGTAGACTGTGATGTAAATTCAAAAACACACAAAGGGTCATTTGGGACTTATAGGATTTCCTGCTGAATCAAGCAGATGTCAGAAAACTCTTTATAGAAATAAAATGTTGGACTATCAGTCAGAAAAGATGTGATACAATTAAAAGCATATGGTCAAAGAAAGAGTTATTCTCCCATTTCGTAAGTAAAGAGACAAATAGACAGAGAAAGAGAGTAAAAGTTACCTGGGGAGCTCCCTTGTTGACCCTGGCCATTGTTGCACCAAGACTTGGCTTTCAAAGTGGCGTCACAACATCCCATCTCTGCTTCCATGGTGGTTGCAAAAAACTGCAACATTGTTTTCAGCAGTCCAGGCCCAGAAACAGCTGTACAAAGAGCCTGAGAGCAAGATGACAGTTAATGGAGCTTCTCAAAGTAAGTGGAAAAGTTATGCCAAGAAGCCTACAGATAGCCTCTATCTGGCAACAACATAGTCACAGGATAGGGAATAGCCTCTCCTCTCCTGCTTGTACAAGTCCAAGACTGAGAAGGGGGCAGTGCACAAGAAGGCACATTTCAGAATACACCCGTTTATTGTTCTGCCTGATTCCTGTATCGTGATCATACCTGCAAAATGTTTTCCTGGCTGCTGTAATGTGGATGCGGCATACGGTAGCATCCATAGCGGTATTTGGAAGTGATAAAGTTTCGTCTCTGCTCATTGTTGGCATCAGGGTACAAGGCCTCAGAAGGTGGGAGCTGTGCCTCCCAAAATTTGTTCACTTGTTCATTCCCGAGCATGATGAACAGCTTTAGGAAAGAGAGATGTGGTGACTTGGCACCATCTCCAAAAGATGGATGACAAGCAGTTGGTGAAGTAGATGGGAGCTTATGGAAGCTTATGACAAGTAAAATTTGTTCATATTTAATGTGCCACAAAACTCTGTTGATATTAAAACTCTTTTGATATTTGGAGGAGGCCTGCTCTCCATATTTCCAGAGCAGGCCAGAAAAGAAAAGAAAAGTAAAGTAAACTTGCATCTCAAGTGAGCTTTTGCACCCCAAGGAGACAAATTCAAAGCTGGCCTCCCCAGTCCTTCCTTTCCCCACCTCTTGAATTCCTGCAGCTTTGGATATGTAACCTACAATTTCCCAATCTCCTTGGAGACATGGTACATACCTGAACCATCTCATTGCTCCAAATACTTGTGTCCAGTTTCAGACTCTGTACCTTGGATATGCTGGAGCCTAGGCTTCGATGCTGACCTGTGGAAGGAGTGAGGTTGTGAGCATAAACTTTTTATGGCAAGTGAATGATCCAGCTGCCTCCAAACATCTGCAGTAGACATGGAAACACCCCTTGAACCCCAGCTCTTCACACACAGCTACTCATTCACTTCATAATTACCAACGAAAACTCTATGGTACATGAGTGAGAAGGCTGTTCCCATCAGAGACATTCCATTGGGTAACATGGAAGCTCCCAAAGCGGTCTGATATTTTGCATCTGTTTCTCATTCCAGAATACTTAACATTGGCCCATCAGCCACTTCCCACCATCTCCATTCTTGCATCCTAGGCACATGCAGGCACTTGCCTGCACACTGCTTGCAGATCACCACACACAAGTTGATGGAGGCCCAGTCAGGGCTTAGGGCGTGACAGTCAGCACAGAATCTGTTTGCTTTGTTAGACCAGATCTTCTCAGCCACTTCATAATCATACAGTGTCTCTGCAATGGAGTTCTGCAAGACCTCCATCCAATCCCGCTTCTCTCGTTCAGACTCAGCAACAAAACTGAGGGAATACAAACAGCAAACATGCTTTAAAGTCATAAACACTCTCTGGTCATTGTTTTGTGTTACCTTTTGTACCGATTTGTAACCCGGATTAAAAGTCGGAAGTTCCCATTGGCACCGGTTTAAACACATCAGAATTAGGGTCACACTCGATCCAGGGCAAATCCCCCTTGGAACGGTTTTTCTGGAAGTGGATTATTTCCCATGTCTTTTAGGAAAACTCGTTTCTTCCCTGCTGCTGTCAAATGTGAACTTGGCCCCGGTCATGATCGGGTCAAGTTCAAGGGAGGGATTTAGGTCAGAGGGAGGGCAGTGAGCGGAACATGCCTCCCCTCTCCCAAGCAGCTTTCTTTCTCTCTCTCTCTTTTGTAATTTTTATTTTTGACAGATTATGTGAATGCTTTTTCTACAGGTTGATACATATTGATAGAATGTGTCTGCTTGTGTTACATGCTCATAGCCAAAATATGCCCTGAACATGCTGACTGTATGGTCATAATACCACAAATCTCCAGCTGTTATTTTTCAAACAATGTGGATGACTAATGTGTGTATGTATGTTTGCACATTAAAAATCTGAAGATCTGACTCCAGTACTCCACGCAGTCTCTCTGCACTGCCTCTCACTGTTCCCATCCCTTGCTGTGTCTTGAGACAATAAACCTGAATATGTGGTGTTCCATCATCCAGGATGGCTGCACATTTTTGTGGTCTTCTCAGCCACAGGATATCCTAGCTCCCCACTAGAACTTCCTTCTAGCACCCTCCCCACCACAAACACCCTCCCCCCCCCATGTCTCTGAAGGGGGCCATAACATGAGTCACTTTGCTTCTTTGAGAGAATTAAACAGAGGCCCCTGGAGCAAGCTCTTTTTCCTGAGGAGAATATCTAGCTCCCTTGGGTTTGTTAAGAGTTGCTCCTCTACTCCTCCCAAGTGTTTCCGTGACCTAATGACTCCAGGGCCTCTGGCACAAGCTCTAATTTCCTGACGTGAAGAGTGACTGGAGCAGAAACTATATTGCCTTCCAAGGAGCCTCAGCAGCTTGCCCTTCAGCTTCTTTCAGGACTTCTTCACTAGTGGCAGTGGAAGCTAGCCTGATCAGTGCAGGGATCTCCCATTTTTGGGTAGGAGAAGTGCCAAGCAGCAGTGGAACATGACTCTCTTGTGCCTCAGGAAGCCAGCAGAGCTAAAAGACCTGCATGGTCCACTGCTGCTCTTGTGATGCCACAGGGGCCTCTTGGGAGAGCACTCCCATTTCTCAATTGAAGGAAAGCTTTGCAGGGGCAAGAAAACACAAATTCCTTACACTATGTTTATTCCATGGCTCCAGGGTACCTCAGCTCAGCTTCTTGGGCTAGTGGTAATAAAAACTCTAGACATGCCAACCCTTGATGCTGGTCTTGCCTGGCATCTAACAGTACTCCACTTACTGTCTTGTAATTTCTGGAGTATTACCTGAAGATTTTGAATGGAGTGATGAGCTCAAAGCTGCGGCCTTTGGCTTCTCGAATGGTGGTGCCATGCATCTCAATCAGGCAGATGGCAACACCCATCTTGAAGAACTGGAGAAGATAAGTGGACAAGAATGATTTGATTTCAACTCATAGCCACAATGATGCCCCCATTAGATACAAGCTCACCACTCTCCACCCCCTCGCCCAAACCCTTCAGGAAAACATTGGGAAAATACAATTTCTCTTTTCCACTAAGAAATGGGGGAGGATGTAAGGAGTGGAAATGGTGAAGAAAGAAACATCAGAATCTGATACTGGCTATGGTTTTGCAGCCAAACGGGGACTGTAAATGGTCAGGGTGATTTCAGGCCAGTGTGGACATACTCCTGATCATATTCCATTATTAGTAGCTTATCACTCACCGTTAAACGGGCTCAAGTCTCCTGGGCTGGAGCCAAGACACAGGATGAAGGTGGGGGTTATTGTTCACTAAATTGCTGCCAAACCGCTGGCTACCATTAGCCCAGGTCCAAGCTGGGTCCCAGCCACACTCTGCCAGCACTTTTTAGAAGTTGGAAAGCTTCTGGCTTCTAAAAAGTGCGGGTGGAGTGTTGCTGGGACCTGACTTGGACCTGGGTTGATGGCGGCAGTTTAGTGAGTGATAAACCCGACCTTCATCTCCCGTCCCAGCTCCAGCCCGGAAGGTTGGACCCGGAAGGCTGGAGCCGGTTTAAAAAGGTGAGTGATAAGCTCCTTAGTCAGAGCTATGTACAGGAGCGTTATTCCTAGAATGAAGGAGAAAGGGTCTGTCTCCTTTCTGATTCTCCCCAGAAGGAAATCCCAGTGTAAAAAAATAAAAGAATATATATAAAAAAGAAAGAAAACAAGAATGGAAAAAAAAAAAAACAAGACATGGTCTTGCAGCCAAATGGGGACTGTAAATGGTCAGGGTGATTTCAGGCCAGTGTGGACATATAAAAAAGAAAGAAAACAAGAATGAAAAAAAAAAAGACATTTTCTTCCAGCTTTTCAAATCTGAAAAGTAGGAGAAACACAGGGCTCATGACTTCTCTTTCATAGGGTATAGCATCAGGTGTGCATTCCTGAGGAGGGAGAAAGAACTGCTGAAAGGCTTTGGCATTCACCTGCTCACTTTTATACAGCCACATCTCTGCCAGGATAAGCACCACAAAGAGCTTGGACTTGTAGCCCTTCATTTCCAAGTAGCCAAACTTCTGAAAACGGCTGTTACTGCTGCTGAGGCATGGTTGGGAACAAAGCAGCCGTTGCTCAGTCACCTTCTGCTGCAGGGTGTTGCACCATTCATCTCTCTGGGCTGCCGGGACCAATAGTAAAAGGTGAGAGGGTTGCAGGACACTTCAAAAAATTATTTCTGACCAGAGCTGGCAGAAACATTATGTGTAGACCCTTAAGTGAAAGTGATTTCCCTGAACTTTCCCATCTTTGCAAACAAAGAATATGGCACAAAGTGAATAGGAAAAAAAGAGAGAATGATGAATGAGGGAAGAAAAAATGGTGCTGCAGGCCAAAAGAATGAAGAGGGAGGGATTAATTGATTCAGGATGGGATTTCTCACCCTCATTTTCAGTTCGGAAGACAAAGATCCTGTGCTTAGTGACGACCTGGAATTTGTTGTCCTTGGTGGAACGCACCATGTCAATGATGGAGAGAGGAATCATTCCTTTAGGATATGGCTCCTGAAGGAAGCCAAGCAAGCAAGGGGTTTAGCTTTGATGTTTCCACACTGAACTTTGAGACTGACTGAACTGATAATCTAGTTTTACCTCTTTTTTCTTGGGGGTGGGGTGACAAAAAAAAAAAAAACTCTCAGAAATACACAGAGGCAGCAAAGGTTCATGCACTCAAGCCATGTTTGCAGGCCCAAAGCTGAGGATCTACTTTCTATTGTCATGCCTTGTCTCCCCACTAGGCAGTCCCCCCCCCTTTTTAAAACTTAATCCACTTTCCTAGTTCCCTTTCTTCTCTCTGGGCCACAAATCTCTTTAGCCTCCCAAAACATGCAGTGTTTAGTAAGAAGAATTCTGTTCTCACCTTCTCGTTGTTAAAATACATGATGTTTTTTCCATCGAATCTAACAAAGCGTCGCTGGAAGACGTAATTCCTATCAAGAACGAAAGAAGAGCCCATTGAGTTCATATTCCGCAACCCAAAAATTCCTCTGCATAGAAAGCACTTGTGGAAGGACAGCTGAGGAACAAATCCAGTTCTGACACCAGGAGGATCCAGTCCTGGAAACTATCTCTAAGGCTCATTATCAGAACAGTTTCAAGCCTTGAATAGAGTGTCTTGCAGGTAGGGATGAGTGAGAGTAAATTTGATTTTGATTCGAATTTAACATAATTCAGAAAATGTGGATGTAAGAAAGCAAAACTGTTACAGTATGAGCACCTATGTACGTGTTATGCAGAAACATATATAATGATCACTCTTCCTAGGCAAAGTTGACAGTAATTTGGTGGAAAGCATGGGGGGGGGCAGTAGACAGGGAAAATACCCTAACTCTTTTAGTTTCTCCATTCCAGATGGCCTCCTCTTCTTGGAATAAATGTTGGGACAGGGTGTGTATGTGTTCATTACATACATTCACATAGGAAGGAAAGCCCATCTTTAAATGTATATTTTTTTCTATTTTCTACATATAACCAAAATATTCTCAGAAAGAATAAATGACCTATGTTTCTAACACCTGCCTGAAATTTGCTCCTACTAATCATTCTAGTAACACTTTAGTGAACCAGTTTAATGATTAAAGTGTGCAACCACACTCTGATTATCAGCAGCGTGCAATTCTTTCACAGAGGGACCACAGCCTACTCTTGAAGTGGGAAGAGTGTCAGACCTGAAATCCCAGCTTCTAGGCAAGTATGACCCTTAGAATTTCTCCTTTTAAGAATAAAGCAGGACTGTTTCATTGATCAAGTGCTAAAACAAAAGTATCAACTTTCTGCTGCTGTCCCTGTTTCAGTCTTTGGACAATATTGTACCATACTACAGTACACCATTATAGTGCCATTATTCAACTTCAACTGCAGTGAAGCCGCCTGTGGCATTCTGGGGTTTGTAGTTTAGTAGTTTGTAGTTTGTTGTTTTAGATTTGTGCACCGTTTGGCAGGCTTTTGATTCTTATATTATTTTGATTTTTATCATGTGAAGTGCTGTGCAAAGCCTACAGCACTCTATAAATAAATGTTAACAACAACAATACCAAGAAGCTCTTTGACCGAGAAGTCTAAATGCCCCTCCATAAACTGCAAATCCTAGGGGTCCATAGGAAGCAGACATAGCAGTATATGTGGATTAATAACGCTATAACAATGTAGTGCGGTATGGTCCTTTGTAGTGAGTGGTTTTACCTTGTCTGATTTCCTCTATTTTAATTGATACTTTAATGGTGTGAATTGCTTTGAGCAAAAGGTCAATGCATGATCGCTAAGTGAACAATTTATTCATTTTTACTTAGGGCCCAACCATGTTCCTCAGTACTCTACTCCCTACTAGCTAGTCACCTACCCCTGTGGGGAGAGCTTGTCTAACCAGCCGTTGAGCACAGTGGATGGCCGCTCTGACAGTGAGGTATAGCTGGCATAGGGGGAGATGGTCAAGTCATCTAAAATCTCATCTGGATACAGGTGGTTGGAGAGTCTGAATGGAGAGCCTTGACCCCACGGAGCCTCCACTGTAGAATAGCCCTCATTCTCATTCTGGTCAATGCAGCTGTTGAGGGCAGTCTCCTTCTTAGCAGATTGACTCTTGTCTTCTGTTCTGGAGCTCCTGCTCCTAAAATAATGGGTGACAGGGGTGTTTAGTGAGGCAAAATGAGCCCAACAAAAACCAAACAAATCAGTCTTTCTTCCACTGAAGCAGGGAGTCACCCATCCTCCTGGATAGCAAGAGCGTCTCCTAGTAAAACAGCCATTTTCACACCCTTTTCTCTTCAAAATACTCTTTACATGAGTGATAGGAAGAGAAAAAAGGACCATGAATAGAGTTGTAGGTCCCCCACTCCAGCAGAAGGCTTTGTCTCTTGCTTCCTTTAAATTCTTCATTTTACCACATCACTCCCTTTCCATACCAATCGGGCAGCAATGGTTGATGCTGCAATTCCTTTTTTGCCTCTATGGCATTGGCTGCATGCAGACTTCCAGGGATAACATTAAAAATAGTCTCCAGGAGGTACAGGGGTTTTTCTTAGGAGAGGCCTTTTCTTAAAATGGGAAGTAATTTGGAAGTGATTTTCAAAGAAACAAAACAAAACAAAACAAAACACAATATAATTTCCTGTTTTTAAAGTAAGCTTCTCCTGGGCATAAAATGATGGAGTCAGTGATAAAACATGGCAGCATGTGGAAGCAAAACTTTTTTTGATTTTTGGGATGTGGACGTGGGTGTGAGAGTGGCTCTCCAAGGTCGCCTAGGGGGGCTAATATGGTCTCCTAGCCATCAACAATTGCCCATCTAAGAGGTCTTTCAGATTGGTTTAAAGAACTTGTGCACATCCTTAAGCTTTGGCAATCGTTTTAACTTGGGTGTATGTTCATTCCAATCTTTTTGGATGCTGTATATACTGATTTATTGCATATGCTCTAAAGCTCTTCCAAAGGTTTTTAAAAATGTATGTGTGGTTTGATGCAGTAACCCTATGATCAGAAGGACAAATTCTATCTTCTCTCACTTTTTCTTCTTACAATTATAGGCCCTTATTGCACCAAAGCAGCATGACAACATGTTGACTGCATGGTTCAATTCCCCTCTCCTGCATGATGTTGTAACTGTTGGGTGGTTGAACTGTACAGTGAACTGTACTATGGTGACTGTAGTAAAAGAGAGTATTTTTATTCACATGAAAAATTTGTTAATGACTTCCCTCAGCACTGCTGTTCTGTATGATTTGCAGTGTGAAAAGTTCATGCTTTCCTGCCAGTTTTGTTGGGAGATCCAGTCCCCTTCCAGCTTTGTAAAGTCCTCTTCTGTCCCTGCAGTGCTTCTCTCTCTCTCTCTCTCTCTCTCTTCACACACACACACACACAAACACACACACACACAGTCTCTCTCACACACCAGAGAGACAGACTGTCTCACTCAAACACACAGACACACAAACACACCCCTTCCTTCGTTTCTCTCTCTCTCCTCCTCTGGCTCCTTCCCAAAGCAGCCATTCCTTGGGAACTGAGCAGTGGAGAGGGAGGTAGAGTAGAAATGGGGAAGGCAGGAAATTGCAGTGTGATGAGTTTTGGACATTAACAGTGCTTTAATTCTGGTTTGGGACTGAAGGTGTGGGAGGTAAGAATGCCATCCCGCTTTTTTAATGCCATGGAATTACAGTGGAAGAGTGTCCTGTGTGATAAGGCTCATAGTGTTATAGTACACAACTGTCATTTTATTGCTACACTATAACTCCAAAAAAATGATCACAGCGTGGGTTGAAACGTTTTAAAAGCAGGTGTTATCGCACATCTCCGTGTCCAGTCTGGAGGCATCTCAAACCCAATCTTGGCATCCCGTACCCAATTCGGACCTTCCCGTTCTTTGCAAAGTACAGGACTGGACACAGACGTGTGTGATAACGCCACTTTTTAGAAAGTTTCAGCCCTCACCGAGGTTGGGAGAAAAGGCAGTGTGATAATCTTCTAAAAAGTTGGTTTTTGAAAAAACAAAAAGGAGAGAAAGGCAAAGATTAGTCTTTTGATTCCTGCTACCTCTGGGAATTAAAAAGTAACCTGCTTGGGTTCTGGAATAAACTATTGCATCTGGTATTGAGAATTGCTCGAAAATTGTATGAGAGACCAGAAACATTGTTTAGATTTTTTTTTTAATGGAGACCTATAGCAACAAATACCACAACTTCCAGCAATATCTTACCCTATTTGGAGGAGCTCTAAGTTTTATATGAAAGACAGGCAACTGCCAGGAGTGCTGAACTGTACCAACACCTCACTCTGCCTTTGTGAGCAGCATCTTTGTGACCTATTATTGTTGCTGTGTGACTACAAGTTATTTCCAACTTATGTCAACGCTAAGGTGAACCTATCATGGTGTTTTCTGGGGCTGGGAGCAGGGTGACCAGATGTTATAACTGCAAAGGAGGGCAACGCGCCGCAAAATATCAAACAGTCAAGAAAAATGTAGGACATTACAAAATAAAAGCTAAAATTACTATTATAAATGTAAATTCATGCTTCTTGGTCATGTTCAAAATGGAGGACATTTTGAAATTCCTCCTGGACAGAAAGTTGAAATGTAGGACATATCCTGGAAAAGAAGGATGCCTGGTTATCCTGGCTGAGAGTATATGACTCACCCAAGGTCACCAAGTGGGTTTCCATGGCTGAACTGGGAATCAAACCCTGATCTCCTTGGTGTGGAAAGGAGTGAATCATAATCCAATGCTCAAAGCAGTACATCACACTGGCTTTCTTATAGCAAGGATATAAACTGCCTTCTCAGTTTTTGCTCTTCAAAGTCCCTGCTCCTATTCAGCCACATTTCTCTTTTGTGTATTACAGAAAAGAAGCAAAGATGGAAGAGTAATTACAACCACTTACATAGGTGCTCCTTCTTTCTGGCTTGATGCACATTCTGGCACCTCTTCATATTCCTGGCATTCAAGGGAAGCTGCATTCTGAAAGAATGTTAACAGAATGCTTAGAAGCTGAAGCATTCACTGTTTTCACGTGGCCAGCAAATAAACAAGCTACAGCACTCTAGGCATAGTGCACTAATGGATGCTGATTAAATTGCTTTGCTGGAGTCTAGCTTTATGTTTCCAAAAGCAACTGGGAAAATGTCTCCACAATTCATGAACAGGGTGTGACAGTCTTGGCCATGGCCAGCAACAGCAGTAGTAACAGCAATAACAATCTAGTAACTGCTAAAGTTTAATTTCCTTTATTCATTGCCCCAAATAGGACTAGCTTTACAAAAGAGATGGACAGGAACCAGGGGTTAAGGCTGTACTTAGACCTCCACGGGATCCTGGAAGGCTGCACCTTCCATTGTCACTCTCTCTACCTCACCTTCCAAAATGTGGAAGGCTGAATTATTTTTGCCCCCAACAGGAAATTAAATGTACTTATTCAGTTTCTATTTGAAATAAGGCCTGTGTGAGCCCAAAAGGTGAGCTGGTAAAAATTCCCCAAAATGTGGTCAACAGATAACAGGAGTCCCTCCAGAGGCTTGGGGAAGATACTGGCCATTTGGGGGCAAAATTCCCCCCCCCCCATTTTTGTTTGTGTGAAGAAGAGAAGGTTAAGAGGTGATATGATAGCCCTATTTAAATATTTGAAAGGATGTCATGTTGAGGAGGGAACAAGCTTATTTTCTGCTGCTCCAGAGACTAGAACCTGGAACAATGGATGCAAGCTCCAGGAAAAGAGATTCCACCTCAACATTAGGAGGAACTTCCTGACAGTAAGGGCTGTTCGACAGTGGAACAAATTCCTTCGGAGTGTAGTGGAGTCTCCTTCCTTAGAGGTCTTCAAACAGAGGCTGGATGGCCATCTGTCAGGGATGCTTTGATTGTGATTTTGTGCATGGCAGGGGGTTGGACTGGATGGCCCTTGTGGTCTCTTCCAACTCTACGATTCTATGATTCTAGGATCCTTGAGGGCCACATATATGATCTTGGGGGCTCTATGTAGCCTGCGGATGTACTCCCCCTATTTTATAATTAGGCAGAGTGAGGTAGTTTCCTCAGGAAGCAGATTGTGAAATATCATGAAAGGCCAGAAAATTGTTATCTGCTACTGCCGTGAAAGGCTTGTCAGGTTTCCCAGCACAAGTGCCAAAATAATTGGGCTGGCTTTAGATCCTCCATACCTAAATTAAGGAGCTTATTGCTTGGGCAAATAAGCTGGTTTACCTCTTCCAGCTTCAATTCTGGATCCGGGATGCCACCAGATGTTATCATAGCTAAATCACCAACCATCTAGGCTGGATGCTGCCACCTGGTTCAAAGCCTTGCTCAGTCAGTGCTTTTTTAAAGTCAGGGAGCTTCAGACTTAAAAACATAGCCAGCTGAGTGGGGCTTTGACCTGGGATACATCCAGGCGGCAGCATCCCCACTAGACTGGTGGTGATTTAGCTATGATAACATGCAGGGGCATCCCGGATCCAGAATTGAAGCCGGAAAAGGTAAGACAGCTTATTTACCCAAGTGATAAGCTCCTTAGGTGAGTGGGGCATACCATTTCCTGCTGCTCCTCCAGCACTGAAGGCCCCAGCCCCCCAAATAATGAAATGACATTTTCCATGTGCAATCACAATAATACCAAGATCTCTTTCTGCGTGATGGTCACAGCTTCTTGAAACACCACAGACTAATCTGTGGTTAGGATTTGCTTTGTTTATTTACTTCTGTTTGTTTATACACAAGCTCTTTGAATGACTCAAAAACCTTGGAGAGTTGATCTGCTGGAGAGAAAGGAAGCAGAATAGGGAAAAAAAATGGTGCCCACCATTCTCACCTGAGAAGACCAAAAGTGTCCAAACATGCTCTCACAATAGGGGCTGATGGACTCCTCAACTGGACCTGAATATAACCCAGAGATGAAAAGATAGTAAGGAGCACTAAAGTGACACAGGCTTCTTGGTAAAAGTGAAAACTGCTGGAGATCTAACCTTTGGTCTCCTGAGTCTTATCTGTTCAAACTGTGGGAAGGCCCCCAAACAACTTTTGTTGTATAGGGGCATTATTAACAACACTGAATTCCTACAATATTTCGGTCCCACACTTGTCCATGAAGTATAGCTGTATAGGGAGGTTTATACTGTAGTGGGCTCTCCTGGGAGATGTATCTTGCCCAGCCAGAAGCTTCCAAATTTGGAAATCCATAAAAGCTTGAAATCACTCTACTTTCATGTATTTATTCCCCATACCCATCGTATGCTAAATTTAATATCACACCAGATCAGATCTTGTGAGGGAGGGGGAATCATTTTTGGATTATATACCTAGAATCCTCCCATGCAGCACAGTGGCCATGTTGGTGGGTTTGTTTTTGTTTTTTTGGTAGATGTAGTCCAAAATGTAACTCTTCCAAGCTCTTTACTGGCTATTCCTGCACTGGAAGCATAGCACCTTTGCCTTCCCCAGCTCCTACAACAACATCAAATAAAAGGTCTGTTTCCTTCTGTCCCACCCTATTAGCATCCAAGAGACCTGCAGCCTTCTCTCTTACCTGAACTGCTGGCTGATCCTTGTGGTGTGTGGTCTTGATCCTGGCAGAGCTGTCCCTTGGAGCTGCAAGAATAAAGAGAGAAAATTCCAAAGGGGTGGCATTTTTAACTTTGCCTAAATTTTGGAAACCACATATTCCTGAAACCACTAACCATACTGTTTCTCCTTTTCTTTCTCATGCTAAACCTTGGAGAAGTAGCTGTACCTCATATTCAGAAATTGTCACACATACCATCTCCTCATTTGCACCTATATATATAAATTAGCATATGCAAATATTATGAAAATGTATGTGCTCTTTTTTCTTCTTTGTTGGAGATACATTTCCCTTTTTTTGGTCAATAATTTGGTATGACTCCATTATAGGCTGCTCAAAGGACAAAACAAAAATTAAAAATAAAGTACATTGATAAAAATCATTTGAGCAAATGTGAATATATTAGGTCTGGCATTTTTCTCTATTTGTGAACTTCTAACTACAGATAGAATTCGAAGATATAGCCATGTTAGTCTATAGAATCAGGATGTAGAGAGATCTTGTAGCACCTTTGAGACCAACTAAAGTTGGCAGCATGAGCTTTTATAGATTTCAGTCTACATCCTTAGATGCATTCCTCCAGATGCATTTGAGAAAGTAGACTTAAGTCTATGAAAGTTCATGCTGCCAACTTCTTTTTTTCAGTTAGTCTCAACTACAGACAATTGGCTTTACTCAAAGCAGCTCAGACAGCTCAGTAGGAATTCCTTTTAATTTGTAGCTGTCCCATCCCAAAGTACAGTATCTGAATTATTGGGATGGGGCATGGTCCCTGTGGGGATATACTCCCTGAAATACTACAATTAGGTATGGGGGAAATGGTTTGAATTAATATTTTAGAAAATATATCTAACTGATCCATGCTCCATTCTATTAGTAAAAGTGTTCTTCTTTCAGTTTCTCATCATTGGCAGAGAACCACAAGCACTACATTCTTCCCTTCTTCTTTTCTTTTCAATTTATATACAAAACACACACATCTAAACATTAGCATCTTTTAAGCAAATGCACACAAATATGCTTGGTCAATGGGAAATATTCATGCAAGATGTATACGTTAGGAAAATATATTAAGACAGTGTGCTAAAATGCACATGAATTGCCAGGCGGAAAGGTAAAATAGTTTTGTAAGCAGACATGAGAGACAGAGGAAAATGTAAGTAGGATTCAGAGAAAGGCAATGAAACAGAATGTCTTCAACCACCCCTTTTAGAAGCAATCTAGCTTTACCACCTCAGGCTCTCAGCCCTCTTGCACTGTTAACACGTAAGCAGAAATTCTATTCCTGTGTGACCCTGCTTCCTAGAACTTCCCAACCATGGTTTTTTCTGACAATGGGGCCAAATGAGACAGAGAGACACCTCTTGCCCTTGGAATGCAAAGTATTGTAGGTTCCATGCTATTCTACTGCCAAACTTACCAGGAATAGATGAGACTGCTTATTCTTGCACATTTTACAGCATTTGTGGAATGCTGAGCATTAATAATGCAAATGGTATCCTCAGGGTATGTAAAGGCCTTTATAATCTCCCATGTGAGCCCACCCCCACCCCCCACCCCATAGGTCTCTTGACCTTTTGCCATTGAATGCCTCCTCCAGCTCCATAGAAATTGCTGCTAGCAAAAAGGAAAGAGTGATCTGTATCAGGACTGCTGGGGGAGAATTTTTTTTTTATTTCCTTGTTGGGAGATAAGAAGAAATGACAGCTTTCTTTTCAGTAAGGAAGGAGAAACATATGGATGTGTGAATACATTATGCCTGTACATAGAACCGTGCTGATTTTATAAAGTGCAACCCCTGTGGCCACAACTTTTCTTCACCCTATCCTAAACCTATCAATGGAGCTTATCCCATGGCTTACTAAATCAGTTTACCTCTATTCGGTTTAAAGCTTAATTCAGGTGGCATCCTGCTGTTATCAGAAGGTTTTTGCTGCCAAATTTGCTGCCCGAATACATCCTGGGTGTATCCCCACTTCCGGGAGCACTCTGGTGAACATTTTCTTAAGCCGGAAAACTCCTGGATCTGAAAAGAGCCGTGATGAACATTCCCGGAAGCGGGTATGCACCCGGGATGTATTCTGGTGGCAAATTCAGGGGCAAAAATAACTGATAACATTAGGATGCCACCCAAATTAAACTTTAAGATGGATAGAGGTAAATCGATTTGGTAAGCCATGGGATAAGCTCCTTTGAATCTGAAGCAATGGCTTTATGGTGTAACAGGAATCCATTCAGTAATTCTAAAGGAAGTGGGGTACATAACTTAACATGTAAATTATATGTGATTGCTGTACCTAGACAACATCCTTTCCTGTTCTATCCAAGCTCCCTCTAGGGGCTTCCTGAAAGATGGTAAACTGTATTGTTAAAAAGAGTTCATATACTCACTTGGCCTCCTTCTCTATGGCCACAATCCCATTTTGCATGGCTGGTCTGAAAGGCTGTGTACTAGGCTGGTGCCCTGGAGAGTCCTTTACATCCCCATTTTTGGTTGGTGCTGACAAGAGTACAGCAACATCTGGCACCATCTCGTTCCTATTCTCTGGAAAGGTAGAGTTGGTAAGGGCAGGAGAAAGTGACAAGGGCTCTCTCTGTACTTTAGAAGCAGTTGAAAAGAACTGTGATGGACTGGTGTCTGCAGGCTGGCTCTGACAGGTGGAATATGGAGGGATGGGGGGAAAAGAAGTTGCATCCACACTCTTGACCTCACTAGTCATTTGCAGAGCAGATCCTGAGTTATTCATTCTTTCCCCACATTGAGGTTGCAGAGTGACGCTTGGGACTTTACCTCCCATCCCTGCCTGGGGCTCTGTTGTAATCTCAAGACTTTCAGCATTTGTGGCATATTTACCAGGAACAAATGCTTCCGGATTAATAAATGTTCCTAAAGTTTGTTCAAATAAAGAAGTGGGTTTACCAACAGGTGCAGATATCTGTGGTGGCAACAACGAGGCCTGCTCTGGCTTGACTGTGTGGTGTGTATGAGGGAACACAGTTCTGGGTTTGGGTATTGGCTTGGCCATTGGAGAAGCTGGTTTCTTATTTGATAATGGCTGTTGGCTCTGATCTGTTGAGTTTTGCTGAATCCCAGGGCCAGAAACAGATTCTGCCATGACTTCTTTATTTATGACAACATCATCCTTTTCTTCAACTTTAGGCCCATCCAGGAAATCTGCATATTTGCCAGATTTGCAGTGGGTATCTCCTGCCATGTGTCCACTTTTGTTCCCCACAAACAACCAGGTATGTTTTACTAAATTCAGAATCCTTTTGCAATGGCCAGTAGCAGTGATGCCAAGCTTTTGTAGGTCCTCTTTACTGAGAGAAATCACATCTCTCACTGAGCCATATCCATGCTGCTTGAAGGTATCTTGATATCTCTCCAGATGTATAACAGAAAGCCAGTCTGCAATGTCAGAGTCCACATGGCATTGTTGGTGCATGTCCCCTTGGCAGGGAAGGAAGGACCTTTATCAGTTTACCATCTGTGGGAAACAAAGAAAGCAGTAATAAGCATGGTAGAGAAAGGAAGGCATCAACAAAGCCTCTAGTAGCAATGAGGGCAATGGGGATGAGTTAGCTTCACTCAGAGTTCCTTATGCTGCATCATGACTTTCTATGGCGGTTTACAGACCGCCAGATAGTACGTATACAATACATACTAGGGTTAGGAAAGGGCGGTGCTTCCGCACCCCCCCTAACCCTAGTACGTATTGAATACGTACAAGATGGCGGCGCCCTGTTCATACGGGCGCCGCCATCTTTACGTACTGGACGCACAGCGTCCAGACGTGTCGCACCGCTTGTGACATTTTGGAGCTTCTTTTTTCGGTCCGCGCGGGAGTCGGGCCGTCTGAAGGCTCCGGCTCCCCCGCGGACCTACTGGCGGCGGCGGCAGACTGCCGCAAAGCGGCGGTCTGTACCCCGCCTATGCTTGTCTCCAGCTTGTAAAGATGCAAAGGATCTCATAGCCTCTATTTAAACCACCCTTCCTCTAGTCTAGCTTCTACTACTAGCATCCCATTCATGCAAGAAGCTGCTTAAACAAACACACACACACAGTATATATACACACACACAATTGTACTGCTCTCACAGAGACGCCTCTTTTCCCAGACTGAGAAGGCTAACAACAGAACTGAGGAAAGCACTTCCATTCTCACAAAGGCAAGCCCTGTGCTGTGTCCTGTCATCAAACTGATTTATCTGGATTATCTGCAATCTTTGCTGGACCAAGAAATAAGCTCCCACTCTTTCTGTTTCTTCTTGGGAGTTCAAGCTGGCCATTCGGAACCCCACCCTTCCCCTGTGAAGAAAAATACAGACCAAGTAATGCGTGCAATAACCACGTTGTAGCTAGAGTGAAATTCTCCCAGGGGAAGGAATTCTGAGAGTCACCAAAATGGGGAGGGATTTGTGGCTGACAAGGCACTGCTGTAATCTGCCTTAGTGCACTGCTATGCTGGCTGAGGGCATGAGAGAGGTCAGCAAACTGTGAGTCACACACACAACGAGAACCTCCTGCATACAGCCAGCCCAGCCGGCAAGTAATGTAGCATCCAAGCTACTGGGCAGACTGAGGAATGAGGGTGGGTGGGTCCTCCTCACTCAGTACTGTTTTGCCAACAAAGCCCCTGCCTATTTTATGTTTCCCTCTCAAAAAAACTCTCTACAGGACTGCTGATAGATGGAGCCCAGTGGCTTTCATTTATATACATTTGTTTTTATTTTTATTGAATCTGAGGTTGTCAGGTCTCCTGCTAAAGGCAATCTAAGCTCCATCCTAATTAATAAATATCCTAACAACAACAACAACAACAACCCAATACCTAATTTCTTGTTTGCCTGTCTTTGGCTCCAAGACCTCATTTTTGTTTTATCTTTCCCTGTTGATCAAACATCCTTGACAGTCCAACGATAAAGGCCGGCATCAGGGTGGAATGGGGATGTGGTGTCTGCACAATGCATAGACTGACCTCATGCTGGCAAGCAGTATCACAGCACTCCTCTGGTGTTGCGTCCAGATGACGCAGCACCAAAGGAGCACTGAAATACCATGGCACCAGCAGCTATGGTGCCCTTCCTGTGGCGCAAATATGAGCCTCTTTTTGCGACTCCTTTTTGCACCATGGAAAGGCTAGATTGGGGCTGTGGCATGTAGTTGCCGTGGTCCCGATCTGGTGAGGAAAGAGGTGGCTGCAGGCTGCTTCTTAGGGGTGGTCTGTTCAGCCCCCAAGTCTGCTCCATTTAAGTTCTACCATGGTATATGGAAGGAACAAATGCCTCAGATCATTACAAGCCTACCACAAGATAATCTTGGCTACACTAGATGCGACAGGCAAATGGCAGTAACAAAAGCATAACGACCGCTTCTCTCTACTAAATATATTTTAGGACAGAGATGCAGGCAGAAGGCATGGGAATGGATACATAACATTTTCCTGCTATTTTTTGCTTCAAATTTCACAAATGCCCATATTGCAAGTTTCCAAATGTATTATTATTACTACTACCACTATTTCTACTATTATTATGTTCTTTACAATACTTCTCTGAATATAAGATGCTGAGTGCAAATAATGAAGGATGACCATCAGCTTCATGCCTTGTTTGTGAACCTCTGATAAGCATCTGACTGAACTGAACAGGCCTTTCTCTAACCAGCAATCAAGGCACTTCCTCTGTTCTAAAACAGACCTCCTCATTTCAGGTTTCCATGGTCTACTTTAAAGACACAGTAGACAATTGCTTTAATCAGTCAGTCTGTTTGCCTTCTGCCCATCCCTGTTTTCAGTCATATGGGAAAATATCTCACACAGAATGCGTACTTTTCATTTGCCTGGGTCATGTTCATACCTCAAAGCAGGGGTGGGAAGCCTGTGTGTGGCCACAGAACTTTTTCCCCAGCTTTAGACCCTTCCTACATACCCTCCCCTGAAGCCCCTCACTAATTTTTCCTTTTCCCAAAAACATTTTCCCCTACTGGAAGATGCATGAGTGCTGATTTTGCCTTAAAACCAAGGTAGATTAGCCCTATGCACCTTATTTTGCCTATACACCTCCCAAGATGGTACAAAACCAGTTTAGACTTTAAAACCAGCTTAAACTTTTACATGCTCTAGCATTCGGATTTCACACCAATGTGTTGATGGTGGTGGCAAAGATAAAAGATAGTCCTTTAACACCATGTGGTCAAAGAGCTTCACATAACATTAGCTTGGTTGCAGCTTACAAACATGACATTAAGGGTAGGTCAGTAGGATTATCCCTGCAATGTCTCTCAGCTATACCTCCAGATCATCTCCACAATGAGCCTCTGAAGCCCCATTCCCTTGACATCATCATCATCATTATCATCATCATCATCATCATCAATATCAATGTTTATTTATATAGCACCATAAATTTGCATGGCACTTTACAGGTTGCCTAGGACCACTTAGTAGAACCCTGGCAAAGAGAAGATCTTCCTTATTGCCCATTAGCTATAACTTCAAATCATCTCCACAATGTCCCTTTGGTAGTCCCACCCCTGGAATTAGGAAAGCTCTGAACATCTGATCAGTGCAGCTTCCAGGTTACCTAAATCTATAGATACTATTGTAATTTAGGCAATGCTTACCCTTGCTTACCCTCTTCACTCATGTTGGGAGCGAAACTCCAAGGCCAAAAGATAGCCACAGCAGTCTTGTTTGTTCAATAGCTGAGAATGTTGTTTCCCCATGAATCAAGCTGCTCCACTCTAAGCCATATGTGCTCCCTCTGCTGTTGCTTGGTCTTTTTTTTCCAGTTCCTCCACTTCCTCCCATTGTTCAGCACAGGCTTCCTTCCTGTTGCTCTCTCCCACCCCAGAAACAGGAATTATTCAGCTTGGCACTATGAATGTATATACGTGCATGTGTCCATTGGTATTGTGTCTGCAAGTAGTTTGTTCATATAATATGCAGAGTGTGGGTGTGCATTTAGCAGGATATAAAAGACCCTCAGTAAACCTGTCCCTGGACTGTAATTTTTCAGATGGCAGATGAGAGTTCATATGACTGAGTGCCCTCCTGCATAAAGTCCCAGTGCAAAGAAAACTGGATGTCAGGGAGAAGAATTCTTCCCTAGCTTTGTGAAGCCTGAGAAAGCACATTGGTTTTATGTTCTGCAGTACAGAGATAGAAGATCACATGGATCAACATACACTATAGTACTAGAGAGTTTACAAATAAAGAAACGTGGGAAAGCTGAGTTTTGTGAACATTGTCACAGTGAATCCCTCATCCCAGCCAAAAGCCACATGCTTTGAGTCCTCCCAAGTGAAACTAAGCATAAGCAAAGATAACAGAAAAAGCAGAGCTTGTTGCTGTTCCAAATGGACTAATCCATCAAAAAGAAGGAGAACATAAGTAATGCACCCTGGGCTCCCCTTTACACCTACATGTCCTCCCCCACTCGACATAGTACAGTATATGAATAAAAATATCTTGTTTTTTAATATGCATATTTTTATTCACACACACACACACACACACACACACACACACACACACACACACATATATATACATACAGTCGGCCCTTCTTATACACAAATTTTTTATACACAGATTCAAGCATACACAGTTTGAAAATGTTCCAAAAAAGTATAAATTTCAAATATGAAATCTTGATTTTTCAATTTTTATAAGGGACACCATTTTGCTATGTCATATATTTAATGGGACTTGAGCATCCACAGATTTTGTTATCCATGGGGGATTTTGGAACCAAACCCCGGCGTATAACAAGGGTCCACTGAACTCATATTGTAACACTTCATAAGGAAATAGCATTGTTCAAATTAGAACATTTTTATTTCAATAAATTCAATACACAACTTGACACAATGGGTATACTTAATGTGATGTATGCACTTGTTTCTGAGTGCAAAATTTACAAAAACAAGGAGTAATATTAGAAAGAGCGATATCAAGTCTTACATGATACTTATCCTTATCCGTTCCAAACCCCCTCCCCACGAAGGGAAATCCCATGTATGGTGGAGCCCCATTAAAAACAATGGGGCTCGTGCCATGGGCACGCACCCCGTTACTTCTTCTGGGGCGCATCATGACTTCTTCTGAAAGCCGCATATATCGAATCCACATATGACACGGGTGCACTGTAGTTGCCAGAGGTGGAAATTTAATTTTACAAAGGTTCGTACAGCGTGCCCTCGGCTTACGTGGGGAATCTGTTCTGCCCCCCCCGCGTAAGCCGAATTCTGCGCATGCTCAAGCCCCAATGAATAGGGTTCATGCATGCAGCGGTGAGGTGGTGCGGCAGTGCGCGCACGCCACGGGCACATGCCTCATTTATTCGAATGGGACACATTGCCCCTTGCGCCCCGCGCGCTCCCGCATGGCGCTACACAAGTTTGAGCATATGCTCAAATCTGTGTATAGAGCACTCGCGTATGACGCGGGTGCACTGTACTTGCAAACAGCAGAAGCACTTTCATAACCTTTTCACTCAATGTTGGGTATTCTTGTTGAACACTAATCCAAAACTTGGGCAAGGAGTTTAAAATCCCCTTTTCTCCCACTGCTTGGGCACAGCTCTGTATTGCCTATGAAGGATCCTCAACCCTCCTCAAAATTCTCTGTCAATTTTGGAATTGACAAAATAAATTCTGCATTCGGTATGAATGACAAAAATTTGTCTGTATGTCAAATGGGTTTAAAACCAGCCAGCTATCAACTTAACAAATTGACATGGATTTTTATAATGAGATCTACACGTTCATTAACAACAGAATACACTCTAACAAAATCAGCTAGTGGCACAACAGCTAACTGCATAATTATATGCTAGTTTACACAGATATCAGTCTTGGTGTTTTTGTGTTGTCAGTAAGCTCACTCCCTTGAAAACGTGTTTAGGATTACAGTCCGAGGCAAAAAAACACAAAAAACCCTCAACCACACCAATTAACCCAAAGGGACATGTGAAGCATTAATTCAATTAATGTTGCACCCACCCCCGCCTCCCATCTTCAGCAAAAAGGAATACAGTGGTGCCCCGGGTTACGAATGCGCTGCGTTACGAAATTTCCGGGTTACGAAAAAAATGCATTGAAAAAAACTGTTCCGGGTTACGAAGGTTATTTCGGGTTACGAAAAATTTTTTGGTGCTTTTCGGCGCTTTTTCGCACGAAATCGCGGCTTTTCCCCATTAGCGCCTATGGGCTTTCGGCTTGCGAAAGCCTTTCGGGTTACGAAAGCGGCAGCGGAATGAATTAATTTTGTAACCCGGGGCACCACTGTATAAAGTAGCAGTTAATACTAGTCAGAAAGTCAGACATTTCAGGCAAGTAATATGGAAATATTAGGACCTATGCTAATTTTTCTTCTCGTAATTCTTCTGAGGAAAACTCTCCATAACTAAATTTGTGCAGGTCACAGTCTCACAAAACAAGGAATAATAAGACCTGGTTGGAAATGCGGTATAAAAGATCCCCCCTGTAAGATGAACACCTGGTGAAAATTCAAATCCAATTATTATGAAAGACTGCATATTTCTGCAGGAATCTATTCTGTACCTGTACTGTTTAATATGCAGCCTTGATCTTATATACCTACATGTTTTCTCAGTACTGGTTAAAAGAGTGCTGTGTTTTTGTTAGTAACTCTGACTAAGTCTGCATCCTTTTGATGTCAATTTGTGTATATCTACACTGTGTAATTATAGCACTTCAGTGCCATTTTAACTTCTATGCTTCCATCTGAGAAGAGTGTTTTGAATATCATCATCATCATCATCATCATCATCATCATCATCATCATCATCATCATCATCATCATCATCATTTCTATCTCACTTTCCCCCCAAAATTAGGACTGTCTAAAAGCACAGTACAATTTAAAAATGTTAATAGCACAGTACTATTAAAAGTGCAGTACAATTAAAATAATTTTCAGCCAGAAATCGCTAATGCCTGTCCCCCCCCCTCCCCTCCTTCTTTCTTGCAATGTAGATCAACTTGGAAGATTTAGAAAGAACAAACATTTACAGGAGTCATTATGCTTGGAGATTAGAATTGGTTGCAATCCAACCCTTCTGTAGCTGACACTGTGCTCATGAGGACTAAGGGGCTCTACAGACTGTAGATGCCCCCTTTCATGCCAGATCGGGGCCATGGCAACCTCACACCATGGACCCATTCTGGTCCTTCGAGGGTGCAAAACGGAGCCACAAAAAGCAGCTCCTTTTTGCACTCTCAAAAGGGCGCCATAGCTGTGGCGGCATGGCTGTATGGCACTCTTTCAGTGCTGCATCATCTGGACGTAGCACTGGAGGTGCGCCATGATGCCGTGTACCTTCTGGAGTGGCATGCAGTGTCAGGGCTCCCGGGATGGTGGTGGAGTCCAGTGTATGTTGTCAGGATGCTGAGCCCCGACTCTACCCCCAGGCTGGCCTTTCAGGATGGTCTGTAAAGGCCCTAACTGCCTTTCATTAAAATAAAGCAGTGACCTAATAATCACATCTTCAGTCCATCAAAACAGTCTATTTATTTATTTAATATCCTGCTTTCCTCCTGAGAGGGGATTCAAGGTGGTTTACAATAATTTTAAAAAGATTAAACTGAAACATTAGTTTACAGAAGTTAAACAAAAGTTAACCTGACTGCACCTGTGGCTAAAGATCTTCTTCATGTAAACATCCCACAAAAGGCCTGGCTCATGCTAATGGTACTTAACAGGGGAGTCAGTTCATTCATACGTATGGTTAACATTGACATATTACTGTGTTGCTGGAGTAGTCCTCTTGTGAGCTGATCTATGCCTCCTTCTTTCTTGCAATGTAGATCAACTTGGAAGATGGCGTAGGGAGATAACAACAACAACAACAACAACAACAACATTTTTTGTATCCTGCCTCTCCCTGTAGCAGAGGGGAGAGTGCTACTGTTGCAAATGACTTGGGGTGTGGGACTTATTTCCTAGCAATGGATTCTGCTTCAGAAATGTCCAAGCAGATTTTGAAAATAATCCAGCAGTTTCATAGATAATTAAGAGTTACCATGAAAAGGTGCATCTTGGTGATGTGATAGAAGGAAATGACTGATTTTGAGCAGCAGTGAGTTACTTAATTATTTATATTGCATTCACTTGGAGGCCAGTGCCTGTTCCCCTCTATAATGTGCTTAGAAAACCAAGACCAGTTTCAGACAAGCACTTGATCATGCCACCTCTCTCCCTCAATGGAATTTATGTGGGTTTCAGATAATGTCATCATCTACTCAGAAGGACCTTCACTTGCTGTTCTGTTTTTTCACCAAGGAGGAAAAGCATTTTTAAAATAGCAAAATGGAATAAAAGGCTTTGTTTAATTTGTAAGGAGTACAAAATGGAATAGCTACACAACATCTTCCGATGGCTAATGTGAGAAGCCCTCTGTCTGAAAAACACTCCACATTAGACAAGTGAGCTCAGAGACCTTAACCCACAAATCTTTTTTTATTGTAAACCGATGTTGGGAGGATTCAGTCTGAAGTAATGAAGTGGCATGCTGGAAGTGGGTGCTTCTCTCTTTCACTTATTACTTCTTTTCAACTGCAATACCATAACACCTGTCCTATATTATCCCCACTAGGCATGTTCCTAAGCAACCATAGGTAGGTTTTGTAGTATGCCTGCTGGTGACAATCTCAGTAATATATTTCTCTTGCAGCTCCAAGATGTCTTAATCCAACCAAACATCCTTGCTCTATCTGACCTATCTCAATGACTGTTAAGAGGATAAATTGGGGAGGATAAGAGTCTGTGAGACCTGGGAGAGAACTGCGTTGTGTGACTGCTTGACAAACGCTGGATGTTCAAGTCATGCTGTGTCTGCCAATGGGTGGTTCACACCCATCATTCAGCTATCGAACTTTCAGTAACTTTGGTGTCAACTGGCTAGAAGACAAAGAAAGAAGAAGCCTTAAACTGTTTTTCCTTAATTGTAACTCTAGCCTTTAATTATATTCTTCTGAAATTTGCAGGCCTCTTGGCAATGATACCTCCAGTGAGGTATGCTTTTCTTTCACACAAATGCTCAAAACACAACAGTGGTTTTTTTTTAAAAGGGAATTCAATCATCTGTTACAGTTTCATCTTTAAAAAAATCACTGCATTTTTCACTATACCAATCCTTTGGGAATTTTCAAGATTTCCTAACTAGCGACCCCTCTGTGGTATGTATCATTTTCAGAAAAATATTCCACAAAAGCACTGGAGAGGCTGCTAGGTCTGTTCTATGTTGCAAACTCTCTAAGTGTGAAGGCTGCTCCTGCACAAGGCGTCTGGTACCTATTGATCTGAAATTTGGCAGGTGCCATCCCATCAAAAAGGGCAGCCATCCCTGAAGATTTGATCCAATTCATCAAACAAACAAACAAACAAACAAACAACAGATTTACAGGTATATTTTTCGCCATCTGGAAGACACAATCCTGTCATAATGGACTGAAAATGTCATTCGGTTCTTGCAAATAAGAGGGAAAAAATGTTGCTCTTCAGTGACAGCACTTTAGTTTAAAAATGAAGTTGAGTAGGCCCTATATAAGTTTGCCACCAGCTGCTGGTATAGATGTGAGATGTGAAAAGCTTACTGATTTTTGAATTATTGCTCAGAACTAAGGAATTATTTCCATCCATGATAGCCCTGAACAAAGTGTATAAGTATTTTCATTAAAGACATATGGCATACCTTTTAAAAAATAAAACTTTTTTCAGAAAAAGCAATCAGCTCTTGGAGGTTCATGACAAAAGCAGGAGCAAGCAGGGAAGTGTCACTTGCCTTGTCACCCTTCATCTGCTTGGTTAGTATGTAGACAAGTTGCAAGCTTTTGGTCTGAACCAGCAGGGCTCTTTCATTTTGATGGCAGGGCCCCATCAGCACTATCATGAAAACATAAAACGAAGCACGGCTGCATCAGACAAAAGACCCATCCAGATCTTTCCACCAGTAGGTTTCAGTTCAGTCTTGTAAGCACCTGTGAAATGTAAAGTATAATAATCCCTGCTAAAAATTTTCCCAAACTTTATAACATATGAAACTACTGTAACACTTTTTGGTGTAAATCTTATAGCAGCTAGAGTCAAAATGACTGCTATTCTTAAGCTTCAGTACAGCACACGGATGGGAAAACAGCATTTTATTGTTTGTATAGGTGGTTTCCAGGTTCAGAAAACAGAAGCCAGTTTTGATATGCACCTCTGAGCAGAAGTGCAAGTTGCTCATAGATCTCTTTATTGATATAGATTCTTAGACAGCAGAGATAGAAAACCAGTTATTGAACACCAGAAAGTATAAGCAGTCTTAAAAAGTTCTTCCTCTTTCTAACTAGAGCCTCTTTTTATGTGACATATTTAAATGGAGATTATTGCACTACTACCTGCTTTTTCCCAATCTGGGTATGGGCTGAGACCAGGTATCTTATCACACACATTCCCCCCCCCCCCCCAGTTATGGGAAAGGGAAGGGGCCACTCAGGCCCCACAAGGCCAAGAAAAAACGCATTTTACCGCACACCAAAGTGTCCTCAAAATGGCCCCATTTTATCACCCGACGCCAAGCTGTTCCCATTCAGGACTGAGACATGTCCTTTGCCTCGGCTGGAAGTCTTCTGGCTGAGCAAATGACGCACCTCAGTCCTGAATGGGAATGGCTTGGTGCCGGGTGATGGAATGGGGCCATTTTGAGGACACTTTGGTGTGAGGTAAAATGCATTTTTTCTTGGCCTCGCACAGCCCCGAGCATCCCCTTCCCATGCCCATAATGGGGAAAAAAATCTGTGCCATAAGGTACCAGGCTGGGAACATGTGTTACCATCCATTCTTTCTTCTGTCCCTGGCTAAAAACACTTCTTTTCTGTCATGGGAGCCATTCCAATCAAGGACGGGATGGTAACAATCTGGCCACAGAGCTGTGTGGTAGCACATCTTCCGAGCCCAGTCTCAGCCCATGCCCAGATCAGGAAAAAGGCAATGTGATAATCTCCAATGTTTGATTTGATTAATTGCCATTGGCAATTGTATGTAACTTTTTGTTTTTTAAATTATTATTATTATTATTATTATTATTATTATTAATTCTAATTTTATCCTGCCTTTCTCCCAAAAATATACCCAAAGTGGCACACAATATAAAAACACATTAAAACAACATTTTAAAAAACACTTAAAATAGCCTAATTAAAACAGTAAAACGTTTAAAAAATTTAAGCATACAAAATTTAAAACATACAAAGGTTAAAAATAACCTACTCCCCCCCCCCCCCCCCAAATAAAATCAGGCCTGCATGATTTTAAAAAGCTTGCTGGAATAAAAATGTTTTTGCTTGCCAGCGGAAGCCCAGCAGGGAGTTCCACAGGGTGAGCGCAGCCACTGAGAATGCTCTCGTGTTCTCACCAAATGAGCCTGGGATGCTGGTGGGACTGAGAGAAAGATAGGATCTTAGGGCTCTAGGAGGTTTGTATGGGGAGATATGGTCTCTCAAATAGTCTGGACCTAAGCTGTGTAAGGCTTCATAGGTCATGACCAGCACTTTGAATTGTGCATGGAAACAAACCAGTGGTCAGTGAAGCTGTTTCAATACAGGAGTTATATGCTCCCTATAACTGGCTCTGGTCAGCGTTCTAGCTGCAGCATTTTGAACCTGCTGAACTTTATGAAGAGTTTCCAAAGGCAGCCCCTTATGGAGTGTGTTACAGTTGTGAGACTTGGGATTACTCTGACCAAAAATCCACGACAAACTTTAGGTAGATCAGAAAGTTTATTGTAAGGACTAAGTAGAAGCATTCCTGGCCACATCTTTGTTGAATCTGAAGAACTCCAAATAGAGACAGAACCTTAGAATTCCCCAGACCCCTCCCTTTGAGTTGGTTCCCTTCGGTTCAGCCTTTGATGTAGAATTTCTCCCTTTGTTCTGAAGGGGGGAAAGAAGGGTTTTTTTTTGGCCATTTGGTTCCTAGTTCCTCTACTAGGCTTCCCATATCCCGCCTGGGGGTGGGACTTTCCTGATTTGGGGCGGGTCCGCACGGTCCCGCCCCGGTTTGGCCCCGCCCCCGGGACTCCCCCCCACCGAGTCCTGCAGGCTTGGCTGGGGCTTGGAGGACGGCTGCCTTCCAAGCTCCAGCCATGTCCAGGGGGCTCCTCCGTGATCGCGGAGTCCTCCAGGCTTGGCTAGGGCTTGGAGGACGGCTGCCTTCCAAGCTCCAGCCATGTCCAGGGGGCTCCTCCGCGATCGCGGAGTCCTGCAGGCTTGGCTGGGGCTTGGAGGACGGCTGCCTTCCAAGCTCCAGCCATGTCCAGGGGGCTCCTCCGCGATCGCGGAGTCCTGCAGGCTTGGCTGGGGCTTGGAGGACGCTGAAGCCAAAGCCCCCAAAAACCCTCGGGGGCCTGGCTGCCTCCGTCTCTGGGGGGGGGGGAAAATCACCGGGGGGTGGGGGCCGCACACAAAACGGCGACGGAGGGCAAACCAGGGCAGGGGGAAAGAGCAGGCATAATGGGTCCTCATAATAGTCTGCGGACCAGACTCGTGAGTGCATGAACCTTCCATGAGAAGCATAGCCGCCCTGGCTGTCCGCCGAATCAAGCTGACGGAGGCTACTGAGCGCCGCCATCAGTGCCCCCCTCGGCTAAGAAGACTGGTAGCCCGCCGCGCAAGCTGCCGCCAAGCTCCGCCCTCTCCTCCTCCTCCTCGCTCCTCCTCTCTTCCCTCCTCTCTCTTTTCCTCCTCTTCTTCATGCTCCTCCCTCCCTTCTCTCCATATCTCTTCCCTCCCTCTCCTTCCTCCCTTCTTCATCTTCTTTCTCCATCTCTTCTTCTCCTCCTCTTCTTCCCTCCCTTCTTCCTCTTCCTTCTTCCTCCTTTTCTCCTTCTTCTTCATCTTCTTCCTCCTCTCTTCTTCTCCATCTTCTTGCTCCTTCTCCTCTTCCTCCCCTTCTTCTTCCTCCTCCTCTTCTCTTCTCCTCTTCTTCCTCCTCGCCTTTTCCACTCTTCCTCCCTCTTCAATGCCCAATATGCTTGTTTGGAATGGGGGGGGGAGATTAGCCAGGAAGGGAAGTACATTTCTGCCATCTGTCTAGGAACAATGCCAAAATGTGCCTCCATTTTGATCTGCCTAAAAAACATGCATTTATATTACATTTTTTAAAAAATGATCAATTTTTGCGTGTCCTCCATTTTTAAAAAATGTGTCCTACATTAGAAAATGTTGTCCTACTTTCCTACATTTGTCTCGTTTGGAGGTCCGCAGATTATGCAACCCTATCCTCTACCAAGTTAGAGATCTAAGGCTGTTATGCACCTTTGGTATCAGTTCCCAACAACCCCTCTATTAAAACTGCCTAACTGCCATGCCAATACATGACCATCCAGCCTATCCTCCATGGTGGCAGCCCCCCTATTCTCAAAGTGACTGTCTATCTATCTCTTCTATTCCTTTCTCTCTATGCATATCTATATCTTCCCTATTTGTGGGTGAGAACCTATCCCTGACCCCCACTCTGGCGGTTTATCTATCTATCTCCCTATCTATCTATCTATCTATCTCTACAAACCTCATGGCAGAATACACCCTGAATGACTGACTGAAGGTGGATTCTGACAACAGTAGTCCAACGGATGTAACTAGGGATGTGTCACTATAGCCAGATTGGACGTCTCAAGGAATGGGTGCACCCTGTGCACTAGTTTTAACTGTGCAAATGCACTCCTGGCCCACTGCTAAACCGGGTTTCCAGGCTCAGAGTGGAGTCCAGGAGCAGACCCAAGATGCGCGCCTGGAATTTCAGGGGGAGTGTAACCCCATCAGCTCAGACAAAGCCCCAATTCCCTGATCTGCCTTACAACTGACCTGGAGCACCTCTATCTTGTCGGAAAAGTTAAGTTCGTTTTTGTTGCCCTCATTCAATCCATAACTGACAGCAGCACACTGGCTCAGCATAGAGACAGCTTAAAGGGAAGATAGAGTTGGGTGTCATCCACATACTGATGACACTGTATCCCAAAACTCTGTAGGGATGAACCTCTCCAGCAGTTTTAGGTAGATATTAAACAACATGAGGGACAACACAGACCCTGTGGGATCCCACAGGCTAGCAGCCAAGGAGTCAAACAGGAATCCTTCTGGGTTTGCCCCTCTAAGAAAGACTGGAAACCACTGCATAGCAGTGCCCCCAAAGTCCCATCCCAGAAAGGCAGCTTGGAAGGATACCATGGTCGATGGTATCGAAAACTGCTGAGAGGGCCAGGAAAAACCACAGGGACACACTCCCCCTTCCATTCCCTGCGTATGTCATCCCCATCAAGGTGACCAAAGCTGTCTCTGTTGCCATAGCGAGGTCGGAAGCTAGATTGAATGGATCTGTAATCTGTTCCATCCACAAATCCCTGGAGCTGGGAGGCCACCACTCACTCCAGAAACGTTGCCCAAGAATGGAATGTTAGAGACTGGCCGATAGCTATCCAGAATGGTGGGATCCAATGAGGTCTTTTTCAATAAAGGCCCCACCACAGCTTCCTTTAGGCAGGATGGAAATTTGCCTTGCTGCCGTGAAGCGTTCACCATTCCCTTTACTCACATCAGCCAGTCCCCTCTAGCTTATTTCCGAAAGCCGGAAGGGCAGGATCCAGTATGCACATGGTGGCCCTCCACTTCTCCAAGGATCCTATCCACATCCTCAGGCTGCACCAAACTGAAACTTATCCACTAATATGGACAAGCAGGACATCCACTGGACCTGTCTCAACTACCTCATCCAATGCTTAGATAAACAGCTATATACAATTACCAGTGGCAATCAGCGCATTAGATGCACAGGTGGGGATGGGCACAGACTATGTCAAAAATGGGTTACAGATACCCTTCAGTGTAGTCCACTGTTTCACAGTGCATTGTTTTATAGTACGTCCTATGAGTAAGGTAGAGGAGACTGAAAGAGTAAGATCGCATATAATGTGGGTCTTGTCTCAATAATGCACATACAACTACCCTTGGGTGTTGTAACAAAAAATCAGCCTGCTCCCAGCCCAAATCCAGTGTTCAGTTACACACAGAAATTCCCGTTCCTTGACTTGCACATAGCTATTTGTGCATTATAACAATTAAAAATGTGAAAAAATAAAATAATAATAAAAAATTGGATCTAAATGCAGCAGGAACTTGTCCTTCGTTGGAAGTGGGGACTAGAAACCTGGACTTTGAATCTGAATGAATGGCCCTTAACTAATCTCAGGCTCAGCAGGAGCTTCCTGTTTCCTTTCCAGTGTGAGGACACTGGGGGGCCTCCCTGTGTCACTGGCCAAACAGGAAACCTGTCCAGCTGAAGGTGGAACCACTCCCAGGTTCACAGGCTGCATCAGTTCCTGGATGTTTGCTGGTGCTCTGGAAAAAAGACCCCCTCCTCCCATCCCGATTCTTAATTAAACAGAACTCTGTGCTTTGTGTCAGATTTGAGTGTGGACAAGAAATCATAACCGTTGCTACAAATTCATGCAGTTTACTACTGAGATTGTTGATTTCTAGCTGTTTTATTTTGCTTCTTGACTTTCCTTTTGGCCCGCAAAGGCCACGAACAGACACACCTGTGAGTTCCCCCACTACTGATCCTGATTTAAAAAACCAAAAAATCGTTCCCCCATGAAAGTAACATAAAGAAAATGCTGTATTCTGGGATAAAAAATTATTTACCTAACAGAGTTTGCTACTCTGCTTCAAGGTAGGAAGGTCCTTTAAAAGAGAAATTGCAAATGCTTTCTGTTTATAAGGCTACTAATCTGAATGAGATCACCACTTGGTGGAGACACAAATGACTTGTTGAGCATGTTTTCTTCTGATCATATTAATCAATTTTTCTAGGGCCTTGGGTGGGAGAGTTTTTTAAAAAATCTTCTCTCCTTACCATATTGCCTCGCCTACCCTGTTCATGATTGCGTGGTGACTGCGTTCCCTGGTGGCACAGTGGTTAAATGTCCAGTATGCAGGCATTCACAGTCACAGGGCTGTGAGTTTGATTCCAGGCAGCACCTCTAGGGTCCACTCAGCCTTGTATCCTTGTAAACTGCTTAGGGAATGCTTAAGTGCACTGATAAGTGGTACAGAAATGTACCTGCTATTTCTATTGCATTCACCCCATCACACTTCCCAACTGTTATTCAAAGAGTAGAGATTGTTCCTTTCAAGAGGGAAGGGGCAAATGCAGTAAAGTTTTTATTTATCTAAGGAATCTTGTTCTTATTTCTTCCTACAGTTAAGGCAGCTTACATAGAGGCTGTGCAGACCATCCCTAGGGACGGCTTGCAGCCACACTCTATCTGCACTGGATTGGGGCCACGCAACTGCACATCTCTCCTTTCTGTGGACAAAAGGAGCTGCAAAAGTGGCTCCTTTTTGTGTCCTGGAAAGGGCACCATAGCTGCTGGCATGCCAGCTTTTCCGCGCTCCTTTGGTGCGCACCATGTAGATGCAGCACCAGAGTAGTGCTGTGGATACTGCGCACCATGTGGTGTGGCACACGGCATCACACCGACCTGGAGGCAGAGCCAGGGCCTGCATTGTATGACGCCATGCCCCGACTCCTCTCCCTGGCTGGCCAAGATGCCAGTCTGCACCGCCCCTCGTTCCTGAGCTGCTGAGACTGTATATGGCTCCTCTCCATGCGAGTACTGTTAAGTCAGGCCATCTTGACAGAGTTGTTTGCTCTGTCCTGTGGCTCTTAGCCGAAGGTATAATGGAGTCTTGCTTGCCTACTGGATCTAAATGGATATACAGAGAACAGACAAACTACTATACTTTGGACTTGGGAAGCTTTTGCCAGAACATGTTCTGCTCTATAAAATAAGAAAATGGGCCACCTATTGAACAGAATTTTACAAGATCACTTTGACTATATTTGGAGTGCTTCAGGCTAAAACTGACCGTGTGTTTATAATAGTTTTGTTTGTCCTGTGTTTCTGGACAGCCCAATATGCTCAGAAAATAGAAGAGGTGGCTGCAATTTCAGTCATAATGGCAGTGGGGATGTATAGTGGAGGAGGGTTAGGTAGAACAAGTCACATTCATTCAAAACCTTCATTTGGCCCTACTTTCCTAGGTAACTATTGGCCAGTCTCTAATCTTCTTTTTCTAAATAAGGTCTTAGAGTGAGTGGTGGCAACACAATTCCAGATTTACCCGGATCTATTCCAATCTGGGTTTATGACTGATTATAGCACAAAAACAGCCTTGGTCACCTTGGTGGATGACCTACACCAGAGGTTGGAAAGGGGAGTTCATTCCTGTTCATCCTGGATCTTTCAGTGGCATTTGATACCATCTCCCATGGTATCCTTCTGGGTTTATTGGCTGTTACAGGATTGGGACATTGCCTTGCAGTGGTTCTTGTATTTTTGGATGAACATCCTAGTGGATGGTGTGGGGGACTGTTGTTCAACCTTTTGGTCATTAGCCATTGGGGTTTTACAGGGGTCAATAATGTCTCCTGTACTTTTTAACATCTGCATGAAGCTGTGGGAGAGGTCATTTGGAGCTTTGCGATTGGGTGTCACTAGTATGCTGTGATACTCACAGTTCTGTCTCTCCTTCACAAACTGTGCCAAGGAGTACTGAATTATTGTCTGGATGCAGTAAAGAACTAGATGTGGCTGAACAGGCTGAAGGTCATCCAAACAAGACCGAACTGCTGCTGGTCAGTAAGAAAACCAACCTGGGATTGGGATTGTAGCCTGTCTGGATGAGGCTGCATCCTCTGGAAAAATCAGGTTTGTAGCTTGGGGTGTGTGTGTGTGTGGTGTGTGTGTGTGTGTGTGTGTGTGTATGCATGCTCTTGAACCCAGTGCTGTTCCTGGAAAGTCAAGTTGCTACGGTGGCCCGGAGGTCTTTGCCTATCTTCGTCTGGCACGCCAGCTGTGCCCTTTTCTTGAGGAAGGCCGGAATCTGGCCTGCCTCAGTTACTTCCCAGTTAGACTACTGTAATGCACTCTATGTGAGGTTGCCCTTGAAAAGCTGGGAGCTGCGGCTAGTGCAAAATGCAGCTGCCAGATTGGTGTCAGGTGTACATTTTAGAGACCACATTACAGTTAGTCTTTGCATGCCTATATATACCAGTAGTTAGATTGTATCTTGCTCTCTAGGAATTTAGGTAATATCCTGTTTGTTCACACTCACTCTTTTCCTGCATCACTTTTAGCCTTTGTTCTCTGGGGTCTCATCTGCTCTCTCTCGCTTTCTCCTCCTGTCTTCCATGTAGCATGTGTGATAAGAGGTCTCAAACTAGATTATTTATCCAGTGTGTTTTGGACCTAAGTTTGATTTCTTTATCTGCTAGATCTTGTGGAGGTTGTGAGGACCAGGTTGTTGAACTGTTTGACTTCTGCCTCTTAGCATAACGGATGCTCTGCTTGAGAGAGCCACTACAATCTCTCATATTTCTCTATATCTACATGTCTTCCAAAGTTGCAATTTTCTCCTGAGATCAAGACAAGGTGCTGGCACTGACCGACAAATCCCTAAAGAATTTGGGGCCAAGATATCTGAAAGACCACTTCCTCCTATACAATCCTGCCAGAATTTTGAGATCTTCAGAGGAGGTCCTGCTGCGTGTCCCAACACCTTGTAAAATTGGGTTGGTGAATACAGTACAGATAACAGACTTTTTCTATAACAGCATCTCAACTGTGGAAGTCTCTACCCAAGGAAGTTATGCTGGGCCCATCTTTTTAAAGCTTCTGGCAGGCAGCCCAAACAGTGTTGTTCTGCACAGCAGTCAGAGTTTAAATTGCTGTTTTAATTGTTTTAAAATTGGATTCTAGGATTGTTTTTAGACTACTTTTAAGAGTTTTAAAAGAGTATTTTATAAGGTGTTTTTGATTTTTTTTTATCTTGGTATTGTTTTAATTGGGTTTTTTTTCTTTATCACCTCAGGAGCCCTTGTGGGCTGGGAGGTGATACAGAAATATCTAAAATAAGTCAAGAAATAAATACACACCCAGTTAAGACATGGGAGTGAGAAGTGGGCTGTACAACAGAAGCAGTGGGCAGGCTCACTCTTCAGAGACTGCCTCCCATTTTACCCAATGCAATGGACAAAGGAAACAAACTCCATTCTTTGGCCTAGCTAGAAAGGCTCAAATGATCCCCATCAACACACCACCATCACCTGGAGAGAAATGATTCCTCACTGTCCCTGTATTTGGATGATGACATGAAAAAGCACTATCCACATACACTAAAGTGCCTTTCTAGAGCTCCCCTGAGTGTGTAGTGCAGCACCTGGAAAAATAAGTGACCCTTCTTGAATATCTTTTTGTGGCTTACAAAAATCCCTAGATCCTTTTTGTACATATTGCTGTCAAACTAGGTTTCACTCAACTTGTATCTGATTTTTCCCATCTAAATGGAGAACTTTACATCTGTTCCTCTTGAAATTAATTTGCTTTTTTCTGACCCTGTTCTTCTATCTGTGAAGACCATACTGAACCCCAAGTATTAGCTCCCCCTCTTAGTTTGGCATAATCTCCATTCCATCAACAACTTGTCACTTAGAAGTTATGGTTGAGTACAGTTTGTCAATCAAGCAGGAATGCACCCAACAGGAGCATTGTCTAGCCCACAATTTTCCAGCTTGCCCATAATAGTATTATGTGCCCCATGATACCATTGTGAGCAAGCTGGAAAATTGTGGGCTAGAAAGCATTGCAGACATCAGAATACATTGCACCCACAGCATTCCTCTGAAACTGCAAGATAGTCATTCTGTTAAAAACAAACCTCATCTGACATGACTGGTTTTGAAAAATCCATGCTGGCTTTATGTAATCACAATGTTCTTTTCTAACGTTCATAGACTTACTGCTGAACGATATGTTCTAGAACTTTTCCTAGTATCAGTATTGAGCAGTTGGTAGTCATCCAGATCCTCTTTTTTTGAACATGAGCACCGTTGTTTGCTTCCTTTATAAGAGGCAACCCAAGATGAAATAAAGAAGACTCAGGGGAAATGAGTAAAAATCAGTTTCTGAAGTCTTGCCCAAGTCTAGATGTGACATGCAGGAAGGAGAAGGAGGAAGAACACAAGTGGAGGGAGAAAAGAAGGGAAACCTGGGATAATTCAAGAAAGAATTTGGATGAAACCCTTAAAATATGCAAGTATTTGTGTTCTGTTGTCTCCACAGGAAGATCACATTCAAGGCCTGTTTTGTCCCAGGCCTTGAAAATAACATTGCAGATTCTCTTTCTTGTTTTCCCGGAGGCTAGGTTCCACCAGCTGGTTCTCAGAATAGACCCCTTGCTCATGCCTTTCCCAGAGAAACTGTGGGAGGTTGGAAATCTGATGTGATATAGGGCATCCTGTCTTCACTAGCTCTAGCCACCCTCAGAACCTACAAAAGAGCTATCTCCAAGCTGTTAGCGTTTTTGGGGGGATTGGGCATCTGGATCCACTGGCCACTATGGTCCCACACCATTTTACAATTCCTGGTTTGGTTGAGGGAGGCGAGCATTGCACCATGAACTTAGCCACGATTTATTTCTTTTTTAAGGTTGGGGGGTTTCGGGACCCTTGTACATAATTTCTGGTTAGAAAAACCTGAGAGGACTGGGGGAGGACACACGCGGGGTGTGTGGCTGGCAGGAGACCCATTTGTTTCAAGTTGCTCTCCAGGCTCTCTGATCAGCTTGACTGGGTTTGCATATCTAAGAATGAGGTCAGCCTGTCCAGAGCTGCCTTCGTAACTGCATTTGGGCTTTGAGGGTGGGCGAGCTCATTCCTTCTTCCAAATCAAATGGCCCCAAACAGGCTTTACAGAGGGTGGATGTTTCTTTTGTTTGAAACACTGTTTGCTTATTTCTTCGCAGGTCCAAGTGTGATCAATATGGCAGGGGATCCTCCATTGTATTGCGAAGGCTCCGCAGCTCCCACCTGTTCCTGGTTCGAACCTTGCACAAATACTTGGCAGCCCACTCGAGAAGCAAAGGCCCTTTATTCACTCACACCGATGGCTCTCTGCTGACATGCTTCCAGATGGTGTCAGTCCTTTACCTGTCCTTGCAGCGCATGGGACTCCCTCCAAGATACTTTGAGGGACATTCCTTCGCATTGGAGCTGCTACTATGATTGCGGGATGCTGCTTGCCTATGGACTCTATGAAAAGACTTGGCAGGTTGAAATCTGGGGCCTACATAGGCTACATTCAGCTGGTTATGGACTCTTGTTCAGGGCCCTCTTAGGAATCAGCTTCATGGGTTGGTGGAAGTTGTCCCCTAAAGGGGTGCAGCCTTTGGTGGCGGGAGCATAGGTTTGGTAGGTGTGGTTTCCAGGACTGCGTGCCACTGGATTGGGAGTCCAAAGAGGACCCAGGGTGCTGGGAACGTTATAGCTTTGCCATTGCAGAAGTAATGCCAATTCAGTGTCCCATGATGACAAGGGGTATAGATGCTATCAGTCAGTTACCAGAGATGCAAATGGGTGATTAACCGGTTACCCCTTTTGTCATCCTGAAGCTTGGCTGTGACCAAGCAAACCGGTTCATTGATCGATAGCAGATAGGTCAATGACAGATCCAGACCTCATGATTTGCAGGCCAACCCCACATTTCAGCTGTTGTCAATAAAGTTTTGGCCTTTTCCTTCCAATTGGGCATAGTGTGGTCTTTTTTGCGGCCTCCCCTCCATGGCAAGGGACTCTTTTTGATTAGTTTTTACTATGTTCATAAAACATACATTTTATTTGCTGTTTAAGAGTTTCAGCCACATCCCTGATGTCTGGGTAAATCTTTGATGGTGGGGGCAGGGCGGAGTGGGAGCACATATCCAGATACTAAAATATTGTGGGATGATTCACTATGAGAGGGATAAGATAGCTGTTATGGTTAATTAGTATAGGAAACTAATGTAACACATTTGTGTGTGTGTACGTGTTTGTGTATATGTGGCAAGAGTGGGAGAGACAGACTGACAGAAACATAGATTTAGGGGAAAATAATTGATGTGACAATACCGTTTCTGCTTTTACCTCTGAAATGAAATGTTGGACAGTGTGTGACTGTAGAGGCTGCTTTCACACCTGCTACACTATGCAGCTTGTTGACATTATGAACAATTACTGTAGTGCTAGCATATGCCAAAAGCCCATCCACATGGATCTTTCTACCAGACTCTCTCCCTGACCATGACAGCTTTATAGTCCCTGCTCTCAAGCTTTCTTTGCCTCATGCTTTAAGAGCCAAACTATAAAACCAGAGATTGTTCTCACAGAAAGTCTGGTCATGCTTACCACAGTGAACCCACTAAACAACACAGTCAATGGTCCATATAGGGATCACCTTGTGGCCAAAGTATCCAATCCAGGAAGGGATCTTGAGTGAGTGAAAGGAGTCTAAAGGTTAGAACTGTAGGGCCAGTCAAGAGAAGGGATCTAATCTCTGCTATGCAGGAACTCTTAATCAAAGCACTCCCAACAGATGGCTATCCAACCTCTGTTTAAGAACCTCCAAAGGAGGAGACTCCACCACACTCTGAGACAGTGTGTTCCACTGTTGAACAGCTCTTACCATCAAGAAGTTCCTCCTAATGTTGAGGTGGAATCTCTTTTCCTGTAGCTTGCATCCATTGTTCTGGGTCCTAAAGATGAGTACCAGGTGCTGTAGACTACATTTTAAAGAAAGGAATTTGCAAAATCAACTGAGTATCCCTTGTCTAAGAGAGTGTTATGAAATTCAAGGGACCTGAAGACACATCACACACACACACACACACACACACACACACAGAGAGAGAGAGAGGGAGAGGGAGAGAGAGAGAGAGAATGAGTGAGAGAACACTCACTTACCTCCTTTGTATTTTCTCAGGGGCTCTTTGCACTATAATTTGTACAGGAAGGATGCCATAACCGTCATGTGATATGGTGTGGTGCAGTGTAGTGGGTCCAGAGGCTCATAGTACTTGGATTAGCAGGTATAACAATATAATTTGCCACTCACCTCTGGCTCCTGTTTACTTTGAGATTAGAGGCATTCCTCAGAGCTGCTGAAGGAAAATGAATTTTCCTTGTTACAATATATTGCTAGGAGCTTTCCCTATCGTAGTATCAGGTACACTGTTTATTTTTTGGAATGGGCAATCAAGGCCCATAAACTTTGAAAAGTATCTGCTCCTGTTGAAGATGAAAACTTCTAGAATCAGTTCTGAAATTAATTAGCATAGTTGCATGAATGTTTGCACTCTCCTTAGAGGTATATCATGACAACTGTCTGTACTTCAAACTTTTCCATGACACCACAACTGTGCTGAGGTTTTTTGTTCACAGCAGTTTAGAAAGCTGCTGTGGCTACTCAAAAACCTTAGAGCTATGTGCATTTGGGATATTTCACTTTATGAAGGCAAATAATTAAATGTTTGATAATATAATTTAGAAATGAAGAAGAAGACCTTTATAACAAGAGTAATTCAGACAAAATTTCTTTTAATCTGTAACCTTCAGGACAGATTGTATTGCTTACAAGCAACAGTGCTATGTAGCACTCTGATGTGTGTATCTGTGTGTGCGCGTGTATGTCTGTGTCTTTGGAATAAGAAGTGAGCAGGAGTACAGAGATGTATGCCCAAATGCATGGAGAATCACTGTGAGGACTTCTGTGCTCTGGCTGGTGGAAGACCCAGATCCAGACCACAGGAAGAGGATGAGCTGCCTATCCAGATGATGGTAGCTAGTCTCAGGTCTCTTCATCACTGATGCGCATCCTGTCCTCAGACAGGCCACTCTCATCAATGTTTTCCAGTGAGTCAGCACGCTGCACGGAGAGCTCAGCTAAGCTGATGCTGGGCAGAGTGTTCTGTTCTGGGTATACCCAAGGCTTAAAGCCAGGTTCGTGCCTTTGTTTCCACTCTGGATACTTTAGCCCAGCCTTGTAGATCTTCTTCATGGCCTACAAAAAGGAAAGTACAAAGATTAACCTAGGTCAGTGTTTCCACAAAATCTGATGGCTTATACACGAGGATGTGGTGGATTAGTGGTTAAGATGCCAATTCTGACTATTGTAAGATAGGAAGGTTGGCAGTTCGAGGCCCAAGTGCTGCATGATGGGGTGAGCTCTCATTACTAGTCCCAGCTTCTGCCAACCTAGCAGCTGGAAAGTATGCAAATGCAAGTAGATATTAGATACCACTTCAGTTGGAAGGTAACAGTGTTCAGTGCAGTCATGTTGGCCACATGACCACCAGAGTTGTCTTCGGACAATGCTAGCTCTTTGGCCAAGTAATGGAGATGAGCAGTTGGTTACAACTAAACATTCACGTCAAGGGGAAACAAGGAATTTGAAACAGGAGGCAAGCCCAGGGCTAATGCAGGGATGCAGATCACCTGGATAGCAGTGAGTTCAGAGGGGCATGGAGCCATGTTTAGGCTGTACAAAGCTAGGTACTTGAGAAGTCAGCAATATAGACAACCAAACCTGTCTGGTTTGCTTTACATTTGTACTGTTCCCCTATTATTGCCACTCTGCTATTGCATAGAGTCCCATGCACACTTACAGCTTACCTTTGGTGCCACATACTGCGAGACTTTATTCACCACCCACTTTGGTAACGAACCTAGAAGCAAGTCAGATTCTCCAGTCATTAATTGTAAGTTGCCTCGATTATCATTCTGACAGAGAGGCAGGGTAAAAATAAAGATGATGATGATGATGATGATGATGATGATCCTGTTTGTGTAACCATCTCTCACATAATAACTGCATTGTTTTTGTACAGGTCCTACTCTTTTCAATAGGAGCTGTCTTATGAGAATATGTTAAGTCAATTGTTCCCCATGGGTTGGGTCTGTTTCCCACTCTGCCATCTTTAATGGTATCCCAATTCTGCCATGTAGTTTAACAGTACAACTGCCACTATAGGATCCTGTTTATGTCTGGTTTATATTTTTGGCATCATATCACACCTTACTGAATTTACCTTTTGCTTTTCTTACTGATATACTTTTGGATTTACCATTGATTAAAATGCATAATGCACTGTTATAATTCTCAAATTGTGAATAGGTAATGCTCATGAATACAAAACAGTTACCTAGATAACTGTTTCAAATTTAGTGACTATTTTGACACCATTGCCACAATTGTAACCTGCCTCCCAACCTACTTTACTTTGCATCAGCTATATGGGAGAAGGAGAGCTATTCTACTGATCATCAGAGCCTCAGTTCAACGATGCCTCCATCAGATTTTGATGGGCTGAGCCAGGAGATGTTCCTTAGGAGATTAGCACACTGCTTTTATTCCCGCACTAGGTTCTGGATGTAAATGCACAAGGACGGATTCTATCACAAAGCCCCATCCCCAGGCAGTACTCATCCCATACTCACCCCAGGCTTCTCCCAGACTGTTTAAAGAATGGGGAAATCCTATTCTTTAAAAGGTCCAGGAGAAGCCCGGGTCAGATATGTGATGAGTACTGCCCAGGGACAGGGCTATGTGATAGAATTAGTCCCTGTGTGTTTACATCCCACACCTAGCATGGGAATAAAAGCCAGTGCACTAATTTCCTTAGTTAAGTACTCAGTTACAAGTGATACAGGTTTCTGGCCAATATATCTGAGTTAGCAATTCCCAGTTAGTCATGACGTTCACTGGGTGACCTTTAACCAATCACTATCTCACATCTTGGCTTACCTCATTATGTTGTTGGGAGGGTAAGACAGGAAAGGAATGAGAATACACATGCAACCCTGAGCTCCTTGAAAGAAGAATGAAATATAGATATAATGAATAAAATAACACAGACTTTCTTACTCAGGTGGGCACTAATGAATATTTTTCCCTTTCTCTCTCCCAGTCACACACCCTCCCTTTACCCAACCACCATCTTGACGATACTCACCTCGAGGGTCCACTTGGGTAAGGTAGTAAAGAATGCAGCCCCTGTTGCCAGTTGCCTTGATCAGGTAGCCTGTCTGCAGGGATATGGCTCTCACAAATTCTTTCCGGGGTGGATACTTCTGCAGAGAGACCTCAGAGTTTAAGGCCAGGTTCTAACACAAAATAATCCTGCAGGCACTGATCCACTTAGTTTGTGGATCACTTGTGGAGTAGTTCAACATGCATCATGGGTTTGGCGAGGTCTCGATTTACCAAAAGCCCTTGGGGGATTGAAGAGGAGTTATGATGGGGTGGTGGTACATGAGGAAGGTGGGGAGAACCAAGCAGAAAGATATGTGGTGAGGGAAAGAGCATTGCTACTGTGGAGGTGGTGGTGTCAATAAGTGAGACCCACTTACTTGTTACAGTAGCCTGAAATCCCTTGACTCAGCATGAAACCATCTCATGAACAAACTGTCCCATGAACCTTTAAGAGGTTGTGGAGGGAACCAGGAAAGAGAGGTGTGTTTGTGTGTGTAGAGAGTCCTATATAAGAGGTTGATTATGAAATAGACCTGTGATTCCTCACGGTCAAAGGACAGACTTGGAGGGGAAAAAAACTTGGGTAATTATTACAACCTCTGCCAAAGGGGCCACCCTCTTCCTCCTCCTCACTAGCAAGGTACCAACCCAGGGACAATAAGCACCCCTGTTTCCCAGTGAGCTGTAGCAGGACTTGCAGGCAACAGAGGATCAGCTGCTAGGAGCAAAGAGCATGCAGCTCACTGGATGTTTGACGCTGTAGTTGATGATCATGTAGTCATTGCCAAGGGGCAGCCAGGAGCGCAATGTAACAAAATCCCTATTCTTCAGAGGACTTGGGCATCTCCCTGAGAAAGGCACACAGACAGACAGGAAGGGAGAGACACAGAGAAGACTGTTAGCAATGGCATGGTAAATTAAAAACAAAGCAAGTCTAGTGAAAACTTAACTACTAATATATTATGTGATGACCTTTTATTGACTAGAGTGAAATGAAAACTCCAAGGAGAAGTAATGTATCACTCAAGAAAAATGTGAATTTCAACGTGGCAATGTTTTCATAGATTAGCCATTGTTTCATAGATCACCCCTTGTGTTGCATGTTTTTTCCTTTCTGTCTCCTGGGGGAACTGAAAGAAAGGAGTTGGGCCTAGAAGTAATACTAACATATACATGCCAGAAGTGAAGAGGGCATTTCCCCCAAGGAATATATCAAAGAATGGGGAAGAAAAGCAAACATAAATTATATTGATATATAAGTCCAGAAAAATATGTGATGGAGGGACACATGGAGGCTCATCATTAATTAAATTACAAACCTACCCTGCAGTTATGAATGTCTTCCCTACAGAAACACATGTCACAGAGCAATGCATGTGGTTTCCAGATAAATATTTGGATTTCCTGCATGGCAGGGGGTTGGACTGGATGGCCCTAGTGGTCTCTTCCAACTCTATGATTCTATGATTCTATGATTCTAAATAAATTATTTCCCCACGTACAACATACTACAACTTTTCCTCTGAAGCAATTTGATCTTTCTGTGAGAGGCACACCATACTGAGTTAAGACATATCAAAAAGAAGCAAAAACAAATGCATAATTATTTGAAAGGAGCTAATTACTCAGAAGGACCTGAAATGGAGCTGGGGTACTGACTTTAAAGAAAGGCTGTCAAGTCCCTAGTTTGCTGATGAAATTACCACTGGCTTTCGGCAAGTCAGTTGCATTTAATGCCAACCTTGTCCTCTCCCTTGTCTGTTTTAAGGGTTGAATCTCAGGCTACATTGCAGGATTGTAAAGTACAGATTACTAAAATAATTTATGTGAAACGTGCTTATGTAAAAACAAAACAGAACAAAAACAAAAAAAATGGTTTTTGGTGGGGTTTTTGGGCTATGAGGCTGTGTTCTAGAAGAGTTTTTCTGACATTTTGCCAGCCACAGCTGCTGGCAAGACGTCAAAAAAACCTCTTCTAGAACAGGCCTCATAGCCCGAACAACCCACAAAAAACTATGGATGCTGGCCATGAAAGCCTTTGACTTCACAAAAAAACTAGTGTTAATGAAGAAGCAGTAGTATGTACATTTCTAGCTCTTATCTGTCCCCCCCCATGACTCAACAATTTTTTTCTACGTGTACACCATAGTTTTTGCTCTTAACTTTTCATTTTTGCTGGTTTTAAATTTTTTTTTGATAAATTGCTTTTTAGTTTTTGTATCCTGCAGACTTTAAGTACGTTTTATCTGTTGTAAGCAGCCTAGAGTCCTGAACAAGGAAAAGGGTGGGATATAAACAAAACTACCACCACCATTATTGCTTTACACCAACTGCTGCTTTCCAAAGACAGTCCTATGGCCATTTCAAAATGCCACATTTTAAGAAAATTTAATGTCATCTTTAAATTCAAAATTATGCTTATTTCGTAGATATTTACATTAATGAGCATAATATAGTCTGAATGAAGAATGAGGCTTGTTTGTAGAACCCCTGCTGATTTTTTGTTGTGATGCAAAGGACTCCAGGATTTAATGAATTACTGTGTCTGAGTATCCCTATGGCTTTTAAAAACAACAAACAACAACAACACAAGTCCCTTAATCAACAGTTGCTCCAGGCCAATATATGGATGGTGCTTGAGAAGCATAGAGGTGAGAAGCATGCTAGAGAAGCAAGGAGTTCCCTGCCAGTCAAGTGCATGATGCAAAATGGTGCTCACAGGAGTAGTATCCCACATCTGCGTTGACAGTCAGGCGCCCGATGTCATGAGTCTCAATCATATTGGAGTCCCATTTCTTGCGGTAATGGGTGTCATGTAGAACATCATACAGTGTTTCTGGAGACACATCCTTGCACGTGATCTGCATCTGTGTGGAATGGAATCAGTCTGGTTATCCACTGAAGAGCATTTAATGAGCAGAAAAACTATGGGATCATCAGACACTATGGCAAAAAAAAAAAAAAAAGGAAAAAAATCACCAAGAGATGGCATAAAGCCTGGATTGTGAAAGTGGAAAAAGCCTAGAATCTTTCCTTCAAACATGCCCATTTCTGTATGAAGGGAGGACAGAAGCTGTATGCAGGTTTTTGCATACACTCACCCACTCACCCACCATCATGACTAAATGCCAGTGTGTTTGTCCATTTCTCTTTCTTAAGCATGTTTTGAAAAAAAATCTACTCCTGTTTTCTGTGATCATATAATGTAAAAGAGAAAATGAAACATATGGAGACATCTTCAAATATAAATTCCTCACCATGGATTGGATGAATGATAATATCATAGGCCCTATACAGACAGGCCAAAATAAAGCTGCTTCAGGTCACTTTGGAGGTATGGTGTTTTAATGATGCATGCGTCCTAAGAGTCTGGAAGCCGCACCAAAGCCGCACTCCAGTCCTTAGGACTGGAGCATGGCTTTGGTGCAGCTTCTGGACTCTTAGGACGCATTTATCATTTACATGCGTATACGCATGTATCAGGCCATAGAGTTGAAAAAGACCTCATCAGCCATCCAGTACAATCATGCAGGAAAACACAAAGCACTCCCGACATATGGCCATCCAGCCTTTTAAAAAACCCCCAAAGAAGAAGACTCCACCACTCTCTGAGGCAGCATGTTCCACTGTCAAACAGATCTTACCATCAGAAAATTTTTCTTAATGTTTAGGTGGAATCTTTTTCTGTAGTTTGAATCCATTGTTCTGGGTCCTAGACTCTGGAGCAGGGGAAAAAAAGCTTTTTCCATCTTCAATATGACACCCTTTCAAATATTTAAACATGGCTATCATGTCAGCTCTTAACTTTCTCTTCTCCAGGCTAAACACACTGAGCTCCCTAGCTGCTTCTCATAAGGCATGGTTTCTAGAACTTTTACCATTTTGTCATCCTCCTCTTGACAAACTCCAGCTTGGCTTGAATTGTAGTGTTCAGAACTAGACACAGTACTCCTGGTGAGGTCTGACCAAAACAGAACAGAGTGGCACTATTATTTTGTTTGATCCAGACATTATACTCCTACTGATGCAACCTAGAATTGCACTGGCTTTTTTAGCTGCCACATCACACTGTTTACGCATGTTCAGCTTGTGGTCTACTAAGACTCCTAGATCCCTTTCACATGTACTGCTTTCAAACTAGGTGTCACCCAGCTTATATTTGTTCATTTCATTTTTCCTCCCTAGATGTAGTACTGTATATTTGTACCTGTTGAAATTCATTTTGTTAGTTTTGGCCCAGCTCTAAATTGTTAAGGTTATTTTGAAATCTGATCCTCTGGGGTATTAGCTACCCCTCCCCGTTTGATGTGATCTGCAAATTTGACAAGTGTACCCTCTTTTCCATTATCTAAATCATTTACAAAAATATTGAATAGTGCTGGGCCCAGTACAGAACCCCACTAATAATTTCTCTCCAGGATGAAGAGGAGCCATTGGTGAGCACTCTTTCATTTTGCTCAGTCAATCAATTCCAAATACACCTAACAGTAGCATTTATTAGCTTGTTTACAAGAATTCTTGTTTACAAGAATAAACGAGCCCATTGGTGAAGCCAAACCACCAAATGGAGTAGCAATCTCCCTTCCTTTCCTCTACCCAGAATCACAAGTCCTCCTGAGCATCCAGATAGCATGAGGCAGACAGGAGCAAGCAAGTGGGTAAACAAAAGAATGTGGTAGCTGCTCCAGTCTCTGCTCCCTTGCCTGCCTGCCCTGGGCACCTTGGCGGGCAGGGAATGCCAGGTCTGCAGTGGTACCTAGCGGCAGAATCTGATCTGACACCTGCTTCCTTTCATGTCATTGGATGGTGTGGAGGAAGGAGAGCAAGAGGCACCTCTGCCTTGTTTGCCCTCCTCCTTGCTACAGCCCTGCCATTCAGCGAGAGAGTGGGCACTTACTGATGGCACTTCCATTGCTAATACTTCAGTCAGAAAGCACTGCACAGCTGTTCTGTCTTTTCCTCCTGAGCAGATTTTCTCTTGAAAGGGAAAAAAAAAAAGATGAAAGAAGCAATGGGGGGAAACATGGGAATATGGCAGGGGTGCCTGTAAAATGTCATGATTGATGTACAGGGTGCTTCCAAAATAAAACTCTCTTCTGGAAACATTCAGACAGGGAAGTTTGGAGATCATATTGAATTAGGAATTACTTTTTAAAAATCAATCCTAACACATTAAGCATAGTCATCATTTGAGGCAGAGTGATGTGTCAGTAATGTGTTGCTAATGCATTATTTTAAAATTTATCTCAAGGCCTGAGAAGAGGGAAATGGAAAAAAAACCCCACAAATGTGCTGATTTTTTTTTTAAAAATGACAAATGCACATTACTCATTATGCCAGAAACCATGATGTGCTGGCATTGATTTAAATTTTAAAAAGAAAGATAGAAAGGAGGTGTTATGTCCTCATTACCATAAAAAGTAAGGTGTACAAGTAATATTGGTACTTGTTAGACTCTGCCAAGGAGTGCAAATATGTGAGAGGAGAAGACAGCTGTGCTTTGAGCGACTACCTTTCTAATCTGGGGGTGGAGGGAGTGAACAAGAAGAAAAGTCTGCTCATAGGTGAGAGGCTTCTTGGTGGAAGAGTCCCTCCCTTTTTTTTCTTTTACAACCTCTGCTAAAAGAAAAAGGAGGAAAGATTGCTTTTTCTATTTGTGTTTTTTGGATGCATCATCACTGAATCACTCCATTTCCCTTCAAAATAAGAGTGGAAGCATTAAGCACTATTTTAATGTCATGTGTCATTAGTCCCTGAAGCAGAGTGACAAGCCTTCTTTGGAAGCACATATTGAGGCTAAGATGGTTAGATGTCCCTTATTTATAGTTTTCCTATTTTAAATGATTATTTCTTACACCAGCAGATGTCAAAAATTTGTTTCTAAAATGTTGATTTAACTCTTAACATTGTCCGGAAAGCACAATTCTGGTGAAACAACAGGAAACAGTGATTACTATACACTTGATAAGAGAGAGTATGGTGGAGATCAGCAGAATTAATGTACAATAGCCCCACATTCTTTCTTACGCTCCCTCTGATCTTTTCTTTCATCCTTAGTCTTGGCTGAAGTGAACCTTGGCTGATTTTTTTGAAAACCTAATCACATCACTGATTAATTACAGCTTGATGATAATGAGCCAATGAGACATCCTGTCTTGTCTCATGAGGAGATGCTCATGTAAGACTGATTTGGTAATGGCTAAGGAGATTCGGTTGGCCATAAACCTGCCTCATTGCAGAGGCCCCATGTTGAATGGGGATGGCAATTCCTTCTAAGAGAGCAGTGTCTTGATTAAAGCGTATGCAGGCCAATGAACTGAACAGAACTCTGCTTCAGATAGAGTAAAAGATTCACCGATGTGTTATTCAATCAGAGTAATGATCAGCATGTGTGGAACTTATTTCTCCTTTGCAGACTGAAATCAATTTTGTGCCATTTCCTGAGCATTATTCCCTCTTCCACAGTTGCAGATGGGTAAGGAGACTACTTACACTTTTGCAACTTTCTCTTACCTTTATCTGTGGGCACATAGTGGGTAACACTCATCTCTATGCTGCCAACCACACAGAAATACTGTTTCCCATGGGACTAGAGGCTGGTTCACATGTTCCTGAATGCTGTGTGCTTTTCCCTTTGATTCTGTGCACTTGTGAACTGGCATGTGTTTGGAAATAACATGTGAAAAGGGTGCAGGATTGGAGTTATGGCAGCCAGATGCATTCTTACCCTCCTATCTGTGCTGGCCCTGTTGCTCCACTTCTGAAAGAGCATGCTAACTGGATTCAGAAATAATCCAGTTTGGCACCACTTTAACTGCCATCACTCAGTGCTATGGAATTCTGGGACTTGTAGTTTTGTGAGATATTAAATCTTCTGTCAGAGAGCTCTGGTGCCACATCAAACTACAAATCCCAGGATTCTATAGCATTGAGCCATGGCAGTTGAAGTGGTGTTAAACTGGTTTATTTCTGCAGTGAGAATGCAGCCTTAGGGGCCATTCAGACGACACTTTACCCCAGATCAGAAATCGATTCTTTCATGTGAAGTTCATATTGGCCCCAAATCTCCCACAAGCCAATCAGAGGCATGCACAAGCGTTTTGTGGCAAATGCCCCTTAGCGTGGGTTATTTGCAATCGGGGCAAAAGCCTTCTCTTTTGAAAAAACCTGGGTTCTGCTGAATATGAACTTGACCCCGATCATGATTGGGACAAGTTCAGGGGAGGGATTTAGGTCAGAGGGAGGGCAGTGGGCAGGGCATTCCCTCCCCTCATCGGGGCGAAGGAGGAGGAGGAGGAAGGAGCCAGAGGAAGAATGCAAAAAGGGGAATCTGACAGGAGGCAAAAAGGGGGGATCGGGGTGACTGATGGGATGAATTCAGGGCAGGTCAGAGGGCCAGAGCAAGCCAAGCCTCTGCTCTCCAGCAGGGACCTTTCCCTTTTTATTTTTATTTTTAAAATTATTTTTGGCAAAAAATGTGCATGTTTTTTGCTTCGAGTAGATATATATTAGATAGAACGTGGCTAGCTGCTTGTTCACTTTCCCTTTCATTTCCTCGCTTCCAGCAAAGGGGAAATGCTGAAAGGATCACTTTGTAAGAGGCTTTTTTTCCTTTGCAAATGAATGCTACAATCCGAATGTTACAACGTTTCTCTTTCCAATTTGGCAAATTGGCAAATTGATACAGAATGCTTTTGCTACTGTCTCTAGAGTCTAAGGAATTCAAGGGTAGCCTAGGAAAAGCAAAAAACGCATGGCTTCGCATCCTTTTCTGGCATTCCGAGGTGAGGAATTTATTATTATTATTATTATTATTATTATTATTATTATTATTATTATTATTATTATTACATGTGTATGAGGCATTCTGGGGTGGCAAGGAGGGGGGATACAGGATGCAGAGATGGTATTAGCTTGCATTTTGGGGTTGAAAATGGGGCCAAGGGCAGATCATAACCTGCACTGACCCAAATGCCCACAACACACACACACACACACACACACACACACACACAGAGGAGGTTTTTAAATTTGACAAAAAGTGCGCATTCTGGTGCCTGCTTTTTTTTAAAAAAAAAAAAGAGGGGGAAGCACACTTCCGATGCCCCGATGAGTGCTGGAAACGTCACCTATGATGATCGTGGAACTGAAATTTGATTGACAGCCAGGCACCTTCATTTTAAACTCAATTTCTCCATGAGGGCATTCGGGTTAAAATACCCCTGATTGGTAGTCAGCACTTGCTTCTGGAGAGATTCGGGGAGGGAGAAAGTGAAGCTTCCCAGTTCCTTCCAGCGCAAAAGTGCCAGTGAGAATGGGGGCCTTAGTTGCCCCCAAACAATCAGGAACATTGCATTATCAGGATTATCAGCTGTTCAGAGGCTTCTAAATGTATATTCTTCTCATTGCACCTAGAATCTCCTTTCAGACTTTTGTTCTGAACATACATTTGGGAACAGAGAGGATGGGCTAGTACTTGTGAGACACTGGAGTAGGTTGGTACATGCACATGGTTGAAACTGGTTATGAGTAAGGGTGTATGATTTAGGTTGGGCCAGAACCCATTGGACTATGGACAGACCAATTTCATCATTATTTTTTACATTGACTACAACCGATGTGCCTGCAACTGCTTGACAACTCTCTATTCACAAAGAAAGCTTTAGGACCAAAATATTTCAGCAGTTTGATATTGTCGTCTATGAAGCCGGGTCTGGTGCTACTTCTTTACGCACAAATTCCAAAGTATCATATTTCAAATTTATTTCATATAGAACACAGACATGGAGCCAAAGTCTAGGGAAAGCAGATTTTTTCATTACCCCTTGTTATCACTTCTTTTTTGGTGCAATTGTCGACCCACTAGTTTGGACCACTTCAAAATGCATGTCAATTATCTGTGCATCATCAGTCATGTAAGCGGGTCCCTCCCAAGCCCCTGCCACACTTTTTTTAAACAATTAGATTAATCGCATATTCAATTGATTGCTTTTGCAACTATTTGCCTTAGCAAATAGTTGCAAAATCAATCAAATGAATATTCTATCAATTTAATTAAAAAAAGGTATAAAGGCAAGGCTGGGGGGGGGGGGAATAGTGGATCTGCCAAAAACTGGGAAAGGATGGTAAACATCCCTCTGCCATTAGTCCCTCCCCTCCAGAATGAATCGATTCTGATCTATCATTTTCACTTATTGAACTCGCTTCAGAATCGATTCTTCTGAAAAGAACCATTTTGAAACGACCCTCTGAAAAACACATTTTTTCCCCTTTGCCTTGCTTCATCATGACAGGATTCGATCACATTGTTTCAAATGGGAACGAGGGTCATTTACACCGATTGGCAATTCATTGTATTTCATAGTGGGAACAAGCCCTAGTAACTGTATCTTTTGGAGTAACCCAGGGCCCTTTCACACAACAGTTATAGCATTATGATTCCACTTTAACGTGCCATGATTATATTCTGCGGGATCTAGATATGAAGTGTGCTGAGGCTCTAGATTCTCTGGTCAAAATGCTAAATATCCCTCCCTAAATGCAGAACCCAGGATTCGTAGCATGAAACTATGGCGGTTAAAGTGGAATCATAGTACCTAAACTATGTGGGTGAAAGGGCTCTTAGATCTTGTTGTGGGGTTCATAACCCTAGGCCTTATCTGTGGACATCTGGGCTCATGATACACTGTCATCATCTCTGCTGATAACTGCCTCATTTCATTTCACATAGTCTATCTTGAACCCTTGTGCAAATGAGGAATTAGGAATGAGTAAACAATCTCACATTTTGAGCACACACAGCCCTGCACTTCCTACACCATTTGTGGTCCTACACTTTCAGCTGAATGTACAAATAGGGCTAATGAAAACAAGTCTGTACCATGCCCCGATGATCCTGGAAGCATCAGTTGATGCGTATTTCAGGTATGAATGCAAGATTTGGGAAACCCTAGAGAACATGTGTTTGCAGTGGAAGAGCTGCTTGTCCACAGTACAAGAGGAGTAACCACACAGTAGCTATCAGTGTGAGTGTTACATGATTGAATTAATTGCCATTGGCAAAAGATGGCCATAAGGGCCATAGGACTGGGCACATGGTGATGAACTACACCAGCAGTGTTCATATAAGGGCACATTTCATCATTTACTCCTGTGGCTCAAGCTGGCTGCCTGACATGAAAAAAATTGCAGGTCATTTTGTGATACTATTTTAAACAGTCACAACAAGGAACTGTGTGGAAATTTTAAAGACTGGCATTTAAGGTGACATAAGCTCTTTAGGGTGTCAAACACTCTCTTGTTTTGGTGAGAAAGATGACACTTTGGAATATGTGTAAAAGAAGTAACAGCAGACCTGGCTTCATAGATGACAATACCAAGCTGCGGAAATATTTGGGTCAGAGAGCAAGGATAATAACTCACCACTGAAGTGAATCAGTAGCTAATTTCCAAACAAGACAGCTTTTATGGGTGTGCAGACTGATGTGGAAGAATATGGGCCCTTTTAATTCTAGCGGTAGGATGAAAACAAGTATGAAAAGAGAGAAAGGCCAATTTACAAAAAGAATTTCTCTAATTACTTGGGCTCTGGTGAGTGGCTCATTAAAAATCCACAAGGCTAAAAGAGCAGCTAATCCCCAGGCCATAACTGCTATGGAATGTGTTGAATAAGTGCAGGTGGATGGGTATTCATCCATAATGCAAAAGCCTCCTGAAGGAGTAAGCTCAGGGTGGCTTTGCTTACAGATTTTATTATTTTAGTACCACTAATCATACAATAAAGAACTAATCTTGTCCAATCCAAAGGACAGAAATTTTCTGCAGATTTCTCACAGAGAATAGGTGGAATTGTTTTCGCAATAGCAGATGTCTGATTTGATTAGAAGAAAAGTTAGAGGGAGCCAAAACCCAAAGAAGAGGCAGGTTCTGCAGGGACATTTTCTGTCCACACATGTTCTATTCTGCCGGCATTGTTCACAGTACCTTCTTTGCAATCATCTCATCAACCTTCCTGGCACAGGGCTGGGGATGTATTTGTCTGGCATTCAGATGCATTAAAGTGCGACTGTGCTCATTAATGGCTCTTGGCATAGATAGCATGTTGTGTGTTTGTCCAGATAATTCATGTTTATAACTTGGATGAATCTCTTCTTTCCACTTCTTAACTCTGCCTCTAGTTCTTCTCTGAGTCTCTGATCACTCATTCATATTCTCATTCCAGGGGGACGTTCTTCCTTTATCTTCTGGGGCCCTAGGCCTGTTACAGTTCCTCACATAGTCTTTGGGTGACCGGATCAAATCTATGGCTTACAGTACCAGCTATTCTCCCACTTTCAGAACTTTCTCCCTAGCACAGATAAAGACCTTTAAGTTCTTCTCCCTAATCTGACTAGCGCAGTCACAGAGTTCTCCCATTAGGGGCTACTGCCAGTTCACAAAGTACAGAAATAGATAACAGCGACCTACGTTTGGAACTGCTAGTTTTGGTATTTGTTCTGAATGACCTTTCAAGAGGTCTTTACAACCCAGTGCTTCTGACACTGCAAAACAATTCAGGACCTCTTCCACTTACTCTATAATTTTTATGCAAAGATTTAGTCAATGGAGCTATTAGTAGAGATGCTCAGGGCAACTCTCCTCAAGGATATATGGCTGGCAACATTCGGTTACGTGTTTTAATGAGCTGGGATGGCCCAAGAAGAAAGAGCTTGGATGCTTCGGGTATGTAGGAACGTAAAATTGAGGTCTGGGTGAAAGCAATAAAACAGATTAGAGTTCAAATCAATTTGAAAAGGAGAGAATAAGCTACCTTCCAAGGAAATCTTATTGTTCGTGCTGGGTTCCTGTCTTAGACAAAAGATGAGATACAGGAATCTGTTGCAGTCTGAGCCCCATTTATGCCAGTCTGTATGTGGTATAAAACCCTTATTCATAAACAGCATAATGCTTTTCTTCTTCCTCATAGGGCTAGGCCCCAGGGATTTC
>NC_056525.1:134120706-134238835 GCF_019175285.1 Sceloporus undulatus | reverse complement strand
TAATCATAGAGTTTTACCTTCTCATGTTTTCTCACTGCTTCTTTGTTGTTGTTTACTGAAAAGATCTGAGCTTTATGAGATGAAGGGTTCCTTGGACTAATAATGAGATGGCATTGAGCAGCTAATTCCATCTTTTTCTCCTGAAGTAATCGGTTTGGGTGTCAAAGCAGTGAGGAGGGGGCCTCTACTGTACCCAGTGAATGGGGAGAGAGAATGAGTAGTTGCTCCTCCAAGAAGCAAGCACATTTTGGCTAGTCACCTCTTCACTACTCAATGAGAGGGCAAACAAGGAGGTGTCAGGTCATGCTCTGCCTCTAGGCTTAATCCCACCTGCCCATCTGGAGCCTGGAAAGCACGTAAGGTTTACATCAGAGTGGAGAATCATATGGCCCTCCAGATGATATCAGACTGTAATTCTCAGCGTTCCTTGTAATTGGCTATGCTGGCTATGATGGCTATGACTATGCAATTCTGACTCCAGATTTACATGCATGTGTGCTAGAGACAACATATATCCACTAGAGAGTCGACATTTGCAAAGGAACCTGAGGACTTTTGGAACTCAGACTAGGATTTCAAAATACATAGTCCTTGAGCTAAATGGGGTGTACTGCCAGTTAGGAGGATATATCTTGTGTACTGTTAGTTAGGCAAAATGAGACTTGTGTTTAGTTATAGAGGGGGATAGCACTGATACTAAACTAAAATATTTCCCCTAATACTTAACATTTAGCTCCACTCTTATCTATTCCATTCCCATAAAAACAACCCATCACCAGAGTATATCATAACATTGGACTACTCTACTTCTAGAGGATCTAAATACCCAAAAGGTAACAGTTCATGTCTGATGTTGGAAGCTAAGCTGGGTCAGCCCTGGATAGTGCTTGGATGAGAGACTGCCAACAAATACCAGGTGCTGTGGGCTATATTTCAGAGGAAGGAACTGGCAAAACCACGTCTGAGTATTCCTTGCCTAATAAAATCCTATGGGATCCTTCTCATTCATGGGGTTGCCATAGGTGGATAGGCAACTTGAAGGCACACATACACACATGCTACTCCAGTCATTTCCAGTAATATGTGGATAATAACAATGGATTACTTTGTGGGAACTCACACTGGCTTCAGAGTGCCACCCCCATCCCCACCTATGTGCACACAATCATGGACATAATGGTGGATTTCATTTGCATTGGTTAACTAATTTTTAAGTGTTGACAAATGCAATAACATTGTTCATTTGTGGGTCTTTTTGCTGAAAATAAGACTCAAACCCAAAAAACCATGTACTCTGGTCATTGCTGCTGCTTATTGTGTTGGGTTGTCCAGTCACAACTACACTCAAGTTCTGGATTTCTCCACTGCCTGTTATGGGAAGTAATCACCATTCCAAAAGTATAGGCTAAAAGAATGTATGGAGGTAGTTGTTGGTGAACCAGAAAGTATCTTCTATAGGCAAATGGTTATTTGAGTCATGGCTATGATTTCACTTGTCAGCTAAACACACTGAAAGGTGCTGGCAGCTTTATTTCTCAGGAAACAGTTGGTCAGGATTGTGCATGAATATTGGTCTCATATCCTATGTCCTACAAGAGCTAGATTTGGGATTTTTAAAACTGAATGCTGGGGATTTTAATAAGCTAGCAGAGTCTCTGAGGCCTGAAATGACAGGCCAAGGGCTCCAGTCTTCTTAGCCTGCTAGTTAATCTGGCCATGGTCAAAGGGCAACTTGTGGTTAGAGGCTTCCATGTCAGGAGTGCAATGAATCTATGTATGTATGTACATACGTATGTATTTATGTTTTAATTTGTATCCCACTTTCCCCTGACATAGGACCTAAGGCAGTTCAAAATAAGGGTTTATTCCCAATTTAAAGAAGCTATTCAAGGTGCTGACACTATCTGGGGGATAGGTGTCAGAAACCCAGACAGCACATTTGAAGGATGGAATAAAGCCCAGAATGGATTCCCTACACCTCTGGTATGGAAGTGACAGGCCTGCAATTGCAAAGATGTGCAGAAAATATCTAAAACCATTGCAAGAAAAGGCAATGTCCTTTGCTTTTTTTTTTTCTGGAAAAAGCCAACCAAGAGCCAAGGAAATCAAATGTGCGAAAGGCCTAGCAACTCACATCAACTCCTGTTTTCTATTTTCAACACGATCATAGCATGACCAGCAAAAATACCTGTACCTAAAGTTTTTTGAGCAGACATTTAAGCGGGTGCAGCTTGTGAGAGAAGTTGGATTAGTGGGATATCCTCATCTACATAACCCTTAATGGGTTAATTAATTTTCCATCCTCATTTGTCCTCGTGTGCACAGGTAAATAAAGTTTCATTTTGTATTGCTCCCTAGCCTTTTAAGTGAAGATATGCAGCAGCCTCCCCCTCAAAAGAAGTAATTTCAGTGGGTGGGAATCAGAGTCAGCTTTGACTTTTTGTGAAGACCAAGCACAGCTCAAAAGTTTGGGCTTCTTTAATAGCTCACAGCTAGAGAATAAACAGGAAAGGCTGCATTGTCATAAGGCTGGGGCAGAGTCACTGAAAAATACAGAGAATGAGCTTTGTGGATTCTCCTCTTGGCGCTCTTTATCTCTGTTTCAATTTAAGTACAAAGAAACAGAAAGAATTTTAAAAAGAAACTTGAACGGGGAGATTTCTATCTGTAGAATGTGCTTGGAGGCTAAAATAGGAAAGATGTCTCATAGATAAAAAGATCAACGGAAAAGAGGTCTTTTTTTCTCTAAGAAGGAGCCCCAAGCATCTTCCTCAACCACTAAAACAGTGGCTGAGTTGAAGCATTGCACCTTCTTCTGCCTGGATGGAGCAAGAGTTCCAGAACTGAATGCAGCAAAAGGGAGTAAAAGTGTGGGCACTGGGCAGCATATTTCTGCTTTATAGACTAGCATTTCTGGGACAAGAAGAAGGGAGAAAAGGACCCCGAGCATAAGCAATGGGACAGACCAGGTAGGCTGTGTTGCAGTATTCATGCATCTTCGGCCCTAGTGATCTGGGCATGTATCTTGGCTAGGGTCCTTACCTTGATTTTCTGGACAGCTATGTTCTCCTCCTGCACCTGGCTCCATACAGTCACTCCTCCTTTACTGTACTCTCTGCTCCAGCCTTCCTGGTTCTCACACTGGTGCCGGAAATGGCTGAAGTCAGAATCATCTGGGATGTATGCAACCTCCCCTCCCTTAGACATGGATGCAGCTTTCTTCAGGACCACCAGGCCCCACCCAGTAGGCCACCTGAACTGTACAGATGCCAGTCAGCTAGAAAAGGGTCCTTGCTGCAGGGGCTTTTGGGGAAATTTTACTGGGTTCAGTTCTGCTTGATTCTGGTCATAGCAACCTTGCCTGTATCCATTTCTGCTTCAGAGCTCTTCTTCCCTGAAATTTAACAAGAGCTTTTCTCCGTGCCAGCCCTGATCCTGTGAAGAAAGGACTATCTGCAGCTGTATTCTTCTCTCCATAGGCTACATCATGTGGTTGCTCAGTGCAGACAGAGAGGCTCCTTTCCTGCAGTCATCACTGCTGCTGCTGCTGCTGCTAAATCTGGGAGCTCAGATGTCTTCTTGGTCTTGCCAAAGGGTACTGTGCTCTCCTGAGTATTCCTCTATGTTTCAGCAGATAATGTACATACTCATGCATACATGTGTATGGACTTACCCTTCTATTTTCTACTCTCCAGCAGCCTCTAGCCTTCCCTTCTGTCCCTCTTCCATCGCTTTTCTGCTTTATTTAACCTGCCTCTGACTTTGCAGCACTGTGTTACAGAACCAGCTGGGTATTTGCCAATAACAGCAACAGCCGCAGTAGCCACCCAGCCAATTCCTATAATGGTTTCTATCATGGTATGCAGGATGGAATCTAGGTTTCTTACCCTGCAAGGAAAGAAATGTGGGCCAATCAGGATCTGTGGAAAATGAAAAATGTGTTTTCCCTTATCATTACATTCTGTAGCTAAGAGGCAGAATGAGCATTCCCCAGTGGGTGATTGTTGGATTTTGGGGTGGAGGCAGTAGCACAAAATAGTTATCAAAATCCAAAAGACCTAATACTCTCTTCTAGAGGTGAATCTACCACCATTTAGCTCAGGAATCATCAACAAATGTTGATTGCACAAGCAAACTTTAGCACTGAAAAAGAATACAGGACAATGATGCTGGCACAATACCACAGTCAAATATTGCCTTCTGATAGTCCCAATCAACTCTGAAGTTTCTGACTATACAGTAGGTCTGCCATATCTATGGCTTCTTTTTTCATATATATATTCCAAAAAGCAAATCTTGATTTTGCCTTTTACATAAGGGACACCGTTTCACTATACTATTGTATTTAATGGGGCTTGAGTATCCACAGATTTTAGTATCCTTGGGAAATCCTGGGACGAAACCCCAGCAGATACCAAGAACTTACGTTACTTTTCATAGGTGGCAAAATCTGGAAATTATTAAAGCATCAGTAAGTGTGAAGCTGTTAAAATGGGCTCACATCATGCTAGCACTAACTGTCTGGCTGCACCACCAGTCACAAGTCACAATGCAACTGTTAAGCTAACAGTCACGAGTCATTTTCCTACATCTTCTCCTTTACTATTCTTTACTCTCCACTAGTAGATACCTGTACCATCAGCCAACTTTCCCATACAGCATTGATGATACTGTCCCCAGTACTTATTGTTTCGTGTTATAGAACTACCATTACATGATGATAGGACTGCATGCTCCTTTGAGGCAAGAGGCTATGCTGACAGAAGCAGTGCTGTTGGTGGGGTATCCATGGGTCAGACAGGATTTTGCTAAGGAGCCAGACTAAATATGCCAAACAGCTACTTGTCAGAAACAGTAGAGGGGACTGATGCTGGCAGAGGATCTCTCAGCAACAACAGCAGTAAACCATAGCTAATACTAGTTAATACTATGCAGATGAAGGCATGGTAAACATCCTTTGAAGGTCTTTTCTCTTGGAAATCACAATTAGACAATCCAAAATGAAGTAAGCCATAGTACCAAAAGATACCATCGTAAGATAGGAAGGCACTCAACAAGGAGAACTAAGAGTACTGCTGTGGCTAATAATGCAACTGGAGTCAAGCTGAAAGCATGTGTAAACATACAGTGCAATATCAATAAATGATGATGATGATGTTGATGTTCAGCTGTTGATGTGCAAAGAGGTGAATGGAAAGTCCAAGGCTGCACAACACAGTACAGGAACATGGAATGTGAGCAGTATGAATCAAAGCAAGCTAGACATAATAAAAGAAGAAATGGACTGTATGAATTTTGCAATACTTGGGGTGAACAATCTAGAAATGGGACATATTGATGTTTTACTGAGGAAAGGAAAAATCTAAGAAATTGGATGACTTTAATAGTGAGGAGATGTAGCAAAAGCAGTCAAAGGACGTAATACAAAGTATGGTTGAATCATGTCAATAATCCTCCAGGGAAAATCCATTAATATAACCAAAATCCAAGTTTTGGTTCCGACTACAGAGGCAGTAGAAGAAGAAATTGAACAATGCTATGTTGGAGTCCAGAAGGAAAGTGATACTATACTAAAAGAGGACTTATTAAACGTAGGTGATTGGAATGCAAAAATAGGAAACAGAGCAGTTCTTAAACAATTGCAAATACTTCATGTAAAACTATATTTCTCTTCTGAAATGCTTATTGTAATTCTAATCTCCTCTAAAAAGTTATCCACAGTGGGGGAGGGAAAAATCCTTGAGGCTGGAGAGGAACAAATTCCACGACAAAGTACAAGAAATGAAAGAATAGCATATCACAACTGATTTTCTATTTTTACATGGTGTGTCTCCCTTTTTTAAAAAAGAAAAACCTTTGGGAGTGCAGAAACTTGCAGCTAAAGTACATTCTCTGATCTCAAAACTTATTTCACAGAACATTCTGGTGACTCATTTAGAATTTTCTTAATCTTGATTATTTTCTAACTTGAATGAAAATTCCAGTATATCCAAAGGTATAAAAATGCCCATGTATGTGGGAGTGTTTGCGGCATCAAAAGTCAAGAGTATGTACTGAATGTTCTCAGTGCCACACAACACACACAAACACAGAATCTGCACTGTTCATAGGCTCTCTCATCTCTCACTGCTCTGTCCAGGGTTCTGACAGACTCTGCCTTGCCTTAAAAAAATAGACCACCTTTTTGGATGTGATTCTGACATGCAGTGATTTTGAATGTGACAATGAATTTATTGTTTTAATGTAATATTCTAACTGTATTGTCTACTTAATGGTGTGTGTGTGTTTTAGATATTCTTTGTTTTAACATACATGACAAGCTGCCTTGGTCCCATACTGGGAGACAGGAAGGATATTAAATAAGTTAATTGAGGCGTGTTACAGACAGGCCCATGAGGCGCCGTCGTTACGCGTGAGGGGCGGTGCTTCCTGACGCACCTTGCCCCTCACGTGTAACGAGTGCATCAAAATGGCGCCGCCCTATACAGATGGGTGCCACCATTTTGATGTCGCGGACGCATAGCGTCCGGGCGTCGCGCAGCGGAAGTGATGCCGTGAGTGCACGCCTCGCACCTTGCGGCACCACTTTCAGGGTGCAGAAAGAAACGCCATTTTGGTGCTTCTTTCTTGCTGCGCCCGGGAACCACGCGGTTTGGCTGCTGCGGTTCCCATACGCAGCAACCGGCAGCGGCGTGAGACTGCCCATTTTGGGCGGTCTGTAATGCGCCTAAGTAAGTAAGTGGAGGTCAGCATGGTGTGGTAGTCTGAGTGTTGGGCTAGGACTCTGGAAGACCAGGGTTCAAATCCCCATTCAGTCATTAAAATCCATTGGGTGGCTTTGAGCAAGTCACACTCTCTCAGCCTCAGAGGAAGGCAATCACAAACCTTCTCTGAATAAATCCTGACAAGAAAACCCAAACATAAGGTAACTTTAGATCAGAGTCAACCTGAAGGCATATAATAACAACAAAAACTACAAGTAAATAACTAATGCGCTGTACAGACTGGCCTGAAAGGCCGGCCTGGGGGTAAAGTTGGGGTGTAGCGTCCTGACAACACACACCTGACTCCATCCTCCCAGGGTGCCTTGATGCCGCACACTGATCCAGATGGCACATGGTGTCATGGTGCACCTGGGCACTGCGTCCAAATGATGTAGAGCTGAAGGGGCACCAATATAGCCATGCCGCGGCAGCTATGACACCCTTTTGAGGGTGCAAAAAGCTTTTTGTGGCTCCTTTTTGCTCCCTCGGAAGGCTGGGTCAGGGCTGCAGCGTGAGGTTGTTGTGACCCTGATCTGGCTGAAGAAGGGGCGACTGGAGGCTGCTCCTTTAGGGCCGTTTGTACAGCCCCAAAGTACCTGATGTGCCTCACTTGCCTGTGCCTCAGCTCCTTTTGGTTTCTCCCAAAAGACTAGAACTGTGATAGGGCAGAACAATTACTTCTGTTTTTCCACATTTGTGGGCTGCACAACACCAGACAATGTCTTTAAAGAAACAGGCCATTCAAGTGTGAGTTGCACAATTATTATTATTATTATTTGGTTGAAAACCTCACACTAAAGAGGCAATTGTAGAAGCTCAGTCTACTGGAGGGAGATGCCCAATCACCCCACTGAAAAAGATCAATAACTGTTCCACAGTTTTTCAGATCAATCTTAAATATAGATGAACTTCTACCCTGAAGAGTTGCTCTTTATCCTGGTTTGATTGCATTTTTTAAAGGGCATTCTTGCAGTGTATAGAAAAAGTTAATTTATTGGTTCTTGTTTGTGAGAATGAAATTTATTAAGATTTGTGTTCCTGTCTTGTAATATTCAAATAGACTCCTGAAGATGTTCAAGGGTAGAGATAAGCTGATGATTGTCTTGGGAAACACCTCCTTGCAGGATTGGACTGTGTGCTGGACTATACTAAAACATTTTAGGGCCAGAACAGACCAGCAAAAAAAGCCAGCTTCCCAGCAGCTTGGGGGCATAGCGTACACGTGACGCACACCCCCAAGCCGCCAGGAAGCTGCCGTGAAGTCACCTGACCATTTACACCGTGACAGATTTTTGGCACTCTGGTGGCATGGTGTTTAGATGCTCCGTGCCACAGGAGTACCAAAAATCCTCGGTGGCAGCAGAAAGGACACCTTTTTTTCTGGTGCAAAAAAGAGCGGTATTTTGATGCTTCTTTTTGTGCCAGAAAAAAGCTGGATCAGGGCCATGGCATGTGGTTGCTGCAGCTCTGATCCGGTGCTCAAAGGGGTGGCATCAAGCCGCCCCTATATGGCCATTTGTTTCAGCCCTTAGTTACAAAGAATGAAGGATCTCTTATGTCAAGACACAAAGAGAGCCTGTTAGCAATTGATTGTGCAACTCTTGCACGGCTGCATATACCAATATGTATTGAGTGGTGTCTGTCACTTCATTGATGATGAATTATCTTTAATTGGAAGTTATTAAACATAGGTTGGATGGCCACCTGTTAGAGATCTTTCAACTGTAGGTTCGTATATCTGTAGGGGCTGGGATGACCCTTAAGGTTCCTGCCATATCTATGATTCTGTGACCTTCTGCTTTAATCCATGACAACAGGAAGCCCTTTATATTTTTTTCTGAATACTATCCAGTTGGGTCAGTGCAGGACTGGAAGGGTCTTAAATGTAATTGCCATCTTATAGTTCAATAATTAAACTATCGTGCAGTTAAATACACATCTAGTAGTCCCCTAACCCACCAGAGTTTCATCTTAACCTTTGTACTTTTTCATCTTCTGCCATTTATCTTTTAGCATCTCAACACAATCACTTGTATGCCAGACTGGATATGTCAGACTAGACAAATCAGTCTTCTCTGTGGATTAAATGGAATACTTAGGGGTTTTTTTTCTGGTGAATTTCTGTAAGTTCAAGAAGCATCCAAATGCTTGATGTAACATTTTCCCATGGCCTTGCTTGTTGGTCTGCCTGGACACACTTAATTGTGGAAAATAATGGCCTTTAGTAGGACCATTGGAACAATCTTTTACTGAAAACTCCTTATTTGTGTGTATACTTGTCTTTGAAATTAGCCCCCAATGAGCTGACCCATACTAAGTGGGAAAAACAGTTACAAACCACAAAAGCACATTTGAAACCTAGTATCATGCTTTAGAAAGATCACAAGAACATACAGTAGTATGCATAGAATTTGAACATCTACACAACAAGAAGCTTGATCAAACAGTCCTTGTTCTTTATGGGAAGTGGATGTCAGATTGCCTAAATTCCAAGTTCCAAAGTCCCATAGTTATCACGATATAGGTGTGGAGAACACAGGCAATTTAGAATGCTGAGAACAACCAACAGGAATGAAGTTAGAAATAGTGGGGGCTGCTCCCAGGAGTGGGTATAAACAGAGAGGCAGAGCCATGTGTTAGGGGAGTGTCTCAAGCCTGCAGAAACAGGGGGCTGTTTTTAAGACTGCCAGAGGGTGCAGTTGAGAAAAATGAGATTCCAACTCTCAGAACAGGGAAATGAATATAAAAGGGACAGAGAAGTCCAGAGTTAAGTAATGTGCCATTGTACCCTGAGGAGTTAGCGGCTGAGGAGGCTAAGGGAGACTGCTATGAGTACAGTTAGAAGGGGTTTAGTTACCTAAGTTAGGGACTAAGGGAGTCCAGAGTAAAAAGTGTATGTGTTAATATCCGGTGGGATATATAAATCACTAGGAGGTGGTGGAAATTATTAAAGTCATCTGGAGAACAGATGAAATAACATTTTAGGAAACTGAGAAAGTTCAGTTAGAGTGGTTGCTAGCATAACAGATAACCAGAAGGGTTAAGGAATCCAGAGGTTAGATGGAGGTTCTGTGGAAACAACAGAGGTTGTCCCTTTATCCCCCGCATCATTGCTGTGGCAACCACACAGTGCTGGCAACAATCCAGTCCAAAAAGGAGCTGCGAAATGCGGCTCCTTCCCGCGCCACTGCCAAGGCCCCATTAGTGCCCTGGAACAGCACGGTGACATCTCTTGTGCACCACACCATTTAGAGGTGGCGCACAAGGTACATCATCAGTGCGTATGCCATCTAAACATGTGTGCACTCAAAATGGCATGGGAGAGTGTGGAGCGTGTGGATGCTCTGCATTCCCCAGCCCTAATATTGTTCCCAGGCCGCCGCAAGGCGGCGGTCTGTACTGGGCCTAAGACTAGAAGGAAACATTTATAAAATCAAGTGAAAGAAATAGTTAAATCTTGTAACTATTGAAGCAATTTATATACTGTATCAAGCTTGAATAACACCCTACACGAAAGATACTGTATTCGACTTTGATTGTAAATAAAACTGGTTCCTTTGTTTCAACAAGTAGTTGCCTGAGGTGTGCTTACAGACAGCATCATCCACACTATCAAACATAAATAAAATGCTACCAAAAGGGAAAAGACATTTTATTATTGAGGACACTTAAGACAGCAGGTGTTTAGCTATCACTTAATCGTGCCAAGCTAATGGAATTTTAAAAGCCCAAACGTAGTTGGGTGGGTGAGAGTCACCTCACCTTCACATATTGGTGGCAGTGGTGGCACACGGTGAAAAGGACTGAAAGATTTTTAAGAATTTTGGTAGCGCCATGTTCTCACCATGACAATAGGCCTTCTGTATTTGTACTCCTATGTCTGTATTCTGGATGGCGCTGCCCCCCTTCTACTTCTTTAGTTTTGCCATGATTCCTCTTTTGCATCTGCATAAAATTCTTGAATTAGACCCTACATATAGCTGGAAGCCCTGGGCGAGGGAAAAGGTATGCCACAAGGTACGAGACATGCATACACACAAAAGGCCAAGCCCACTGGCTGGAGAATCTCCTCCTTCCTTTGCTGACTCCAAAGAGATCCTGGAATCACATTTGATTTTATTTCTGAACTGCACCATGCTCACTAAAATATCTCACTTCTTCCTTTCAGCTCACAGGCACCCTGACAACTGCTGAGCCAAACTGTATGTATTTATACTGCATTTTCAGATTCCACATCCTCCCACATCCCCCTGGCTATGGACTCAGTTCATTGTGAGATTTGGGAAAGAACTCTTTTGTGCCATGCAAATGGGAGTACACCTCTCCTCCACTCATCACTCCCACTGAATAGGCAGGCTCAGTGCAACAATTAAACCAAGAGCAATTTCTATGCTGTTGCAGCACATACCAGCAAGACAACGAGGGCACAATACTGCTATTTGCACCATTTGCTTACAGAAACTCTGTTCATTTCTCTATACTGCACCCATTTTTTTAAAATAAAAAAACTAACTATAGTTTCCGTCCCAGGATACCTTTGCTCACTCATGAATGTACATGGAGTGAGGCAATACCTGGAAGAATTATAGACCATAAAACAATTTGACCCAACCTTACAGGGAAGGCTTTGTGTGGCTTTCCAAACCTAGTTCCTCTAGATTTGTCTGTCTCTTACAAAGGTTACTCAGGAAAAAGAATGAGAAGCTTTTGCCATCATCAATTTCAGGATACAGGATACCTTATCAAGAAGAGCTATAGACTAGAATATTGCATGGAGAACATGGCTACTCAGATTCATGACTCCCCACTCCTAGCTGCTACACCAATTTCACTAGTGCTCTCCTTCCAAGTTGAGACTCCTGTTCTGAAGTGTGTGACTGTGTGTGTATGATAAGGAGGATATAGTGCTATATTTTCTAGCCTCAAAATCTTCGGGATCAAAGAAAGACACTCATGGGGAGGAAGTACCTCTCACAGATGCAGGCTGTAATATGTTGCTTTGCAGGACTCCTTGGAACTAGAAGACACAGTGCCACTTCAGTGCTACCACCACTGCCCATACCATTAGTAGCAATGGCCACAGAATTAGCCTCTAAGAAGGCAGAGAGAGAGAGAGTAGGGAGCATACTAGGAACAGCTCAGTCAACAAGTACAGAAGGCCTGAGAATCTCACTGAGGTAACAGAGCTTTTCCTTCTGCAAGTGAGAATGCTTCTGTTATTCCCTTCTACAGTGCTCTTGCTTGAACACAATTTTGTCTTGCTGGGCATGACTTTACATCCGTTCTATAACTCTGCCTTGCCCAGTATAACCCTGATTTATGTGATGTGAATTTGCTCTATCAGTAGATGCCTCAGCTGCAACCTAGCTCCCCTGTGAGGCTCAAACTTTGATGGAATAAAACAGTTGGGCTTAACAATCCCCAAATTCCTTGATGAGCTGCATTCTGAGCCAGGGACTTCTTGGCTTACAACTCAGATATCTAGCTACCTCTCCATGCCTAAGTCAGTCTAAGTACTTCCCTTTCTTTTAAGATGCTGCTCAAGGGTTACTTCAAGAAAGAACCAAAAACTTTCAGGATTGATGCCAGCACTGGTATCCTTGGACAGCTGCCAAGACCTGTCAAGATCCACTGCTAAAACCTGTTTTGGCCACCTCTTTATATTTTCTGCAGTACTGTCTTCCGCTTTTTCTACTGCTTTCCACTTTACCGAGCCTTATCATCTTTTCTAATGATCATGTTGTCTCAAAATACAGTCCGCCCTTCCTATACGTAGGGGATATGTTTTGGAACCCCCCCCCCACATATGGGGAAAAGAGCGTATGCTCAAGCTCCATAGAAAATAATGGGGTGTGTGCTCACAGCAGCACTTGGTGCGCACAGTGTGAGTACATGCCCCTTTATTTCTGCCAGGGCTTGCCTTCCACGTAAGCTCAAAGCTACAGAAGGCAAGCCTGCCTATAAGGAGGGCAGACTGTATATCTCATACGATAACTCAGTTTGGCCATTTTAGCTTCTAGGGTAGAGATCAGGCTTAATTTGCTCTCAAAGGTCTGAGAGCTCCATTCTGAGATCATTGTGTCCAGACCAGTGCTGGCAACCCCTGAGTTTAACACTGGACAGTACACTTGCCCCCAAGAGCTTGACAATCCTTGGAGCAAATACAAGAATGCCAGCCTGGGATGAACTCCTGTAAAGGAAAGGAAGGCTGGCTTCAGGCTCATGGTCTGTCATTTCAAAGTGACTCACCTAAAAGTGTGGGGAATGTTTGATTGAGCCTCAGTTGAGTTTCATCCCTTGTTGGAGGAAGATGCATTGCTTTGCTCTTCCGTGTGCTGCTCTGACTGCCTTGCTTTGCTGTCTTCCTCTGGCTCATGAGCTCCCACTAAGTGACTGGAATACAGCTCTAAGGAAAATGAAAGTGTCTCACTTTAGCCGGCAAATTTCAATCAATGCAAATATTTCCAACGTGGAAAGGATTATGTTCTACTTAACTGCCATATAGGAGTTGAAGATAAGCAGTGCATCAGAAAAAAGGGTTAGAAACCCTAATTCAGCACTAGTATGGCTGAACATTTTTCAGTGGTTGAAGACTTTTAGGAGTTTGGCACTCAAAGTCTGTATAAATGCATCTGTCAATTTTAGTATCGCCTACATTCTAATTTTTAAAATTTCAGGTTATTTCAATTTCTAATGTGAATAAAAACAAATAAATGTAAAATGAATAGGCTCAAAATACAAGTCTAGAAAAATTCAAACATATGTGCAAACAGTGACAAAAATGTGTCTTCAGCAGGGAATCTAGTGGCACTTGTTACTTCTGATAAAATTACCAAGAGATTTTGATCAACTGGTTCTTAGCAGAAGAAGCTAGAACACAACATTTTGCCACTTTAAGAGAAATTTCATAACTGAAAGGAAAGAAAAATAGAAATGATCAGATCTGATATGAAGAAATTTGCAAATGATGATCAAGTCTTAGTTTAAAAAGATAAACTGGATCAAATTTCTTACCTATTTTTTGTAAATAATGCTTCTCTGTGTGGTATATTTCCAAAATGGTAAACATGTCTTTAAAACTTTCCAAATGAGAGCAAATTAATACTTTCAGTTCGGAGAAAACTCTACAAAGAGTTATTGCACCCCCCCTCTCTTTCTTTCTCAATCTCCCAATCTCTTAAAAAGATGGTAATTTTCAATTTAAACTTTGGCCACTTGGCGTCAGCCGAGAACCATCAAAAAGAACAAAACGGCATCTTCATTCTGAAATCTAGACAATATGTCAGCTATTAGTCTACAACAGGGATTTTATTCATGCACCCCCTGAGGCCTTAAGTGTGCTACCCCAGAGGTGCTCTGCCTTCACCACCAAATCCCTCTCCACCATTTCTCATTGATTTTGTACCAATAGCTCCTTTGCTACATGCCACTGCTAACAGTTAGGAAAAACAGGCCTGTTTCATGATTGCTGTAGGAAGGGATGGGGAGAAGTCTTGTAGCATGGAATAAAAGATTGTGTGTATGTGTGTGTGTTCGAGCCTCCCAGTCATCATCACAGGCTGGCTGATCTGATGAAACAATTCATAGAATCATGGACTCATAGAGTTGGAAGAGACCACAAGGGCCATCCAGTCCAACCCCCTGCCATGCAGGAACTCCAGATCAAAGCATCCCCAACAGATGGCCATCCAGCCTCTGTTTAAAGACCTCTACAGCAGCTACAGTAGAGGATGGAATGGCTACACTGCAAAGCACTACTGGAGTCAACGCGACTGCTCAATTAATTTAGGATTATCCCTATCACAAAGGAAGCATCTCTGGAAAAATTCAAATGTGTTCATCTCTACCACATGCTAGATGCTGCCTACCAAATCCAAGGGATTCTTGATTTTGTTTGCCAGTCAAAATGAGGGGAAAAACACTCAGAGTTTGCAACTTCTGGGTTTTTTGGCTAAACTATAATCATGAAGATTCATCAAATAGAAGAACACCCTAATCTACATATCTGTTTCTTTCTGAATAATCTGTCTGGAGAACCAAGGTGCTGCTCTTTCTAGCTGTTGTTAACAGAACAACAGACTTGAAGTAAACCATTCCCTCTAGGGAAGAAGTGCATAAAACAGCAACCTCTCTGGAAATAAAACCTCATTATTCAGGCTCTGTCAAATTGCAGTATCCATTGACTGGCTATTAAGAGGGCTTTAATGGGGAGAGGACAGGCTATACTTTTTCATTTATCCGCTTTGAAATTTTTAATTTGGTTGTATTTTAATGTGATCATTTGTGCAGTTGTATTTCAGTATCATAATATGTTGTGGTTTTATTTGTATCTATTTTTTAATCTTGTGAGCTCCCTTGAACTCTGGTTTTGTAAGTAAAGCAGAATATAAATCACATAAGAAAATAGATGAATGTTAAATCTCCGGGTGTGTTGGGAATAGAAGATACAGCCATAATTTGATTTGCCAGTCAAAACTCTGAGTACTGGATGTGAGGGCGATCTGGCTGAGACATCTGTCACCCCATTGATCGGCAGGGTTGATTCAGCTGATCTGGCTGGCTAGGCGGGTGTCCCCTTCCTCCCTCACCGCTCCATGTGCGTCCCTCCCGAAGCTGCGCGCTCGGTGGAAGAGGACGACCATCCCAGATAGAAGGAGTGTACCGTTCTTCAGTCAAGGGTATACGATAGCTGCGCTCCCCTGCTAGAACCTCCAAACAAGCTCAAAACTCTGAGTACTGGCCATGAGGCTGGCCCAGATGACAAGATGTTGTGGCTTGACAGAAGAGGAGCAAATTAATTGTAATACCACTGGCATTCAACAAAACACAGCAAAACATCCCCAAAAGTTGAATCATCTGAGAGGAGATAACTGCTTTGATAGCTACAACAGCGATCTTCATGGAATGAATATCTTTAGACCATCATCATGTGAGTCGACTCTGGATTTTTCAAGGACTAACTGAAAAATAATCTGACTCATATAGAGCTGAACTGATATCCTCAGGTTTAAACTGTATGCTATATTAAATTTTGTAGCACGTAGTTATGCATCATTTTCTTTTTATATGCAAGTAAATACCTGCAGCCTTGTTCTGGCTTGGGGCCATGGCTTGTGGGTAAAGTTTAAATCTCACCTCTGTCACTAGCTTTTATTTCGAAAAGCAAGAGTGTTCCTGCCATGTATGGAGGCTTCAACAACCCAAGGGGTTAACATCAAGAAGAACTTGACTGTAAGAGTTTATTGACAGTGGAATGGGCAGCCTCAGAGGGTGGTAAACTCTCCTTCTTTGAAGGCCTTTAAACAGAGGTTAGATGGGCTTCTAAAGTGCCTTGGTTATGTATTCCTGCATGTCAGGGGATTGGTTTAGATGGCCTTTGCGATTCTTTCCAGCTCTAAGGAAATTATCACATGGGGGAAAAGAAGCGGCTTGAGGAGTACAATTGTGCAATTGCACTGTGTATTATCACATGACGTCGCGCAAAATCTGTAGCCACAGCAGCAGTAGAGAACAACATTTTGTTCACAAGGAACTCCTGCAAATTCATTCACGACAGCAGGAATCAAGCGTGATTGAAAGAATGCAGAAGTCAATCACGCTGCATTACCGCTATTGAAGAAGCAACAGAATGCATTGTGGTGGTAGCAATCTGTTGCCATTGCCAGGATCGGTTTTGCAATGGATTTCAGTCTTCTTTTGAGCCGTGGGGCACAATTTAGTTAACATTTGATTAAAACAATGTGTTGAAGTAATTTATTTTACTGTCTTTATTCTTTGTGGTTCAGGAATATGATTAGCAGACATGAGCAGTCATGCTGATATGCCATGCATGCGCAAAATGATCAGTTACAATATACTAACAATTCATTTGTGGATGTGTGTGAAACGCTATTGTGATATTATTTCAAGAGTGCAATTGCGTGAATGGATTTGGTGGAATTGTGCGACTGTACCTCCTCAAACCACTTCTTTTCTCCCATGCGATAATCTCCTAAAATTCTATATTTCTATAATCCTATGAACAGTCTCTTTCTGGGCTCAGGTTCTGCTAGCTTGTTTCAGCCTATTCTTGGTTAGCTTTGTTTCATCTTCCTATCTTTCTTCTTTACAAACTTCTCTCTTTGACCCACTGGTTATTCTGGTATAGTCAAGACAGGGGAGATTACTAAACAGCCACTTCTTTCTAAACTTAGCTCCAACCTGTTCATTTGGATGTAAGAATAACAAAGGACATGCTGTTAGGAAAAACCCTCTTTCTAAAGAACAGGCTTTCCACTGCTGTGATTGGTGTTCATTTTATCTGAGATATATTTAGAATAATTTCACAAGCCTTCTGCTCTTCACCTGAGTACCTGCTCAGCTGGACTTAAGCCACCAAATCCCAATATCCTGAGTTCCTCCTTGGTGCAAAGCCCACCTCCTTGGCTTTCCTGTACATCATTACCACCAATGCCTCACTGTACCTGAACTACCCTGCCTAGCTGTATCTCACAGGTGGGGAATTGTATGTCCCTCTAGATGTGGTTCATTTGCAAGTCCCATAAACCATAAAGCAGTAAAGGACCATGAGAGATCCAGTATCTCCTGTAGAAAGATCACTTGCAATCTCTTTTGAAATTTCATTGATAAATTTGCTACCATGAAAGTAAAGAGTCATTCATGGAGCCTTTTAAGTATTAGATTCTTAATTAATTACAGTGGGCCTTTAGTATCAACTAAGGTTTGGTTCCAGGACCCCTCCATAGATACCAAAATCTGTGGATGCTCAAGTCCCATGATACACAATAGCGTAGTAAAATGGCATCCCTTAATATAATGGCAAAATCAAGGTTTGCTTTTTGGCATTTTAGTTTTTGAATATTTTCAAGCTGTGGATGATGGAATCCATGGATATGGGGGCTGACTAATGCAATAAAGGATTTGTTTGAATTATGTAAATATCTGGTAATTTTTTTGCTCTTAAAGTTAGTGAGCATTGTTGAATTTGTAGATAATACAATATTTCCCCAATATTTTATAATATAATTTTTCTGATATTACAAAATATTCCTTTTGCATTCTGTTAAAGTAGGTTTGCATATCTAGTGAGGTGACATTCTAAATTTATTATCTTATTCTGATATTCTGAGTATAAAGATCATAGAGTCATATGCTGCATCTGCACTGAAGAAATAATGCAGTTTGACACTGCTCTAATAGCTCCATCCTAGGATTCTGGGGTTTGTAGCTCATTGTGACACCAGAGCTCTCTCACAGAGAAGGCAAAATATCTCACAAAACTAAAATCCCAAATTCTAACTCTATGATTCTACCACTGCAGTCTGCACTGCAGAAATAATGTAATTCAACACCTGCTTTAACAGCCAGCTATGGCTTGTTAAAGCAGTGTTGAATTACATTATTTCTGCAGTGCAGCTGGCAGTTGTAGAATCATAGGTTGGAAGTGATCTCAAGGGCCATTCGTCAACCTCCTGTCATATTGGAAATACACAGCTGAAACATGTAGAGAGATGGCCAATCCAAATTGCTAATTTAAAATACCCAATGAAGGATAGTCCACTTCCTCCCTCCAAGGAGCCTGTTCCAACATGGAATGGTTCTTGTGCCCGGAAGTTCTTCTAATTTAGGTGGAGTTTCTGTCTTGTAATTTTCATAAATTGGATCCATTTTAGATTCCAGAGCTAAGAAGAAAGAAAGAAGAAGAAAGAAGAAAGAAAGAAGAAAGAAAGCTATGTAATCTGCTACAGCATTGAAAGAGTGCAGATTGAGGACCCAAAAACTGTTTTGGCTCTGATCTGGTTTTCTTTACAGTCCTTAGTTTGGTTCAGCCATCTTTCCAGGAAGCTGAAAAGTCTACAGCCCTCTCCACAACATGTTTTCTTAAAGCTGTAAGCTGAAAACATACTGTGCAGCCATAGCTGATGTCCAGTTGTTGTAACTGACTCATAGGCCTGTTACAGACTGCCAAAATAAAGCTGCTTGCGGTCTCTTTGGGGAGGTATGCTGTTTAAATGGCATGGGTCCTAGAATCGGAGCTTCACCAAAAGCTTGCCCTCCGGGTGCTTAGGAATGGAGTGTGGCTTTGGCGCGACCTCCGGACTCTTAGGACCCATGCTCATTTAAATACCATCAGTGGTATCGGGTTACGAAATTATTCGTTCCGCGGCTAATTTCGTACCCGAAAAAAACCTTCGTAACCCGAATTGCCATAGGCGCTAATGGAAAAAAGCCGCGGCCTGCCGCGGCTCCATTGAAACAGCGCCGGGGGTTTTTCGAACCCGAAAAACCTTCGTAAGCCGAAACAATAAATCCCTATGGTGTTTTTTTTTTTTCGTATCCCGAAAATTCGTAAGCTGGGGTATTCGTATCCCGGGGTACCACTGTACCTCCAAAGAGACCCAAAGCAGCTTTATTTTGGCAGTCTGTAACAGGCATAGTTTGCTGGAGCACACTAGCTCACAAGTCCCAGACAGATAAGGATCAGCTAGGTGGAGGCCATTCTGAATGACATGTCTTTGTAAACAGTCTCTGTTTTGTGCTTTATTTCTTGTTGACTGAGGCATGATTTTGTTAACTCAGAGTCCAAGGGGGGAAACGGTAATAGGATCCCAATGATTCCTCTCTAGCCTGGCATGTCTAGTTCAATCTACATTTTCCACAACTCTGATAGAATGCACTTGCCAGTTAACACCCTGTTGTTCCTGCCTTTCCCCCTTTGCATGGGACTCCTGGGCACCAAAAAGATGTTAAGATACTAAGAGGAGCTATTGGTGGCTTAGAACAAGGATTATCTCACCCAGCATTTTCTAGTCTCACAGTGGGAACCTGATTTTAAGGTGAAGCTTGCATGAACACAATGGCACCTTTTCACACCTATTCCTCAACAACTATGGCGTACTGATATTATCTGTTATGTGCTGAGGGAAGGTATAGCCACATGGCTAGTAACCGTTGATAGTGTTATCTTTATTGAATTTGTCTAACCTTTTGCAAAGACATCCTGGGTGGCAGCTGAGAACATATCTTGTGGCGGTCAGTCCCATAGTGTTACCTATACACCTGTGGCAGCTTGATTTCCTTTTATGTCTGACTATCCCTACCATTCAGCTTCATTGGTTGACTTTGGGGCTCTAATATTATGATGAGAGAGGAAGGATTTATTGAAAACATTTTATTTCAGTTTTTCTTGTCTTTGGAGCTTACATACAAAATGAAGTATCTAAAACCACAATAAAACAATATTTAAATAGAATCAGCAATGTCAGTAGCAACAATCTCTGCTAAAAATGATACCCTACAAAAGAGCCTTTCATTCTAATCCAAACGAGATAGATTTTGTTATCTTTGTTAAAGTGGAGGGGTGGGAGCAGATCTTAACAGACAGATTATCCATAAACTCAGAATTGCTGCATTGAAGTGCTTCCCTTTTTGTGCCAAAATAAAGGGTCATGATCTGGATTTACTGTGCTGGAAACAAGGTCAAGATTAGTTTAAAGAGAGAAGGCTTCTCAACTGCAAAGTCTTTCAAAAAGTGAACAGACGCGAACTGCGTATAGAAGTAGAGAAGTAGCCAAATAGTGTTTCAACATGCTGTCTCCCACATCCATTAGTATGGGAACTGTACCACTTGCACCAGCTAAATTGTCTGAATGATCGATGATTACATTAAAACACAAAGGATCTGTGGAGGTCAGCTCACTCCAAGCAGACAGGCTATGTAACAGTATGTAATTTGTTAAGTTCAGCCTGCCACCTGATTTACTGGCTAGAAGCCTAGGGGAAATAGTTCATGGAAGGATGATTCATCCAACAATGCCAGGAGGTTCATACTACTGACATGCGTAGTCAGCTGCCTCAGAAAAAAAGCTCCTTGACTGTATTTTGGCAAACCTCAAGTGTAGAGAAATGCTTGGGTGTCCAGGTGAGCCCTCCATAAATGCAAGGCTACCGCTGTTGGGCAGAACTCATCAATAGTTGATAACTGATGTACCTAAGCTTACATCCCCAGAGGCATGAGCTGCAGGGAAGTCTTGAACTTGCCAGAAAGGAAAGATGTGTTCTTAGAGACTGTGATCAAAGGGACCCCTCCCATTGAGCTGCTTCACACCAAGAAGGGAGGATGGACAAACTTTTATTGTAAGCAAGCAGCAGCAGTCAACATATTCAAAAACTACTGACTACACAAATAGTTCCTAAATGCAAAATGGTACAGCTTAGGCTCAGCAGACAAGAGACTTAAGGCTTAATTCCCCCATTTGGAGAAATCACAACTTTCTACTCTTAATTTTTTGTTAGTCCATACCTGGCATTAACGCTGCTTCTAAAAGCTTCTCTCTGTAAAGCATCCATGGCACGATCTTGATAAGTTTTAGATAGGCAGGAGTAGGTAAAGGAGCATGAGTGATGCAAGTGGCAAATGCAGGAGTGGAGGGAGGGACACCTTGTGAGGGTGCAAGATAAAGTGAGGGAGGATTAGGAGGGAAGGAAATTACTAGCGCATGTGAATGATTGTAAAAAGCAAGGGGGGCATTGTGAGGGTGCAAGATGAGGCACAGGAGAGAGAGCAGGGTTGGAGGAGTGTCTGGTATAAGCGCAGCACGAAAGAACCAGCATGACAATACTGTGAGGTTGCAAGGTGAGGTGTGGGAGGGAGTACCTGGGAAGAGGTGTGTTGTTGGTGTGAGTGGTGGAATGCAAGGAACAGGTGAAACAAATATCATCTATCTATATCTATTTTGTTGTTGTTGTTAGTACTCCCTCACATCAAACCCAATTAATGGTGACCATGTGGTCAAGACATGTCCAAGACCCTTGTCCTCAACTGCTCTGCTCAGGTCCTCCCTCAGCTCATCACATACATTCTTCACTGTTTGTAGGGTTTACTCTCCCTCCTGCCTGAAAGGTAGGTAGACTTGTTTCTCACTAACAATTTCACTAAAGAAGAGAGTGCATCTACACATTTATCAGTCTGTACAGGACTAGAGACTTAAAAAAAACATTAAAGCTTGGGATTCAGGCAGGTGGTGGTCCCAATTGGACGCAGGGGCTTGTCTTAGAATCCAGGTAAATACAGCCCTACCAGGGATGTGCCAACCATATTCAAGTCACTGTTTGAATTTCAGTCTATTCTGACTGCCCTCCAGGGTTTCTCAGCCTTCAGAACCTGTCTTCTTTCCCTCCTCCCTCCTTTTTCTGTGTTTACTTTCTCTCAGAAATGATATCAATTGTGACATCTTCCAGCCTTCCTTCTTCCTCAGAGTCATTCTTATTGATGTGACTTTCTGCAAGTTTTCATCTTGGCAAACAGCTTTGCTTTCCTTATAGATGCTGCATTGTTTCCATGGGAGACTAATAGAAAATAGGGCAAAGCAGTAGTTTCATCAATAAACACCAGCTGATGCCAAAATAACTTTCCAGGGGTGGAACTGAAATTTAGATGACTAGGCATGTATTTACAACTCTGCTAAACTGAATAGGAAAAGGTTGTGACTTATCTATGGGATAATGTATTCTATTTCACTTTATTTTGAGTTAATTGCTTGTTTTTAAACTTTTAGAATGTTAGAATGTCACCTATGTGCCATTAAAAGATATTGTCACACTGCTTAACGTTTTGCTTCTGTGAAAATACTAAGTGATAAATCATCTAAAAATAAATTGTTCTCAAGTTTTATAAATATATTTTCTCTCACATCTATCAATGAGTCACACTGCTCTGTAAGGGGAAGAAGAGAGTAGGGAGGAAACCTCTGAACTTGTGTATATATATTCTAGGGAGTTTATTGCATCCGCTGTCTTTCCCAATCTGGGCATGGGCTGAGACCATGGATTTTATCACACAGGAGGCTAAGGTGTACAAGGGGCACTTTGCAGCATCCTCACCATGAACTAGGGTTAGATGAGCATTCCCGCAGCCCAGTTCGGGAGGACGCTACCATCATGGCTTGCCACCACCACACAGGTGATGCCATGATGGTACAAGCATGGCTCAGTGCCAAAAGTGCTGGCAGGAAGTTACATGATTGGTGCATGCGCACATGCGCCAATCGTGCCCCATCCAGGAAGCTGCTTTTGGCAGCTTCTTTTTGCTCCGGGACGGAGCGCATCTTGGTTGCTGCAGCAATTATGTGGGGCTCGAAGGGGCAGCCGGAGCTGCCCATCTGTCAAGCCCCTATATGCCTAAATCCCATGGCAGAAAAGGATTAAATCCCGGAAAAATTCCACAAAATGGGATCGTTTCAGAGCATTGTGGGCATTGAGCATTAATGCAAAAATAACCCACACAGAAAGTGGACAAAATTGGCTGCTTTTACTTTCAGGAGAATCCCAAAATATAAAGCAGCCAGCTTTGTCCACTTTCTGTGTGAGTTAATGGCTGGATAATGCTCAATGCCCTGATGACGTTAAAAATGATCCTGCTTTTGTGGGATTTGTCCACTTTTTGTGCATGTTAATATGCGACATTGTGTGAAACGCTCCCACTTTGCGGGATTTTCCCATTTTAATCCTGTTTCTGCATGGGATAAACCTGTGTGATAAACTCCAGAGTTCATCACACAGCTTCTGTGCCAAGTTGGGAGGCATCCTTACCAGACTTGGGCTTGTCCTGTACTTAGCTAAAAACAGGACTTTTCCATTCTTAGCAAAATAATGGGAGATTCTCTCTCCCAAAATAATGGGAGATACCCTGCCTCTCCGAAGGCAGTTGGAAGTTGGGAACAGCAAGAGGGAAGGAGGAAGAAGAGGCACGTGTTCTGTTCCTCCTCATCCACGACCTTCCCCAGCCTCCAGTTGCCTCTCTGGGCGCTTGAAGGCCGGGAATAGCAAGGGGGAGGAAGAGGAAGAGGTGCACGCCTGTCTCTCCCTTTCCCCCCCACACCCCTAGCCTTCATCGTCTCTGGAGAGGCATCTGGGCCCGGAGGTGGAGAGAAGAGTCCTGACCTGGAGATCCTGTCTTCAGAGGGTGGAAGTCCCACCCCAGCACCAGGTAACACCTGGTGCGGGAAGACCTTTTAATTTGGGCACTTGGCCCCTAAAAGATTCACTCACTGTCCTAAGACTTCTGCTCTGTAGAACCAAGTCTTTTTAAAAATGTGCAGGTGCTGGGATTCTGAAAACAGAAGTACAGTCTTTGTGACCCATATTCCACCATTATAGAGCCTCTTTACACATGCAAGGGAGAACAAGAAAGAGATGTAGTTATAATTTAATTAGGCACATAATTTGCACTGACTTTGGATTTTTGGAACTCTTCATCCAGCAAAAGCTAAAAAATTAGGGATGGGGGAGAAAAAAGTAAAAAAAACAAAACCGTAAGCTCAAGTCCCATTCAATGCAGGGGCTCGTGCTTGTGGTGTGGGAGAGACGTGCCGCCATTCATTCTCTTTGTGCGGCTTCCAGATAAGCAGGAAGCCGCATGTGAGGTGCACGCCTATGGCGCGCTGTATTAGGTGTTGGCAGTTGGAAGATACCGCAGTTCAGTGAAAAAAGAAATACAGAGGGGTCACCATATCATGTGCAATCTGCAGATTTGACCCACCTTTGGTTACTACTGGTCCCATACTATTAATGGTGGCATGTGTACACACAAAGTAGGAGTAGGTGCATGCACATCACCATCTGATGAATAATATGGGGCTTGAGCATCCACATTTTTTTCATCTATGGGGGTCCTGAACTCCTGATCATGGGAAGGGTCCACTGTATTAATGATTAGTTTGCTAGGATGCACAGTTTAATAATTCCTCCAATCTCCAATGATAGAAAGGTATGATGCCCTGAGTTACCCTCATACTTGGAGAACTGCTCACTGCCTTTTGCAAAGCAAACCTAAACTGTCTTGCACAAGAGGCAAAGAGCAACATGACAGTTCTATATTAGCAAACGGGATTAGGCTGAGATAATATATATCCTCCATATTTCAGCAATGGCTAAGTAACATAAAAGAAGAGTCCAAGAATGCAAAGTTATTAATAAGGAAGATGTGCAAGCTAGGAGAGGCTGCCACAGTTTGCTTGTTGCCTGCATTTACAGGGATGGGCAAGATTCTCCTCCATTTCTCTTTTCCCCCTGCTGAATTATTGAATGCAAACTACCTTGGCTCTTTGAACTCACTTTGCAACAACTGAAGTAGGCTAAGGACAAAGGGGGAAATGGGTGTGTGTGTTTTTCTACACATATTAAAACAATCACATCTAACATTCATCATTTCAAATCCACAATTGAAATATCAACTGGATAATTGTAGGAGAAAAAATGCTTTGTCAAGTTTGTTGCAAACAAAAAGGAATCTAAAAACTAGTGGTCAAGTAGGGTCATGCTAACCTAAGGGGAAGGCTGCTTCTAGGTGCACTCATTCAAGAAAACAATTGTGCCTCTTCCATACTGGTTTATGCTGCATTTCAGTCTGTCACAAGCCCAGGCTCTTTCACACTACACAATTATTCCACTGTGATTCCACTTTATCCTCCATGGCAGCATGCTGTGTAATCCTGAGTTTTGTGTATTTGAGGAAGCACCGGAGAAAGTCTCTGGCTGAGGATTCTAAATGCTGTTCGCTACACTGCCAGTCCCTGGATTCGATAGGATGTTGTCATGGTGGTTAAAGTGGAATCATATTGCAATAACTGTGTATGGTAAAAGTACGCTTCCCTGTCCCTTTTGCAATGAATTCAATAGCCCCTTCTGTTTATGATCTACAAGCACGAAGGGTGGTAAAAACCAATGAACAACTTTGTGATGTAAACTGAAATGGTAACGAAAATCTTGCCACTACTACTACTAAGGAGTTTTATGTCAGGAACTGGATATTATTTGAAAAAGTAATTGGATTTGCTATGCTTTGCAGGATCCTCTCCCACAAATACCCTGGTGATCTTCCTTTTCCTCCTAAGGCTGTATACCTGCAATAAATACTGAGGCAAGCCCTTTTTCTGCTACATAGGAAAAAGAGTTATATTAAACTAAGAAAATATCATCGTTTCACCTCATTGTCAAAGGAAAAGAAGTTATACTAGAAAGCCCTGGTTGGCGTGAGATAAACCATTTGAGCCTAATAGTTGCCCTTGATTTTCAAGATGTTTTTCCTTCCAGACGGGGAATGTCAGATTTCACCATACATCAACACTTCAGACAGAAACCTTTCTCAGACTACCAAGGCTAAATTCTAAGCATTTCTTAGGAAATTCTAATTTTCAAGACATTTCTCCTTCCGGGGGCTTGCATTTCCCCCCTTTTTCATATTCCATCATCATTGACAGCAGCCCTTCTCAGCTCATTCCAAGGCTAATCTGAAAGCTTATAAACTGTATCACCTACTACCCACCCAACCATTTCTCTAGCTTGTAAGCTGTTGCTATGCAACACAGGTTCATATCGAGCATGTGCACAAGGATACCTTCCACCGATATAGGCTAAAATATGCTGAAAAATTGAATTTTTAATTAAAAAACGAACAGATTTCACTACTGTTGGGGCATAATATGCACTAGATCTCCCCGTAACCTACCAACAACAACAACAACATTCTTCCCAGAACACACACTAGAAATGAAGAAATCATCTAACGAAGGCTAACTCCAAGCAGCAGCTACGAAATTGCTGGAAGGTGCTCATGAAATTTTCAGCTCCAATAAATATGCTATTTCTTATCCTTTCTATCTCAAGAATGACATGGACCCCCCTCAGACCTACCTATTGTACACTGCCAAGTTTCAGATCAATCACTTGAGCTTTTTTTCTGAGTATAAATTAGAGGATATCTGGCTAGAATGGTGAAATGCATGATTCATCCATCCCATTCATAGAATACGGTGGCAAGTGCAACCCTATAATTACAGCATAATTCATAATGTGATGTTGCCACACTGTATGTCCCTGTCAGTCAATGCTGCAACCTGCAGAGGGGATGCTATGGTTCTGCTGTAGTTCACACCAGGAAAAAAAAAAAAAAAAAAAAGGGGGGGGGATTGTGGCAGCACCTTTAAGATTAACTGTTTTTTATTTTGGCACGAGCTTTCATTTGCAGGCCTCAGGCATGAAGCATATTTATACAGTTGTGGGAATGGAAGAGAATGTAATAGGATCCAGGAAGATGCAAATTGCCCTAATTTTTTAAAGGGCAGTGTAATAGGATAAAGGTATTTTAGATCTTTACAGTGATCACTCAGTGTTGATGTGTGAAAACAATAAATCTGCTCATCAAAAGTCAGTTTTCCAGGGGTCAAAACTCTCTCTGAGAAGATTGCTTTTGTTATATGTGCAGTACTTGGTAAAAGAACCAAAATCAGCTCCCGCTTCTAACAGAGTACAGTTATTTAAAAACAAACAAACAAACAAACCAAAACAACAACAACAACAACAACAACAAAAACAAAAAACAAGCAGCATAGGAAAATGCTAACCATATATAATTAGGGTAATATGTTTTTGAGAACAACCAAAAGCAATACACAAATGTGTGTAAGCCTTTGTTGTCTCCAAATTTCTTCATCAGTTAAGAGGTTGCAAAATGGGGGGGGGGGAGTATGCAGGTGGAGGAAGAGAAGAGAAACTCCTAGACATGCAAAATCCTTGTGCCCCCATTGTACCTTGAAATATGGTGGTGGAGGAAGAATAAATAAATATTGAGATATAGTTCTGTCAGGTAATATTACGATGTTTGGTCCTTCAGTACTGTAATTACAATATAACAACAACAACAACAGCAACAGCAACATATTTATACCCCGCTCTTCAGCCAAAATGCTAACAGGGCAGCTTACATTTTTTTTAAAATTAGACATTTCCCTGCCCTCAGGCTTACAATCTAAAAAGACAACGACACAAAAGGAGAAGGGAATGGCAGTGGAGAAAGGGATCAGGTCCAGCAGTTCTTCTCTCCCTCTGAGGCCTGGACCAAGGCAGATGGACTGGAGGGAAGGCCCAGATATTCTATCTATATACTCAGGGTTCTTTGCTCTTGCTCAGTCTTCACTTGATTCTTCTTGGATTCCAAGGATGAGATGCTTAAAATTGTTCTTCTTGCCCTGTAGAAGAAACAAACATTTGTCATTGCTATGACTGCCTTGGTGAGGGCAGCTTTTGCACAAATTGCACAACTGTGTACAAAAGAAAATTACATGTTAAGGGATATTAAGGGATCTGAAGTATCTGGTGGACTGTTTCCATCTTTATTCTCCCCCCTGTACACCCCTTTTCTCCTTAAAGGAAAGGACACTAGTTTTGTGCAGGGACATTCTGTGCCAGTTGTGCAAAGTGGGGAAAAAAGATGCTCTGTCTTGCACTTGTTAGTTAGGGAATTTCACACTGCCTGAAAATCTCCCATCAAGGTGTCTTGTGTTAAGAAAGCCCGAATCAATGAGAATGAGAAATTTGTGAAACATTCTTCATATCCTTACCATTGACTCTAAAAATAAAATGCAACATATGGATGGTTAGATACAGCTTATTTATGCCACCAAATCAGCTAGCAGGTGGGGGAGTACAAACCTGTGAAGTTATAACATAGTTCAGTTTTGTCTCAATTCTTTGCTAACCACATTGACAAAAGTAACTTAGCCCTCCACACACAAAAAGAAAGATATACCTCCATACCCCTCAACATTTCACAGGTGAAAACTGGAATACATGTGGCCAAGCAACATCAGAGTGTGGTCAAGGTGGGAAAAGTTATAAAAGGCACACAAGTTAGGAGATGCTGCTGCAGCTTGTGTTTTTTCCCCAGAATCTACTAGGAAGGACATTCTGCCCCTCTCTTCTAGGCAAAATAAGTGCAAACTGCATATGAACTCAGAGGTAATCTGAGGAGAAAGGGAGAAAGAGGAAAGAAGAGAAAGAATCTGGGACATTTTAAAAACAGCTTTATAAATAGCAGAAAAGTAATCAGGACTGCCTTAGGACAGTAGGAGAATATGTTCCTATGGGGCCTAGGTAGGGAAATTTAAACTGACCAGTCACTATCTGGATGGGCATGACAGGTTCCTGCAAGAATATAGTTAAAGTAAGGGTCATCCCCGGAGAGGAATAAAGGGGAATTTGCCTTGCATAACATACTGTACTGTCTATTGGGTGTTTTTAATGGTTATGGTCTTAACTGATTTTTTAAAATTGATTATAAAGTTTTAATTTCTACATAAGGTGAACTTTTAGCTATGTTTGTTACAAATGTTGTAAGCCACTTTAGGTTCTGAACTGGATAAAAAGTTGAGATGTAAATAAATATCACCACCACAATAGCACAATTACAAAAAATGACACTGGTTGGAATGTGCCACATTATCTGACGATACCTCATTGATTCTAAATTCTTGGATAGAATCCAAATCACTGATGGTCCAAAACTCCAGCAGGGAATAGCCTGTGGGCCTTACCATACTACACAGTTATAGCATTATGATTTCATATTAATTGCCATGAGAACATCCTATGGATTATGGGGTTTGTAGTCTGGTGAGACACTAGAGAAGCTCTCTAACTGAGAATTCTAAATGCCCCTCTCTAATCTACAACTCTCAGGAATGCATAGGATGGGATCATGAAAGTTGATTGTGAATCACAGTGCTATACTTGTGTCGTTTTAAAGGGTCTAAGCAGAATGAGAAAACAATGAATAAAAATAGGCAGCAGCCTGACATATAGCAATGCAATTTGGGTTTCAAGGCCTTTCTCGCCACACTGTTTGTTCAGAGATATGTGGGATACAATCATCACATCTTGCCACCCTCTGGTACTCTGCAGGATGCAGTTCCTAAATTCATTGCAATACCAGGAGATGTAAAACCTACGTCAAAACCAGTAGGAAATCATCATGTATGATGTGAGCTGTTGACACGTGCTTTCCGTGAGGCATCCTTTGACTCAGAAGGTGCAATAAATACAAAAACCCCTGTATTCCATTTTTTTTGTATGGGATGTATTGAAGAGAGCAATATTATACCTGTTATTGTGTGCCTTCAATTCATTTCCGACTTATGGCGAGCATATCACAGGGGTTTTTTTGGCAAGATTTATTCAGAGGAGGTTTGCAATTGCCATCCCCTGAGGCTAAGAGCATGTCACTTGCCCCAGTTCACCACTGGGTTTTATGGCAGAACTGGGAATTTAGCCCTGGTCTTGAGAGTCGTAGCCCAGCCCTCAAACCACTATGCCACACTGCCTCAAGAATATACATTCTTGCTCATTTCTGCAGGTAATCAATTCATTTCTAGGCAGAGTTCAAAGTACTGATTGTTGCCTTTTAACTCAGCTGAAGAATGGCACCCTCCTTCTGTCTGGGACAGACATATTCAGGGACTGCATCAATATTAATTATGTTGGTTGCTTTTTTGATCTATGATTCTATGGACCTTATCATAGAATCCTGCTCAGAAACGGGATTTAAAAGCAGAAAAAAACTGCAAATGCTGGAAGTTTTTCAGACGACGTTTCTCCCAAACAGAAATAACGTGAAAATAAAGCAAATGGAAAGTGGACAAAAATGACACCTTTTTACTTTCGGGAACTTTCCAAAAATAAAAAAAGTGCTGTTTTCGTCCACTTTCATTCGCTTTATTTTCATGCTATTTCTGTTTGGGAGAAATGCATCTGAAAATCATCCTGCATTTGCAGGTTTTTTTTTCTACTTCTAAAATCCTGTTTCTGAGCGGGATTAATCCAGAGTGATAAAGCTCTATGATTCTATGAAGATTTTCATACCAGGTCTGGTAAGTGCTGGTAAGTCACCACTAAAATGTTGAGGAAGCGCGTATGTGTGAAAGCCTGGCACACTTCCTCATCATCAGGGAATCATTGGCTCCCTCTAGCATCCCTGAATCGTTCCAGGAGAGGGAATTTCCTTTGAATGAAACTTTGCATTCAGAGAAAATTACCTCTCCTAATGATTCAGTGACGCTGGAGGGACAATCCTCTGTCAATGAGGAAGCACACCAGGCTTTCACACACACACTTCCTCAATGTTTGAGAGATGATTTACCAGCGCTTTTGCCTAGTGTGGTAATCTTCTATATGATGCAGTGGTTAAATTCTAGTACTGAAGCAACAGTGTTGTGAGTTTGAACTCAAAGGGCTCAAGGCTGACTCATCCTTCCATCCTTTCATAGGTCAGTAAAGTGAATACCCAGCTTGTTTGGGGCAATTGGCTAACAAAGTGTAAACTACTTATAGAGTGCTAAGTTTACTATGAACTGGTATAGAAATGTAAAATGCTATTTCTTTTGCTGCTTTGATCTTTAAAACAAAAATATTTTTGGAGGCATTTTTGGCGGGAAGCAATATAGGGATAGCATTTTCATTTGCTCTTGCCACCTCCTTTGCTATTCTTGCTGGAATCTTTCACTTTATGATGGGTGGCAGTTGCAGGATGTAGGACAACAAAATAAAGAAGGAAGGGAGGAGCAAGAAGAAGAAGGAAGCTTTGTAGGCATGGGAAAAATTAGAGGGAGAAGAAGAAAGGAAGCAGATGAAGAGAGGTGAGAGCAGCAATGAGAGACAGAGTAGAAATGAACAGAAGTATCTGAGAGTAAGAGACAAGTGGGAGAATGAGTAAAGGAACAGAAAGAAAGACTGAAGGAAGGGGAAAGAGAAAAAGAATGTGTACAGTAACAGCTTTGGAGGAGACCAGGTCTATACAACATGCAGAAGAGTTTTTAAGCAGAAGATAGCTAGCAGGGAAACAGGATGTTGGAGCTGAGGAGTGATGATGACATGAAAGTTACTGACAATATGAGAGAAGAGGAAGACTTTCAAAGAGGCTGAATGAAAGGGTAAGTCAGAAACTTAGCAGCCAAGAAAGTGTATGTGTGAGTCAACAATAGACTAAGCAAAATGAAACAGGTAGCATACAAACCAGGAATCATTTTGTAGGCAATATAACTGATTTCAAACATTTTAGCAAGTGAAATTTTGGCCAGAAATAGAAAGTGCTATATTGACACAAATTTTAAAACCGTTATTCTTCAAAAAGATTTTAAAAGATCACTCCACCGGCTGCCAATTAAGTTTCCGGGCAAAGTACAAAGTGTTGGTTATTACCTTTAAAGCCGTACATGGTTTGGGTCCACATTAACTACAGGATGGCCTTCTCCTGTACAATCTGCTCTGTGCACTCAGGTCCTCTGGGAAATGTTTACTCCAACTGGCCAGGACTAGACTGGTAATGGTTTCCCAGAAGATCTTTTCATCTGCCGCCCCCAGACTGTGGAATGACCTGCCAGAGGAAATATGACAGCTGAAAATGCTGGCTGATTTTAAAATTACAATAAAGACACATCTCTTCCAGAAGGCCTACCCAGTCCATTTTAAAGCATGCTCTTTTAATTTGTATATTTTAAAGAATGTGCCCATATGAGTTAACATTAATGGTTTTATAATATTGTATTTTAATGGTTGGTTTTGTGTGTTTTCCTTTTAATTTGTTTTGTATTTTAATATGTGGTACCGTGCCTCAAGGAGAGGCAGGAGAGAAATCAAATCTAGTATTAGGAACAGAATTATATATTTATTTAATCTATCTCATTTCCCCCCTAATAGGGAACCAAGGCAGTTTACAGTGCAGCATTTAAACAAAATACAGTTAAAATAATATGTGGTACAAATTTGTTTAAAAATATTACATAGACCAGTGATGGTGAACTTATGGCACGCATGCCAGAGGTGGCACTCAGAGCCCTCTCTGTGGGCACATGTGCTATCGCCCCAGCACAGAGTTTGCCAGAGTTTGTTACTAGAAAGCCAGAGCGACATGGCACTTTGCAATAAGTAAATGGGTTTTGGGTTGTGGTTTGGGCACTTGGCCTCTAAAAGATTCACCATCACTGACATAGACAATTGTGTTAAAATATCTGAAACAGTTTAAAATGCATATAAAATGAGCTAAAGGTATCACACACACCTGATTAAAAGACCCTTCTGCCACATCTAGTAGATGGAAGGCCTAATTAAATAAAAACATTGTTGTTGTTTTTGTTGTTGCTAGCTGCTTTTGATTCAACCTTGACTCATGGTGACCCTGTGAATGACACATCTCCAAGCCCCCCCTTCCTTTAATTATTAAATTAAATTGTGGAGGTTTTTTGGGGGGCTAAGGAAGATTTCAGTGGATAGTATTACATAACAGGGTATAAGAGTTTTTCACTATAAGACTAGGCTTTCTGTGCCTAAGGGGCGTAGGGCTTCCTAAATCTAAGTTTTTTGCTGTCATTGTGGTCTTCATCCAAAATTCTTCAAAGTTGTTCCCCAGATGCTTTATATTCTCCTTGGCAGACACCAAAAGAAGTTCTGCTTGATGGAATTGTAGGTTACTTGTCAAAAGTGCTTGCTATGTCTGGACTTGAGCTCACACAGACGGCAAGCCTGGGGAGACAAAATGGTGGCGCATGCACAGTGGAGCACACGGGAACATGCCACCATTAAAATAAATAGGACTTGAGTTGTCACAGTTTTTCCCATACGTGTGCGGGGTGGTGGTGGTCCGGAACGGATCCCTCACATATACAAAAGACTCACTGTATTTAGTTCATCCAAATGGACAAACACAAGCATCAAGAGCTGCAGCATGAGGAAAGAAGCAAATTTCTGCAAGCTTTGCGCTGCTTTTGCCCCAGCATCTCCCCTTTTCACAGATGCCACATCCTTAAAGAAATCAATGAGCTATCTGTAGTTAAGAGCAACTGACTTTAAGGAAGCTGCTCTAATAGTCCATCTGGTGGGGCAAAATAGCTGTAGATATATATTCCCCTTGAAATTTTTTAAACTGGGCAAGTCTTTTAGGTGAACTTCTGACAAAAGTAATAAGGTCAACTATTTCACTCAAAATGTTTCTACACAACATTTCTTGATACATCCTGTACTACTAAATTCACAAGAGAGGCCACACAGTACACATGGAGTGCTGTTGCTTCTTCTTCCTTCTCAATAGCCTGCAGCCTACTAATGCATCCAGCTACATATGATTCTCTGTCCTAGCATTGGCCATGACACCTATCAAGAGAAAGATTAAAGTGGCAGACAACATCTTTAAAAACAGCAAAAAGGCTATTAGAAGTTATAGCATCAGTTTCATAAAAAACCAAAAAAGAATTCCTTCATAGACATTTCCTTTGTGACAATGTGAAAGGAAAATGAAACCTGCTCCTTTGTGGTGATATCTGTAGTCTCATCCACAATTATATACTGGCTTCAGTCTCTCTCACTAATGTATGCAGAACATTGTGAGCCATGATCTTAAGAAACTCATTCACAATAGCTGGTGAAATCTATTTGTATGATCCAGCTATGATCTCAGCTGAGGAACATCAGCAACACAAAGCAGCAGCAGCAGCAGCAGCAAGAATTGACTAAGGTTTGATCCTTCCTCCATGTGGCCATGAACCGATAGGCTTGACAGGCAAGATATCTTACAGAGAATAACAATTTCGAGAATGCCTTTTTTGCTTCTTGCATTCACTGCTCTTTCCTTCAGAACAAGTGACATGAACATTTACACGACTTTCAACTGCAGTCATAACTTGAACACCTGTATGATGAAAATGTAAATATTGATGGCTATGGAATCTTTCTAGAGCTTTCTTTCAGTTTGAGAAGCCTTTCTTAACAAATGTTTCATATGCATGCCTATCTCTCAAGGTTTTGGGGAGAGGAGCACTTTTTTCACTTGCTGTGCAGCTTATGTTGCAAATGCTTTGCCCATTTCATCAGAGAGCCAATGCAAGATTCTCTTCCATGTGTCATTGTACCACTGTCCTGGTGGCTTTCTTTTTGCATTAGGAACACTAATCTTTAAGGGTATATCTTTGGAAGGTAATGCTTCCTCTGCCTTGTTCTGGAAATTATCTTCTGTATTAGGTCTAGAGGAGCTGCTAGTGAAACTTTCACCAGTGCAACTTAGGACATATTTTCTTCTTTTTCACAAGAAATCTCTCCACAGTGATGATTGTGGCCAGTAGTTCAATCAATGATATAGGATTCTTCAGAACAGAAAACATGTTATCAGTGGTGCACCAGGGATGGTGTCACCCAGTGCAGTGGGCAGTGGGCAGGCAGACTACCTTGGCCTCCAGAGGTCTGTACTCTGGCGTGGCTGTAGCCATGTCAACCCCCCAGCAGCCACCACCACTGGAGGGGGCAGTACCAGTCCCCCAAAGGTCAGTTTGGGTTCCGGCATGGTTGCAGCAGTGCTAAAGCCCAAACGGAAGGGACTGCCATGGGTGCTGGGCAAGCAAGCAAGGTATGCCATGTCCTTTCTTGCTCACGTAGCAGTTGTGCCAGGAGTACTACCCCACTGGGTTACACCCTCCTCTGGAGTGTCACCTGGTGTAGTCACCCCCCCCCCCCCACTAGTGATGACACTGCATGTTATATACTGCAAGTGGTTTAAAGAACTACAATCAAATTGTTGACCAGGACTGGTTAAAAAAGCTCCATTGGCTTCCAGTTTGTTTCTAGGCACAATGCAAAGTGTTGGCTATGACTTATAAAGCCTTATATGGTTCAGGTCCAGGTTATTTGAAAGCCCGAAGTTCTCCCTTATGAGCCTGCCCATGCTTTGAGATCTTCTGGAGAAGGCCTTTTTTCAACCCCACATCTTCACTGGTGCACCTGGTACAAACATGGGAGAAGGCCTTCTCGATGGCTACTCCAGTGCTCTGAAACACTCTTCTTAGGGAAGCTACACTGGCTCCCTCCTTAATGTACTTTTGGAAACAGGCAAAAGCCTCTTTGTTTCGGCAGGCCTTTGCTGAATAATCTGAGCCTACATTTATGTTTTTATAGACTTGCAAAATTTCTGTGTATTTAAAAGGTTAAAGTTTTAACAAAGTAATATATTTATTTTATTTTTTTAGTGTTTATATTTAACTCCGCCTGCCTCAGTTTTAAAATTTATATGTTTTAAATTTTGTAAGGCAGGAGGCAAATAAATGTATACTACTACTACTATTCATTCATTCATTCATTCAGATCCGACATGGCTAAATATAAAATTGAAATGGGATGGAAACCTTTCTTTCTTTAAAACATGACCCAGGGGAAAAAGAATTCCTCCTTCTATTTTGCAAGAATATTGGAATTACCACTATTCCAGTTGCTCAGACTCATGATTCACTCTCCCACTCTTTACTGACCCAGAGCGATGGTGTTTCGGGGTATAGAAAGAATCCTTCTCTGCAATTTTTCTGCTAGCATTAGCAGGAAAGAACTATTGCTTTTGCTGCAGGGAGGGCTCCTGGTGCCCAGGTCTCAGTGGTGGGTGGAATTCAACAACAGCTCTATTTCCCCCACCCTCCAGGCACATTTCTCCCTCCACTGTTTCTTCAAAAAGATTTCCCCCAAGAAAATGCATAAACAAGAAAACAAATCCTTCCTCTTTAGTTGTCCAGCAGATCTCTTTTTGCATGACAAAAGCCACTCTTCAGATCATTCTCTGAAGATACCAGCTACAGATGCAGGGGAAATGTCAGGAATAAACTCTTCTAGAACATGGCTACATAGCCCGAAAAACCCACAAAAAACTACAAAAGCCACTCTCCTTTTGTGTCATATCCAGCCTTCTCCAGATTCCTTCCTTCCTTCCTCAGGCCTTGTAGGGCAAAAACCTACCCATTTAGGATTTACAGTGGTGGTGGGGTATCCTTATTATTTTTAACTCAAAAACACTATGTTATAAGGGATCCCTGGAGGTAACAAGGAACTGGGAAAAAACACCTCTGAGTATTCCTTGCCTAATAAAAACCTCTGAAATGTATGGGACTGCTATAAGCCAACAAGCAAATTGAAGGTGCACACACACATTGTAGGGGATTTAGATGGCACAGTCTATATTTATAGATAAAGAGGTTTTTTTGTCATACATTTTGTGCGTGTATTTCTTTTGAATCTCATTCTTTCAGTGGGTGGGTGAGAAATTGGGTTTTTAAACATTTGTATAGTAGTTTCCTTTTCTCCCAGACTCAAGTGGGGGGAATTAAATAATGGATGGATTTTTAAAAAAACCTTCATTCCAGTAAGATTTTCAGTGCAGTAATACAATGTAAATTTAAACATAGAATCAAGTGTAATAAACATCTCCTTTTCAAAGTAAACCTAATTAATGTAAGTTGAAAACACTCATTTAGCATAAAAATAATGCAATGAGACTTTCCATGTTATTTTTCTATCTCTGGTCATTGTCTACCACTGGACATGCAACTTCTAAAGGGACACACATGGAGCATGCTGGAAAAAGGGAAGACTCACCTAACCAGCCAGCTGTGCCATTTCTCTGTACATACAGCACCCAGTATTCTCAGGTGGCCTCCCATCCAAATACTAATCAGGCCTTGGCCTGCATAGCTTCCAAAATCAGATGAGACTGGGTGTGTTCAGGGTGGTATGGTTGTAGGCATAGCCATACCATTCTGTATATGCCTCATTTCATATAGTTAGTGAAACAAACAAATCCTGTCTGTCCGGCCATCCATCCATGTTTTATCTGTCTATCTTTAATTAGTGATACAAAGGTAAATTCTGAAGTGAAAGACACTTGACATGACATTCCCCATTGTCACATTCCCAAGGAGATGTGCTGATCAACCAACTGGCTAATTCTGCCAGCTTTCCCCTACACTTGGAACTGGTCTTTTGCAAAGCTAATATATCTTAATTACTAGGTCTTTTTTTGGAAACAAATCTGTAGAAATCACTGGCTAGAGGAAACAAATTATTTTAAGTATTTTTAAGTATTTTGGCACAGGCTGTTGGTTATGTAGTAAAATAGCTGCTGTTTCTACCAGTCATTCATTAAACATCAGATAAATTCACTCTACAGTCAGCTCTCCACATTTGCGGCTTTGAAGATTTGATTATTTGCGGAGTTGATTAATACATTCTCTCTAGGAATCTGTAGGTCCTCCAAAGAAATTCTGCTGGAAATTGACCATAGAATTGTGCTGGAGAACCTAGAGAAAACAATTCTCTAGGCGTTTCTAGGACCTCCAGAATGATTCTATGGTCATATTCTGGCAGTTGACCATAGAATTCTGCTGGAAGACCTAGAGATTCCTAGAGAGATGTTATCTCAGGTTAAAAAGCAGTGTTTGTTTATTTGCAGTTTTTCCACTTTCATAGTGGTTCTGTGCTCCTAACCCCAATGAATGTGGAGGGTCTAATGTAATATATATATGTAACACCAGAATGGTACACACACACATACACACACACGCACGCGCACACACACACACACACGGCACAAAGATTTTAGCCGAATCCATTTCCTGTTCTTGCTTTGGAGGTGGGTAAATGCAGGCAAATCTCTCTTTTTCTTTTTCTACCTCATGCTTCATGCTGAACAGTATCAAACTCTCACCTCTGGATGGCTAGGGAGATTATAGCACACTTAAATCCTGCTGGGAGAAACACTGGATCTAAAAGACCAAAACATCTTTTAGATCCTGCGGCTCTCCCAGCAGGATTTAAGGGTGCAATAATTTCATAGGGCTAGTAGTGACCCATCAGTGGGGAGATCTGAGCCATTCCTTTCTCCCAAGCAAAGCCTCTGGAGTGCAGTGGAAGGAATTGCCATCACATAGTCCCAACTCAGGCTAGCACTGGGGTTGTTGGCTTTGGAGACAGGGTGACCAGATGTCACAACAGCAAAGGAGGACAAAGCACCACAAACTGCAGTACATGTCAGAAAATGTTGGGCGTTACCAAATAAAAGCTAAAAACATTAATATAAACATAAATTCAGCTCATATGGTTTATTTGCAGCTATATTACATATTTGTTGTTCTTGTTGTTGTCATATGCCTTCATGTAGTTTCCAACTTATAGCGACTCCATCTTGGCAAGTTTCTTCAGAGGGAGTTTGCTATTGCCATCCTCTGAGTCTGAGAGAGTGTGACTTGCCCGATGGCACTCAGTGGTCTTTCTAGCTCGAGTGGGAAATCAAACCCTGCTCTCCAAAGTTGCAGTCCAACACTCAAACCTCTACACCACGCTGGCTCTTATTACATACGCTGAATTTTATTATGTACTCAACTGTATATTTCTGATGAACCTATCTTTGTTAACATGCCTTGTTGCTTTGCAATAAACTTGTAGCACTAAGCAAGAGAAATGTGTGCAATTGTACTTTACTAGCAACAAACTCTTGACTGAATCTGCATTAAAATTCTTCCTTTCATTTGTCCATTGCCCTTTCAATATTTACATTGTGTCCTCAGGCATCACACTGCCTAACAGGTTTTCTGTCCTTCCTTCTGTGAGAAACAAATGCACCCTGAGGTCTGGGTGCAAGGCTTGTATTCTGCTGCACCAAGGAAAAAAGGCTGCCAGATAGACAAATTTATCAAAGGAGAATAACAAGGGTGGTGTTATTGAATGTGCTTCTGAGTCATGCTCAAAATGGAGAACATTTTGGAATTCCTTATGGACAAAAGGTTGAAATGTAGGCCATGTCCTGGATGGAAAATGAGGCCGTGTAGTCCCCCCTGGCAACGTTTGGGCTTGTCCGCCTCTTCTATATCTCCTACCTGGAAGGGCTTCAGTGGACATGTCTGCTGACCTTACATTCCCTCTCCTTGGAAGAAGCATCTCTTCCTCTCTCTCTCACAACTACTCTCAAGCAGATATTTAAAGAGTGCGCCCAGCATTGTCCTGGTGTTGCCCTGCGGCAGCAGTGTATGAAGAATGCTTCTGATGTCACCATCTGTCATTGGATGGCAGTAGCCATAACAAAACCAAAACCCCACCACTACCACTCAGCTGCAAGATCCAAAGCAAAATTAAAAAGTGAGCTATTAGTTTCTAGTAGAAGATCTAATAAAACTGAGGGAAAAACAACAACAACTACTGTATCTTACAGGCAATGCTGAACAGGCAATGCTGGCAGAAGAAATGCCAAGCTGTACTATTGGGATTTTGGTATTTTATACTGGCAGAACACAGCAGTTTACTGGCAGAGTATAGCATTTTGGTGCTGAGCTTGTGTCTACTGAAAGAAAATAAATATTCTAGGGAACTGGTAATTGGAAAACAGAAAGGTACGCTTTATTGTTTCTGGAAATCAATTCACAGATAAATCAGAAGGAGAATCATTAGTTTACAAAAACCCCTGGAGCTGGCTTTTATGAGAGTGGGTGTATTTGCAGCTATTATGGAGATATCTCACTGTCTTTTTCAAACAAAGGACAAAAACAACCTTTTGCAGAAGAAGGAGGCGGGAAGTAAAGCCAAGGAAATGCAATCTACATATCAACAAGTGGTTATTTAAAAGGAAGAGAGGAGAAGACATATAGGTCTAACTGCCTATTTCCCCCTCCCTCAACTGGTCCTAGAAAACATTGGTACTCAGTGTCACAATATACAAGTCAATAAGTCGATCAGTCAACCTTTATTAGGCATACAACAACAACAAACATTTACAATTAAAATTCAGGATCGTTATTAAAATTTAAGCCATAGTCTTGTTGCCTCCACCAGAAAATTGGCCATTAGCTTGGTAATATGTGGGTTCCAATCTTCCAATAATTATTCCACTGTTAACCCATCCAAACAGATATTCATTTCCAATTACCTTCTTAACAATTTTCCCCTCGGAATTATATACAATTGACAAAGCAATACAATATGATGGAGAACATCTGGAGCTTGATCACAGTGACATACATGATTCCAAAAAATGGGGTCTGCAAATATCTGCCGCTGGTCACATTTGAGGGGTGCACATTCAAACTTGCAAACAAAAAGGCCTTCCTTGACACCAGCAGTGAAGGGTTTGAAAATACAGTAATCCGGAATCCTACCCTGCAAGGGGGGATAATGATCATCACTGGAGAACACACTCTAGGAAGAGTTGGATATGTCAGTTGATGGTCTCTCTCTGCAAGGCAGACCCTAATAGATTCAAAACTCTCCTTTTCGGTTAGTAAATGGAGAGAATCAAAATGTAAACCCACAGAAATTAGTTTACATTCATAAAATTTAGCCCAACTGGCATAGTAAACGTCAGATAATAGGAACCATAAAATATTGGATCTATTAAACCAAAACCTATAAGTCAAAACATGAAGGTGAGACATAAGATGGATAAAAGGAGACTTGAGTAAGATATGGACTGTAAAGAACCAAGGGGAAATGAGGAAGTACAGGATGGTGATTTTGCACCTCATAAGCTAACTGGTGGGCAGTTCAGGATCAGTATGAAACTTTACTCCCCCTTTGTACCTTATATGCATTACAAGATAGCACTTGGAAGGCAGCCATAGTCAGGAGGCATAGTTTAATTAATTTAATTACAAATTTGTATTCCTTAGCTCAAAGTAGTATATATGCTCCCTCTGCATGGCCCCATTTTATTCTGGGAGAAATCATGCAAGATAATTAGGTCACCCAGTGAACTTTATGGCCTAGAAGATTTGAATCTAGGTTTCCTGGGGCTCAGCAGTTAAGATGTTGACAATTGCAAGATCAGCAGTTCGGCAGTTCGAGGCCCAAGCACTGCATGACTGAGTGAGCTCCCATCACTAGTTCCAGCTTTTGCCAACCTAGCAGTTCGAAAGCATGTAAAAGTGTGAATAGATAAATAGGTACCACTTTGGCAGGAAGTTAACAGCGTTCTGTGCAGTCATGCTGGCCACATGATCACAGAGTTGTCTTCGACAACGCTGGCTATTTGGCTTGGTAATGGAGATGAGCACTGACCCCTACAGTTGGTCATGACTAGACAATCTTATTAAAGGAAAACCTTTCCCTTTTCCATTCCCAAGGCCTAATCCAGCACTTTAGCCACTGTGATACACTGGCTGTCCCTTCAGTGGAAGTCTAGAAATGGAAATTTAAAGCCATAGAAATTTGAAGTCCACCTTTATAATTCTACCAAGTAATAATAAAATAGGAAGAAAATACTAATAGTTAGGTTTAGTGTTCCATTAATATCAACTTTGAAAGAGATTTCCTCATCACAGCAATCAAAACCATAGTCCAATAAACACAAAGCAATTTGCTTGAAGCTTCCAGTTTTTCTTCTGATGTCTGGGTAAGTAGAGTGAAGCTCCCACTCATCCATCTATTTGATGTAACTAAAATTGGGGGAGTTAGATAATAAAAGTGTGCTAATATTACATGAAATGAAAACCACACTGGATCCATTTAACATACAATTAAACATTTTCTCTGAACAATTAGCATGGAGACAACTAATAATTAACTTGTATAATATCCTTACAAGACACTCTACATATTTATGCAAAATGACTGCTCCCATAATATTAATATGTCACGAAGAGAAATAAGCTCCTATGAAAATATCTTTGAGCAAATGCACAGTTAGTAAATGAGAACTTGATCTTACTCTGGTAAGAAGGGATGAAAAAACCTTTCTGCTCTGAGGGGAACAAGCTGGGCTTTTTCTAAAAGGTGCACAAGGCCTCATGTCTTGTTGGACACATCTATAGGAATCCTATGAGTCAAGGTTGGCACTTCCATTTGGCTCAGTGAGAATCCGAGGTTCATTAGAAGCAATGATCTGAGCTGTTCCTCCTGTCCAGGGAGGGCCCTCATCTCTCCAGAACTAGCTGGTTCCCAAATATCCTGCTCTGGTTCTTACAAACAGTGGAGACAAGGCAGTCAGAGTCTGGGATGTGTGCCTTGGTTGAGGGAAGCCATGTTCATTACCAAAGAGTCAAGACGTCTTGTCAGAATGGAGCAGAGTCTGGACTGACAAAAGTGAATGGAACATACTCCCTTGGACTGTGGTGGAGTCTCCTTCCTTGGAGGTTTTTAAACAGAAATTGGATGGTCATCTTTTGGGGAGTGCTTTGAATATATTCCTGCATGGCAGAATGGGGTTAGACTGGATGGCCCTGGTTTTTTTTCTCTCCAACTCTGTAATTCTAGTAATTAACACCAGGATCCAACAGAGTTATAAACCAATCCAAGTGTGAAGTCAAAGGCTTTCACAGTTAGCATCCATAGTTTTTTGTGTTTTTTTTTGGGGGGGGGCTACGAGGCCATGTTCTAAAAGAGTTTATTCCTGACGTTTTACTGGTAGCTGTGGCTGGCATCTCCAGAGAATGTTGGCATGAACGAGAGTGGGGTATATACAGTATACTATTGGTTGAGAGGAAGCAATTTACATATTAATCTGTGTATTATTCTGCTGTTGAATGGCGAGACCTCAGGGTGTCTATTTAATTAATGATTCATTGTTTGCTGGGTGGTTTTCATTTGCATTGACTGGGTCTTGATTTTTGTGTTTTTCAGGACTGGTAGCCAAACTTTGTTTACTTTAAGGGTTTCTTCTTTCCTATTGAAGTTGTCCAGGTCTTTATGGATCTCAGTGACTTCCCTGTGCATTCTGACCTGATAGTTGTTGGCATGGTCCAGAATGTCAGTGTTTTCAAACAGCATTTCATGCCCAGAAAGGTTTATAATGTGTTCTGCTTCTGCTGATTTTTCTGGCTGACTCAGTCTGCCATGTCTCTTGTGTTTCTTGATTCGTGTTTGAACACTGCATTTGATGGCCCCTATATAGACTTATCTGCAGCTGCACGAGTCCTCAGGAGCAATAGAAACCTCAAAGCAAATATATATTTATTTAGAATATTTATACCATGTGGTTCAGCCACAAAGGCTCTCAGAGCAGCTTACAGATTTTTAGTTTGATAGTTCCCTGCCCTCAGGTTTACAATCTAAAAAGACATGACACAAAAGGAGAAGGGACTAGTAGTTGGGAAGGGACTTAAGTCCAGTAGATAAGATACTTCTGGTTCTTCTCTCCCTCCAAGGCCAGGTTGATAGCAGTTAAGATGGGGGCCCTTTAACCTTCTCTATGGGGCTAGGCATAGTGGAGCTGTGCCTGCCTCTTTTCATCTCCCTCCAAGGCCAGGGTGGTAATAGTTAAGATGGAAGGAAGGCTTTTAATCTTCCTCTGGGGCCATTATTATTATTATTATTATTATTATTATTATTATTATTATTAGTGTTTATTTATATAGCACCATAAACTTACATGGCACTTTACAGACATCATCAATTCAACATTAAGACCTGGCAATGGTGTACAATGTAAAAATCATAAAATATAAAATTATACAATAATTAAGCAAATTATTCAATTAAAATACAAAACTGTAAAAACAGATAATACACATAATGCAAAATTAAGTTCCAATTGTTTCAGAAAACAAGGAAGTTTTAAATTAGATTTAAATCTAGCAAGAGAAGAGATAGTTTGCTGATATTTAGGAAGATGGTTCTAGGAGAACGGTACGGTGCAGCAAGTGAAAAAGGATGAACCCGAGCCAAGGAAGAGGAAACCCTACGCTCGGTAAGAAGCCCTGAGCTCTTGAACTGTGGCTCTTAAACAGGATGATAAGATGAAATAAGAGCCAAAAGATAAGGGAGTCGGTGGGTTGTGTAAATGTTTAAACGTTAAGAGGAGAAGGTTATACCGAATCCTAAAAGGAATGGGTAGCCAGTAAGAGATGCCAGAAGCAGGGTAACATGATCAAAGTGGTGAGCCAAAAAGATAATCTTAGCAGCAGAATGTTGAATGGAAAGCAGAGAGCTAAGGTGGGACAATGGGATCCCCATCAGAAGAAGATTGCAATAATCAGGGTAGGAGATAACCAGGGCATGAACGAAGATCTTAGCAGAAGTTGATGAAAAAGGTTATATTTTTGAAATACACTTGTCCCCCCATATTCAATGTGGTTAGGGGCACAAGACCACTGTGAATATGAAAAAACCACAAATAACAAAAACACCATGTTTTTACCTGAGAAGACACTTCTCTAGGAATCTCTAGGTCCTCCAGTGCAATTCTGTGGCTGATGTCCATCAGACACACTGATCATAGAACTGCACTGGAGGAGCTATAAATGCCTAGCAGAATAATCTCTCTAGGGATCTCTAGGTCTTTCAGTGCAACTTTTAGTTAAAGTTGACCATGGCATTGGAGGGCCTAGATATTCCTAGAGAGAACATATTAATCAAATCCATGAATAATCAAATCCGCAAATATGGAGGGATGAGTGTATTACAAAGAAAAAATTGGCATGACTTAGCTAAAGCCTGAATCTGGGGAGCAAAGGACAAAGAAAAATAAAAAATAAAGCAAAGCCTATGTGCTTTTACAGGCTGAATGGAAAAATGATTAACCACGATAGAGAATGTATATTGTAAAGTATGTTTTGGAGAAAAAATGAGTAGCTCTGTCTTAGCCATATTAAGTTTTAGATGCCAATGAATCCCTGCAAACGCATCCACTCTAGCAAAGTCCTGATCCTGCACCTTTAATTCCGAAGATTTTGAGTGATGTTCTATACCATTTGGGTAATAATTTTAATGAATTTTCCTGAATATGGCTGAACCCAATCAAAATAGCTTTTGAGATCAAATTTTGGCCCATGTTGTTGTGTTTGGAATGGTTTGCTGCAATTCTGAGTCCCAGCTCATTTTAAGTCCTTATGTGTTAGCTGTTATTTTATTGAGAAGGTCATACAATCTGGATACTCTTCCCTTGGAATTGACAACCATATGCAGAGCCAATTGATCAAAATCTGTCGATTTTTAATAGCTATCTGTCTTATTTGTAGCAGCTCTACCAAGCTTTTAATTTGAGGATATTTAAACCAATTAATCCTGTGTGGGTGCAAAAGTTGTTCCATCTGTTCAAAAGTTTCGTCCCTTGATAAAAAATCCTTGAATTTGTACAGATTAGACTCTCTCCAAATTGCCCAGTTAACTGATTGTATAACATAAATTGATGGCAGGCATCTTATTGGTGTCCATGGATTTATAACTGGTGATGATCTTACACTGCCGTCTCTTCTAAGCATTCAGTGATGTCCTAGTAGAAGGATTCAGTATGGATTCCACAGATTTCTTTGATGTTCTAGATAAAACCAATTGCACCAGTTCAATTTTCTGTTTGTAAGGAAATTCTAGTTGGACCCATGGCCATCTGCAATTTCCCAACATGATATAATATGATATAATTACATAAAATATTTTAATTGAAAGATATCAAAATAAACCTACAGATTAGGGACACCCCAATCTCCATGTTGCACTTTAGTATACACTACACTCATTCATACCCTTAAATAAATTTATATTAAATAAAAATATCAGTTGTTTGCCAGTTGTTTAGTGACATGACCTATCTCTATCTATCTATCTATCTATCTATCTATCTATCTATCTATCTATTGAAAGTGCTTTAATTGCTTATGGAGGCCCTAAGGTAAACCTACTGTATCGTGGGGTCCTCTTGGCAAGTTTCTTCAGAGTGAGTTTACCACTGCCATCCTCTGAGGCTGAGAGAGTGTGACTAGCCCAAGGTCACCTAGTGGGCTTGCATGGTGGCCAAGCCAGGATTCCAACCCTGGTCTTCAGTCATCAAAAACCACTACTCTACATTGGCTGTCATATATCATGTTTAATCTTCTTATCATATTATATTTAGAGGGTAAATCACCTTATATTTAGAGGGTATGATAATTAAGAAGAGACATATTTGAACTCTCAAATACTTAACATATTTTAATTGTTTTTTAATTTGAAAAGTCTGATTAATTACTCTCTGTATTAGCAGGCTAACATTTACAGTGGGCCCTTGGTATCTGCGGGGGATATATTCTGGATTGCCCCCTGAATACCAAAATCCACGGATGCTCAACTCCCATTGTCTTCAATGGTGGTGCGGCCACCATTGGAGACAGTGGGATTTTGCTGCCCCCCCCCCCCCGCAAGCCTGCCTTGCCATGGTGAGTGGCTGCCTCCCTTCCTCCTCCTCTGGCTCTACCTCTCTCCTCTTTCTCTTACACTCCCCCCACCACGTCTGCTCTTCCTCCTCTTCCTTCCTCCTCCTCCTACTTCTTCCTCCTCCTCTTACCCCTGTCACTGCTGTCATCTCCTCCTCCTCCTCCTCCTCCTCCTCCTCTTCTTCTTCCCTCCCTCCCTCCTCCTTTTCTTCCTCTTCCTATTCCCCCCACTGCTGCCACTGCTGCGCTTTCTCCTCTCTTTTCTTCCTCGCTGCTCCTCTTCTTCCTCCTTCTCCTCTTCCCACTGCCAACACTCTTCCTCCTCCTCCTTCTTCCCCTCTGCTGGTACCGCTGCTGCCTCCTCCTCCTCCCTCCTCCTCCTCCTCTGGTGTCCCCCCCACGGGCTTGTCACCTGCGGATGCTGAAATCTGTGAATGGCAAGTCCGCAGGACTCAGTCTTATTAGTGTTTATAACTAATCCTGCTAATTTACCATAGTAACTAATATCCTCAAATACTGTTGCAAAACCTTCATTAATGTTAGGTAAAGGTAATGCCATATCATCTGCATACACATTAGTAAGATGTTTATTATGTCTAGTTCTATACTTTGAGATAATGAACAAACTGAAGAATCACGGTTGTTAACTTTCACAGAAGTTGAAATATGATATAACTTCTGTATAGATTTTTTAAAAATGTCATCTGTGTTGTATTTCTCAACAACTCTAAAAAAAAAAAGGGCCACTCAATACAATTGAAAGCCTTGTAGGTATCTATGGTACATATGCCAAACAGTTATCTGTGAAGCTTGCTATGTGCCACAATATTAAGCATTTGTCTAATCATGGTCCGGATGTATGTAATCAGAATAATATTATTTAGTTGTCCTGCTAATGATGCACTGAATAGCATTTGGACTTGATTCAATAGGGAGACTGGATGATATAATTTTACTTCTGTACTATCTTTTCCAGGGTTTGGAATTATTGTAACTCTGGCATTTCACCATGAATCTGTTCATTTTTCTACATTACTTTGTAGATTCTTCATACCTACTAATTTACATATATTTATTTTTTAAAATAATTTTTATTTCAAATATCACAGTCTAAAAATCATCTACGTGTGTCAAAATTTCATTATTCCTTTAAAAAACTAACAATTTCATTCTACTATTATAACTCATATAACTTCTACTTAACTTTGCAGTTGCTTAATTTACATTATTAGCTTCCCTATTAAAATGTCTAACTTCTTTCATATTTTCATTGTTATTCTCCACATTATTATAGTTTCACTATTATATAAACTTTCCATATGTATTACATCTATTATATCCATTAAATTATATGAGTTTCTAAATTTGTTACCTTTGTTACAATGCTTTTTCTACACACCACCAGCTTTCAATTAATTGAATCTTTAACTAATACGACCCCATTTAATTCTTTATGAGTGTGCAAATCATATTTTCATTACATAAACATCTCAAATGTATCCAAGCCTCTGATAACTGCTTTGCTCGCATCCCATATCATCTTCATTGAAACATCTGATATTTGGTTCTGTTTGACGTAAAGTCTGATTGTATTTTCTTCACTAGATCTTCATCTTTAAGAATGGCTTCATTAAGTTCCAGCTTTTCTCCTTTTTTCAAAGACATCATTACTGGATTATGATCAGTGATAATTCTCTGAAGTATTTCCATATCTTTTATTTTCATACTCCAGCTTTCTGTTATTAAAAACATGTCTCTTCTAGAAGTGGATTTATGAACCTCTGAGTGAAAGGTACCACTTTGAGAACTGTTATTTTTGTGCCTCCACACATCTGCCGGAGATATTTCTTCCATCACTGGAAAAAAATTCCCTGAAGCCTCCCATGCAATTCTCCAATCTTGATCATTGTTTTGTATATCTTAATTTCCAGTTAAGATGGCTCTGCACTGGATTGCTTAGTCGGTTTGCTCTAGATTAAGTAGCTGCCCCATGCGGGAATCCCAAGAGATAGTCATCAAGTCCTGGTGCCAACGTACCCTCTGGTGAAGGAGGGATTGGTAGGGTTCGTCAGGTATCTGATACCAGACCACAGTGTAGGCTAGAGAAAGTTATCTAAAGCCACACGGAAATAATCTGAGGTGATCCAAAAGCCGCCATTCCCGGCTATAGAAAAATGCTAAAAACAAATGTTGGAAACGTAATGTAGGCACCTTCTACCATTTCTGTGATCTTTTCAGTGGGCTAAACAAGACTGGAAGCAAGTTCATAGCTTGGTTACCAGAATCTTAAATATTAGAGAGAACTTTGATCCAAAGTTTTCAAAAAGAAATTTAGAAAGAAATCACAAGAAACTTATATTTTATATAACAATGGCCACTCAAGGTTTAGATGCAAATAAATGAAAAAAAGAATAAATGCCTGAATACAAAGGGATGGTTATCAAAATAGTATGACTATATGGAAATAGATAAACTGACCCAATGCTAAAAGATAAATCGTGGGGAAAATTCCAGTTAGAATGAGAATCCCTGATAAATTGTTTACAAAAGGAATGGGGCAGTGAAGCTATAATTGGCTTGAACTGAGAGATAGAAAATATTTAAGGGGATTAAATAAATATATATATTTTTAAAAAATGGATAAAGTGGCAATACAAAGAAAATTTTAGGTATGTAGAAGTATGGAATTAGACATATTATCTTTATTTGTTATTTCTTTATTTCTTTCCTCTTCTAAGTACTTTGGAGACCATGGAGGATGTATCTCCAGTGTTTCCAGCATTTTAGCAGCATCTATTTTTTGTTTGCTGCATATGTTTTATTTTCATATTGTACAATTAATTTAGAGGGGGAAGCCCCATCCGTAAGAAATTTTTGCTTCTCTTAATTTTTCTGTAATTGGATGAAATGTACTCCTTTTATTCAAATCTTGGTAGAAATACACTGTAGATCCATTATATTGCATACTACAAATATCCTGTGTTGCTTTCAAAATATTTTTCTTAACTACATAATGTTCAAAGTTACACATACATCATTTTAGACTCTTCTCTGGTTCTAAGTGCCATAATACAATACACATTGTTCAATATCAGAGGACTGAAAATTCAGGTAAGGAAAAGGTCCACCAACCAAGAAGCCTATCATATTTGTACCTTCTGCTCATTCTTTTGATTCCATGTATGTACACAGTCCTCTTTTTCTCTATGTTCTCTGCATTCTCCATCTGCATTCTCCACCAATATAGCAAGCTCCTGCAGAGTTTTATTCAAGGTTTTCTCTCCATGAACCATGCTTGCTGGTTTCTCCCACCTCTAAAACTGTTTAGCTTCTCAGGCTTATCTTTAATAGGCTTCAAGGCTGTTTTCCAGTCCTCTTCTTTTAATTCTTACTTTTGCAAAGTAGATTGTTTTCTGAGTTCTTGCACTAGAATTGAGCCCCCTCTCTCATTATTTTTAACACCTGATGTTTCAGTATGGGAGTCCAACATATCAGTTTTCTCCACAGGATTCAGCTCTCCTATATTTATAGTCAATACTGAAGAAAAATAATCAGAAATGCTTGTTTATTCTTTCTTATCAAACCTGTTGACATTACCCATCAGAAATTTGTACTAAGAAAGTTCTCTACAAACTCATTCTTACTGTATGGGCTGTTTTTTATTTATTTTATTTGCTTTATTTTTATTCCACCTTTCTTCCAAAATGGGACATATGTATGGTTCTCTATACAGTTCCTAAAGTTTTTTGGTGGTCAAACACCAGTGAAAGACTTTAAACAGCCATATACAACAATTGCATAACATCTGGACCTGGACTATGGGGCTGTACAAACAGCCTGTTCAGGGGTGGCTCTGTGCCGTCCCTGGAAGTGCTGGGTTGGGGACGCAGCAGCCGCATGCCATGCCTCCAACCTGGTGCAAATAGAAGCCACGAAATGTGGCTCCTACTTGCGCCCTAGAAGGGGTGCCATAAGGGTCATGCCTGGGGCACCCGGTAGGGTTTCAGAGTGTGTCAATACTCACCCTCCGCACAACCCTAGTAAGGGCCCAGACTGGTACAAAGTGCCTGTCTGTCCAGGCTCTAAGTCTTTTTCAGGAAGCTCTTCCTCCTCTTCAGCCTCTGAACCTGCTTGCCTATGAAAAGTGGAGTTTACTGGCTACTGGCCTTCAGATGCCTGGCATAGGCCTGGTACAGATGGACATGAAGCGATGTGGCTCCACTGATTCAAGGGTTCCAGACCATGCAGCAACCGTACAGTCCGGAACTCTACAACGGGCCACTGCCATCATCATAGTGGCCTCCCATCCACATGAGGGCCGGCATGATGACATGCATCTGCACATTGTGTAGAGGAAGCGGTGTCATAGGGTTGCATTGCAGCCCTTATGACTCCACAAAGAAGAAGTTGCTCTAGGCAGCTTTTTCCTGGCAGTGGATCATTGGCATGCCAATGATCCAGAGGAGAAAGGGGCTGCTCCTTTCTCTTGTGTAGTGTAGGGGTGCCGGGCGGCATGAAGCCACAAGGGCATCCCTTTTCCGGGCCAAAGGAAAAGACATTTTGCCACTTCTCTTTGGCCTGGAAAAACACTGGATTGGTGGCCATAGGTTGACCATCTGGTTACAGTGGGCCCAATCCAGCACTTCCAGGGGTGGCACAGACCTGCACCTTACCAGGCTGTCTGTACAGCCCCTGAGTCACCTCCCTTTCTTGCTAACAAGGTAAGTCTGGCTTCGTTATGATGAAGAGTCCTGGGTGGGTAGGTCTCTAAGGGGTTCTCAGAACCAAGTATTGAGGTAAATACTTGGTTCTGAGAAAATGGTTTTTTATCACAGAAGTGAGGCAGATGGCTGGCAAGCTGTGGCAGCAGAATGGGATGAAATGAGATGATAGTTATTAGTTACTGGCAATGATTTCCCTTCTGCTTCAAGTGGTAGGGGAACTCAAGCTTATGTCCCTATAAGTTAAAAGTAATTTACTCCAAAACTAAATAAAAACTTCAGTTAAGAAAATGCTCATTGCTGAAGTGCTATTCTTACTGAAGTGAGAGCTCTTGAATCATTTTTTCCCCCAGTAAAGGAATATTAGGTAACCATCATATTGAAACATAACAGTATTAAACACTAGATTCAAATGTTTCTAAGCCAATAGTTGCCACAGTTTAAGACCTGTGACCCACCTATAGTGCTACATCAAGGGATTGTTAGCATGTCCTACTGTATCCACACTGTATATGCGATTTCATATTTTCATATTTTGATATCTAGAGTCAGGTGTGTTTTTAAAGAGATCACAATGGTCTTTGACACACTAGGAAGTTTCTTATGGAAAAGGGACACCGACCCAAAGATATGACGGAGCCCTGGTGGCGCAGTGGTTAAATGCCTGTACTGCAGCCATTCACTCAAAACCAAAAGGTTGCGAGTTCAAGACCAGCAAAAGGGCCCAAGCTCGACTCAGGCTTGCATCCTTCCGAGGTCGCTAAAATGAGTACCCAGACTGTTGGGGGCAAATTAGCTTACTTGCTAATTAGCTTACTTGCTGTTCACCGCTATGATCTTTGGAATAGCGGTATATAAATGAAACAAATTATTATTATTTATTATTATATGGATCATTTAGATAAAATAAAATCATTTAGATTATATAAAAGTTAAATGAGTTTGCTGATCACTCCATCCTCCCCCAGGCTTTCCACATATCCTCTCACAACAGGGACTGAGTAAGTCCCATAGCAAATCAGTTAAAGACCATATTTCCTTTCACTTTGGGCTGTGTCCCTATTTTTCTACAATACCATCCAGGATTTTGTCAAATCCAATCAGTGTTTTGTTAAAGCCATCAATCATTCAGAAATCTAATTTTCTTTTCCATGGGAAGACCATCAGGTTTTTGTTACACTGCAGGATAGCACCAAATACCCCTCATGGTTCTGAAATCAGATATAAATATCACTCCCAGCTCTAGCCTTGTGCATGCAAAGAGTTTCTCTCACTCACCTATCTGACTTGGAGCTGCAGCAACCACACACTGCAGCCACCGGCACTGTGGCTTTTTGGTGCTCCTTTGGTGTAGTGCATGTACACGCTATGCCAAGGGAGTGCCATGATGCCTCCCACTGTATGGTGGGACACACGGCATCATGCCTGCATAGGGGCAGAGTCAAGGTGTATGGTGTGTGGTCACCACGCCCCCACTCCACCCTGTTGCCGGTGTTTAGTGCTGGTCTGTTGAGGCCCTTAGGCGCTTTACAGACTGCCCAAAAGGGTGGTCTGCCGATGCCGGTGTTTGCTGCACCAGGGAATCGCAGCAGACAAACTGCATGATTACTTGGCACAGCAAAAAGAACTCACAAAAAGCGGGTTCTTTTTGCGGCGCGGTAATGACGCCACAAGGCACCAATGGCGCACTTGCGGCATCATATCCACGCTGCAACATGCAGACGCTAAGCATCCGCTACGTCAAAATGGTGACACCCATGTAGAATGGGAGAAGCCATTTTGTACATGCTTGGCACGTACTAGGGTTAGGGCATCCGGAAAGGATGCCCTTTCGTAACCCTAGTACGTGCCGAGCACATACTATTGGCGTGTCTGGAACGCACCATGGTCTCCATCAGACATCATCTGAGCCCAGCTCCATCTTCTCCATTACCTCATAAGGACAGGTAATTATCAACCTTCTAACTCCTGATTTCTCACTATCCAACCTTTCACATCTTTATTTCTGTTAGCTCTTTATGGTTCTTAAATTTGCATTGTTTTTGTATGTTTGCATGTATCATTGCACATTTTTATTCATCAAAACCAGAGTCTCTGCAGTTAGTACTAGTATACATAAGTGTAAAAGATCCTTAAAGTGACTCAACCTCTTGCAGGCCTCCATTGAGCTAATAAATTCCCCCAAATATCAAGGAGAAGCTATCACTATTGGTGGGGATCCCAATTCCTTCCACTTTTTTGGGTAACAGGATGCATTTTTTAATTTGTGACCCAATGATTCACTGCAGACATGGCAACAACATTGGTTTGTTGCTATGAGGACAGGTAGATCTAAACTCCAGGCTTGTATGTTGACTTGCAAGCTCTATACCTGAGGAGAGATTACAAGATTACAAGTTTAACTTGAAATGTGCAATCAAGCATGAGAGCTGCAGTTTGTTCACAAATTAAGATTTCAAAGGAGGACTATGGTCTGTTATTACATCTGAAGTGAGCCTATGTGTCATATTCCTCCCCCATTTTAATATTTTATTAACATTTCCCCAAATACTAAAAACTACATATACAAAAAGAAAAAGAAGAAAAAAATATTAAAAAAGAAATATAAATGGCAGGAAAAGATACATAAAGAAAACAAAACATGGCTTCTGACTTTCTTCTCAGCTGCTGTAGACACACATAACATAATCTTAGCTCTCCCTCATTACAACTACATTTTACATTTCTTCCACTTCTCAGATCTTAATGTCAAAACCAAATGTTATCAAGTCATTTTCTTTTTTTCTACACAAAGTCAGTAAAGGGTTTCCATATTTAAAAAATGTCACCATTGATTTTTCTTGAATTATGCTTTCTTTAATATTTGACATGTTTTTTTGTAATTACAGTGGTACCTTCTCTTATGCAGGGGATCTGCATAAGGCAAGTTCCTCCTATGCTCAAGTCCCATTGAGGATAATAGGGCTTGTGCATGTGACGGTGCGGTGGCACATGTGCCATGGGTGCACATGCCATTCATTAAATGGCAGCTGCATATGACGCACTGTATTAAAAGGTACCTGCATATAACACACTGTATTACTGATTTTTGTTTATTTATTTATTTTGAATTCTGAGATGTTACCAAATTTATGAAGCATATTCATGTACTTGCTAATGCTTTCACGTGGGTTGTCTAAGAATATGACCAAATCATCTGAGTATGCTCTGAGGCTTTATTCTTGTCCTTTAATTTTAGTACTTCTTATTTTTGTGTTTTCCCTTATGATGTTGTTAATGACTTCTGCTATAAAGAGTAAGGGTGATAGTGGGCAGCCTTGTTGTGCTCCTTTCTGAATTTGGATTTGCTTGTTTCTTTCTCCTTTTATGTTTAGGTGAGTAGGGATGCAGTGGCTTAGTGGTTAAGATGTCAGTTCTGACTAATGTAAGATTGGAAGGTTGGCAGTTCGAGGCCTGAGTGTCGCATGATAGGGTGAGCTCCAGTCATTAGTCCCAGCTTCTGCCAACCTAGCAGTTCAAAAGCATGCAAATACGAGTAGATAAATAGGTACCACATCAGTGAGAAGATAACAGTGTTCGGTGCAGTCGTGCTGGCCCCATGACCATCAGAGCAGTCCTTGGTCAATGTGGGCTCTTTGGCTTAGTAACAGGAATCAGTACCGCCTCCTACAGTTGATTACAACCAGACATTCATGCCAAAGGACTACCTTTACCTTTACCTTTACCTTTACCTTTATAGATGTTCTTGATCTTGCTCAAAAATTTGGATCCTACTCCCATTCTTTCAAATACTCCCAACATACATTCCAATTTGACATTATCTTTCTCATAGTACTCTATCAAGTCAAGCACAACCCTGATATTTCCTTTCATTTGTCTTGATGTCAAAAATCCTGCCTTATTTTCATGTATCAGATCTTTTAGAATGTTTTTTAGCCTTTCTGTCAAGATAGAAGTGTAGATTTTGTAATCCACGTTGAGCAGTGATACTGGTTTATAGTTCCCCATCTTCGTTTTATCTTTCCTTTTTTTATGAATTAAGATTATATTAGTGTTTTCTCATGATTCTGGTATTCTATCTGTTAGGATAGCATTTAAAGTATTTATTAATGAAATTTTAAAATCATCTTGTGGTTTTCTGCTGTAACTAGCAGGAAAGCCATCTGGACCTGGGGCTTTATCTATTTTCAGATTTTTAATAGCTATAGTTATTTCATCTAGTGCAAAGTCCTCATTTAGACGTTTCTGTTGTTTCTCCATAATTACTTGCCACATTTGTTTGCCCAAGAAATAATATACATGATTGTCATCTTTCTTAGATCTTATATCATTTTTGTATAGTTTTGCATAGTATTTTGTAAATTTATTTATTTTATTATTTCCTGTATTGTGACAATTTCACTGTTATCTTGTATTTCATCTATCTTTTTTTGTCTATCTTATTTAACAAATTTTTAAAATTTGTTAAATAAGCCATTTCCCAGATTTGTTGGCACACTGAAAATTCTTTTGTTTAGCCATTTTTTCTTTTTTCTTGTTTGTTTGTTTTTGCAGTAGTTTTAATTCATTTGCTAATTTTTTGATGACAGGTTGCTCCTTATTTATTTTTCTTTTTGTACAATTTCCATTTCATACATCAGGGTATGTATCTGAAACCAAAATTTCATGTTTTAAAATGGGCTCCTTGAGCTGAGACTAAGGGGAAAAAAACATTTTCTGGTATAAACTGTATCTGTTCCAAATTCTTAATAAGGCACGTCTAACAAAATAATTATTAAAATCTACATTTACTTTAACTTTATTGTACAATAAATATCCATGCCATCTGAACCTCAGGTTGTGTCCTTCCAACCTTTTATTTCTCAGCACTATCCATTATTTCAGCCAAACCAAACAACAGCAGTATAATTTCAAATCAGGTAGATTCAATCCTATTTTTTGCTTTGCATCTTGTAACACATAATATTTAACTCTTGGTCCCCCCCCCCCTTACCATATAAACATATGACAGTGGTTCTTCTGCCATTGCTTAAATGGTACATCAGTCATCAAAACTGGTATTGTCTGAAATAAAAACATAATTCTAGGTAAAACATTTGTTTTCATCACCAAATCCTCCCAACAATGACAGATTTAGTTTCTCCCATCTTTGCATATCTTTCTTAATCTCATTGCATATCTTCACATAGTTGTTTTGAAACAACATACAATTCATATTTGTCACAGTAATACCTAAGTATCTAACCTCTTCCTCAATTTTAAAACTAGTGTTGTCCATCAATTCTGTTTGCTTTTCATTTTTCATATTTTTAGTCAGCAGCTTTATCTTTTAGTTATTAATCTTAAAACCTGCAAGATCTCCAAATTCTTTGTCATATTCTCCCGTTTGATTCCCCCCCCCCCTTCTCCTCTGCTGGATCCTCTCTGTTTTGCCTTTGCAATCCTTTTCTTACCCTCATTCTTTTTCAAAAAGAGAAAATGGACCCTTGTGTGACATTTATTGTGATGTTCCTTCAAATTCTCCAAATAATGGTGACCCTATCCTAGGATTTTCTTAGCAAGATTTATTCGGAAGAGGTTTGCCATTGTGTTCCTCCAAAGCTGAGGATTGCACAATGTCACCAGGTGGGTTTCCGTGGCTGAGGAGGAAGTTGAAGCCTAGTCTTCCAGAGTGCAGTCCCACAGCCAAAGCTCTACTCTGCACTGACCGATGTGCCATTACTAGCTTCATAACAAAACATTATTATCAATTAAGATCCACCAGTTGAGGACCAATTTCATAAATCACTGGTGGGGATACACAGCCCACGGGATACAGGTACTCCCTATCCAGTTTTATGGATTTCTTCAAATATCTGCTGCTGAATTTTTGCCATTGTAGTGACAAAAACTGACTTCCCTCCTCTTGCTTTTACTTCCAAACTAGTGGTTTCAAGGACACTATTGTCAAGGTACATAGGTTATGCAAACCATGTTTATAAGGCTAATTGCGTTCCCAGATTTTCTAGAGTGCTATTAGCCTTGGAGACAAGGTCTGTGCTCTGCTGGCATCTTTTTTTTAATGATGTAAAAACAAAAGGAAGAAAGTAAGCTTTTGCTGTCACTTTAACTTCAGGTGTGGTCACTACTTGTGACCTCTGGCAACTTCCATGGTGGAGTGGGAACTGGATCCCCCAACTTGAAGATGTTGCCTACCATTATTGTACATTTATTTCAAAACCAACAATTTACTTAAAGCCCTTGATGCAAGTCAACACTATATATGTTTACTTGGAAGTATGTTGTATTGAATTCAATGGGAGTAATTCTTGTCAAATAACTATCCATTGGTTTGTGGCCTTAGCTGTCTAGTTTTCAACCTTTAATTTGAGGTGTGTGTGTTTGGAGAGAGCGAGACAGAGACAGAAAAAGAAAAGGATAATGCCAAAGATCAAATGTGACAGATCAATAAAGCAAAGATTATGTTGTTATGGATAGCTGAGCAGCAATGAGGGAGAAGGACCAGGACATATAAAGATGCAATTCTAGCATACTTAACTGGCACTTTTGAGTAAACATTTATAAGCTTGTCCTTCATGAGGCATTTTCAGAATAGCACTCAAAACATTTTTTGTACTTTTGGATAAACCTAGACTGGCTCCAAAGTACTTGTGACTGAGAAACTGATCTCTTGTGTTTCTGATTTGAACACCAATCACATATGCATAAAAAGAAATTAAAGAGGCTCAAAGGCACCTTCTTTTTTTTACAGCATGTGTGACAATGCTTTTGGCTGTAGATGTTTAAAAGTTGAATTATTTCCAGGTTAAATGTTACTTTCACGAGTCTCTAACTTCAGTAGCTATAATACTTATGGGAAAAGCTGATTTTACATGTTGAAAAGGAGGTCAGAAACTCTAATAATAGAGAGGAGCTGATTTTGTATGCCCTGTCGCCCACCCTTCCTATATAAATAAAGAAACTAAACATGATTATAGCGTTCTGAGAGACCATAAAGCTTGGTTCCCAAAGGCAAGCAACAGGTAGCTGAGTCCCAGAAGTTATTTATTTATTTATATTTTATTTATTTCCAGGATTTATATCCCGCCTTTATCCACAATGAGAGAAACCTCCAGAACCTGAAAGACCTGCTTCTCTTGGTGCTTCCAGGACTGAAAGTCAACTGCCTTTCCTCTTCCCCATTTTCCTCATGGGGAAGAGGGTGCAGAGTACTCCCAGGTGATGTCTCTAGGGACCTTACTGCACAGGCTCCAGGCAAGGGACGATAACGGTCCAAAAGGGGCCGGGAAGGGAACAGAACGAGTGGGGGACACATTTTACTGCACACAAGAAGTCCCTTGCTCGTTCCTTTCCCTTCTCTTCCCAATCTGTCCCAGAGGAGGCAATTTTTGAGAACTGTTCTCAAAAATTGCATCCTCGGGGACAGATTGGGAATGGAATGGAATGGAAGGGAACGGAATGGGGACTTCTGTGTGCAGTAAAATGTGCCCCCCACTCATTCTGTTTCCTTCCCGGCCCCTTTTGGTTAAGTGGGGTTTTTTGGCAGCCCCCACCCCAAACTTAATCAGGTGCTTTTGGGATGCATGTGAACAACAGAGATTCAAGCTGGATTCATCCTGGATTATTTCCACCATCTGAATAAGCCCCTAGAAGTCTTCTCCATGTATTCATTGCAGATTGCTCCCCATATGCACAGGTTAATCTTCAGGCAGCCTTTACAGAGGTTTCAATGCTCCAACTTGCCCTGTCGTTTGGAGTTTGAGCCCTCCTCTTCTACTGTTCTGGAGTTCATGCTAGGGTTGTTAAATCAGCACTGTTCCATTTCCTGAGATTTCAGGGCTAAAACATGTGACCATGGAGTAGGCTCTTGCAGTTTCATATGAGTGGATCCTTGTACTGTCACAGAAATGGAATCTGGGAATTGAGCTTGGTGACCCATGGGGCCCCTTCCAATTCAGTGATTCTGTTCTACTCTATTCTATTCAAAAGTTGGCAGGCATCTTAGAAAAAGTTGATTAAGGAAACAAGTATGAAGGCAAATTAGGTGAATAGGGGCAGTATTTGATAAAAACCCAGCTTGCCAGGTAACATGAAGACCCAGAGCCAAGAAAAAAATATACCAAATCATTTTTTAGTGTCTAGGAGACAGCCAAATGTACCCAATTGTTGAAGCACTGGCCACTATTCCCACTAGGACTCACCTCCCAGATGGCCTTATGTCCAGCCTGCATGACACACAAGGAGTTTTTTTCTGGCCCTACACTGTTTCTGGGGCTTGTGGAAGGCTCTCTGCCAGCCCTTAGGGTTGTTTTTGTTTTCATGACACAATGAGCCCAGTGCTTGCATCTACCATGTCTTTCTTTCCCCAGTCTCCTCCCCTCGTTTGGCTCTTGGCTTGTGTTCCAATGAGTGCATTGCACAGCCTGGCACTGGCTGCAGTTGGGTGGAGATGGGCGATTGGTTTTTAATGCCATCTTGCATACAACAATCAAGTATCCTGTTCAACCAGGGCTGCATGCTCAGTGATTTGTCTCCCTTACTAGAGGGTTGGAGAAACATGCTGATACCCTGAGAGCTGGCAACCCTACCACATATCACTCCTTAAGACTTTGACATGTTCTCAGATCCTATACACCAAATCCTGTACATTCTTATACTTAGGACTTTGACATTTCCCCAGATCCTATACACACAAAAAATTGGCTGTAGAAATTTCAAGATTTCTTTTATAGGAGTGGAAATATGTGTGAAGATTACATGTAGCTCCACTTATTTTTTCTGAACCATTAAAATGTTCCTGTGAATTCTTATACAGTGACGGTCAGTGAAGCAGTTGACTAGTGCAAACTTGTCTGCTGCTGCAGGTGATGGAGAGGATAATTCTATTTATTTGTAGGTACTGGGAGACAACAGTAAATGTAGCTGTTGACTAGATAGATTATCTTGGTGTATGTAGATTCCAGGGCAGGTATGTATCCAGTCAGCAATTGTTTGCATAATAGTAGTGAGCCTTACTACTGCTGCTTTTCAGGGTCCCCAGGTACAGGATGGAATTTTCTTCTGACATGGCCCTGAATTGGTGGGGGGGGGGGGGAGGGTCCTCAAGCCCTCCAAGACTAGGCTGGGGAAATGGAGCTCTCCTGAAATGATCTGGCAAAATTATATCACCAAGATTGCTACATAGTTGAGCCTTCTCAGGAATTATCAATCAGAACTGTACTAAATTATCAAGTGCTAAGAAATAGTAAGACAGCAATGGTCCTTGAGCCCTCCTAGGAATAACAAAGGGTGCTTACATTCTATTTTGTGTTCAGTTAGGTGGGAGAAAGCTACCCTGAACACATGGAAGGCACTTATAGTACATATTGTGATTGTGGGAGTCTTCACATTTAAGGATGTTTCAATGGTAATGGACGAGGAAAGTACATTGCCCTGCCCCTTCAAATCCTGCAAGTATGCAGAATTAAGGACAACCTGTCTACCAATGCTGAGCCTCCCCTTTAAAAACAGTGCAAGGGGCCCAGCCCTCTGCTCCCCCTTCTCAACTGCTGCATTACCCCACAGAAGTCGGGTGCCTGAGTGGATCATTCCTGCTAATGAACTATTTCAGTAAATATTACTGTCAGAATGATACTAATACTAATGCACAAAGATCAGCACAAGCAAATGCATGTACAATTTCACCAGCACACCCACACACATAACCAAACAAAAGCAAGCAGAATGTGTGGAAAAATATACTTGAAAGGTACATATATTTCTTTACCCTTACATGCACACACTAAAAATGTGCAAACAGAAAGACTTGTTCTCATAAGCTTTCTTCCCCAGCCAGCCAGTTCCACTCTTGGGCTCTTGGCTGTGCTCAGGAAGTGCTGCTAGGTGGCACTGCTGCATTGGGAGAGTGGCCTCTGTGCCAGCTCCCCTCTGAGCAATGCTCACATGAATCTTCCCGGCCACGGTTCTTCTGATTTGCAAGAGGTTTTGTTATGGTGCATCAGTGAGTGTAAGGTAATGTTTGGCCTCGCCCAAGAGGTCAGGAAGATACGGAAACAAAGTTCATCTCCTGGTTTGGGCCAAATTGCTGCTTTCTGCTGTGCCAGTGGCAATGTTATTACAACCACTTGAAAGGATTTTTTTTAAAGCAGAGCTTTCACCCAGTAAATGAAACCTTACAGAGCAAGCCAGTGCTTCCAATGCACCAACAGCCTGCTAATAATAGCACAACATTCTCCTTGTGCATAGAAAAATACAGAACAGAAAATAAAATGGCAGCCCACAAAACCATGATGAACAGGGGGTGAGTGCAGACCGCTCCCTCAGCCACTGGCAACACTGCTGCCTGGCACACACCCATGGGTAAGTAGTAAGCCTAAGACTAGGACATTTTTGCCACAGAAGAAATGGGAGAAACTGTCAAGTGTATCTAGGGAGGCCACAACTGCTCACTAAAACAAACCTCCTTGGAGTTTATCACATGCATTTTTAATGTTGACCTGGGCACAGGATGGGATCTGGCTGGAACGGCTCAAAACTGATTTAACTGCACACAAAACTGCTGCTGTGATGCCGCCCAGCCATCACCTGTCATCCAGCAGTGCTCTGGCGGCTAATTTTGTTACTACGGAAGCTTTCAGTTTTAACCCGTTCCAGCCTGATCCTGTCCCATGCCCGGGTCGGTGTTAAAATTGCATGTGATAAACTCCCTTGACTCTGTGAGGAAGAAATCAGTTGCTAAACCGATTCTGCATGTTAGGATACTGCCAGAACTGTTTTTTTAAGGCAGAACTCACCTTTTATATTGTACATGTGTGGGCAACAGAAATGTGGCTGTCCACAAACCTAGTGAAGCCAAGGGTACAATGCTAACCAGAAGGCAACAAGGTGCTGTAGTGGCCTTGATCATCAAACCCGGGATAGACTCTCTGGCCTGACTTGGGTTGCCTTTTCCCTTACCTCTTACTTCTTTCTCATCTACTTGCCAGTTTGCCATGGCTAATGGAGTCAGCACCTGCTATTTACCTTTCCTTTGTCTTTCAAATCATAGGGTTCACTTTGAATAGTATCAGCAAACAGTATCAGAGTGGGATAATTGCAGCATGGGTGAGGGTGCTAATTGTCCCATTAAAAAGGGCTGTTCTGCCCTTGAAACTGCATGACAGAGAGCAGGGAGATTAGCCATTTTGTCATTCCTTTGTTAGACACAATTTAATGTTCATAGATACCTGTCTATCAAGCAGCTTTTAAATGTATACAGTCCCAGTCTGGCAGCAGTGTAGGAGCCCCACTAGGAAAAAGCTGTTTGTACACCTGTGATTGCTGCTGGTGTTTTTCCTGCATCACAGGGCTGGAGTCTGAGAAGTGTAAGCCACCTACTCTGTCCCACTTTATTCTCAGCCTTGGCTGTTCATGTCAAGTACTCCATTTTGGGGGCAAGTGCTATTATACCTCCCCCCCAATGTTTTGCAGACTGAGAAGTGGGAAGCAATGTTGCTGTAGCCTGCACATGCTATCATCTGAGTAACTGCTTCTTTGTCAAGAGTATATATATTCTGCTGTAGGTGAGCTGTGACTGCATGCAGTTAGTTCTATACTCCAGGAGGAGCGGGAGGAGATTCAGGGATGGGGGATGAAATCTGCTCCTCTACAGAGTTCAGCATGTTTGCCTGCATAATGTTACACTGCCATAAAGTTGTATTAACTCTGGATAACTGAAGCAGTTTCATGCCACTTCAGTTGCTATGGATCCATCCTACAGAATCCTTGGATTGGTGGAATTTTTAGCACATTTTCCTGAATGACAACACTATAGCACTGTGGCAGACAATTCTCATGAAACTATGCACGCCAGGACTCTGTAGGATAGAGCTATGGTGGTATTAAAAGCAATATATATATATATATATATATATATATATATATATATACACACACATAGTGCTCTTGAGCTTTGCATTCTGAGTGTCCTGCACCTATCCTTATATGTTAATGAGGCTCCCAATTTCTATTGGCCTCTCCTGCAGTGGGGTTCCACTAGGAGGATGGCTAATTCCAAAGATCTACCAGTGCCAGATAATTCTGTTGTATCCTAGAGTGCTACAGCTAGTGCAGGTGGAGATGAAGCAAAGGAGTGTGTTGCATTAGTTGATATATCATATGAGTTTTAGCAGATCATATCATGTAAATCTGCACATGAGAAACAGACCACAGATTTTTTAAAATGAATACTTTACTTTTAAATAATGTATGTTGCAACAGCCCTCGTAAACACTTGCATTTTTTCAGAAAATGAGCAATTGAAATGATGTTTACTTTTTTAATCAATCAAAAATGTGTTAATGCATCCCTGTGTGTGTGTGTGTGTGTGTGTGCCTTGAAGTTGCCTGTCGAGATATGATGATCCTATGAATTTTATGGGTTTCTTTTTAGGCAAAGAATACTCAGATGGTTTAGTTGGTTCTTTCCTCAGAAATTTAATGTACAGCAGGGTATTCAGTATATGTAAGTCCTAAGGCATCCCTAACCATAGGGAAAGTGACAGCACTGAATCTAACCTTTATTTGTTGTTGTTGTTGTTGTTGTTGTTGTGCGCCTTCAAGTAATTTCTGATTTATGGCAATCCAAAGGCAAACCTATCATGGGATTTTCTTGGCAAGATTTGTTGAGAGTGGGTTTACCATTGCCTTCCTCTGAGGCTGAGAGAGTGTGACTTGCCCAACGTTGCCCAGTGAGTTTCTTGGTGAAGCCAGGAATCAAACCCTGGTCTCCAGAATTACAATCCAACATTCAAACTAATATGCCATGGCTGGGGTTGCAAACCTAGTCTCCCAAAGTCCTGAACCACCAGTCAAATCACATTGGCTTTCCCACAAAACCTCTGGCCCTTCGCACATGTGAGCTTATCACATGAACTTATCACATGAACTTTAAAAATCAGCCTGGGTCCAAGCTGGGTCCCAGCCATGCTCCACCAGCACTTTTTCAAAGTGCTTCTAAAATGCTTTCTGGCTTCTAAAGTGCTGGCAGAGCGTGGCTGGGACCCGGGCTGATGGCAGCCAGTGATTAGGCCGTGATTCAGCATCAGATAATCCCTGTCTCCATGCCTGCAGCCCGGAAGGCATGAGCGGGTTTTAAAGTTCTTGTGATAAGCTCCATGGTTTGAATTCCATTAACCATCATTCATAGGACTTTATCACATAGAGAAAATTGGGAGGGAATTGAAGATTTAAACAGTGATTATCCTAAGATTCCACAGGACAGAACCATGGCAGTTAAAGTGGAAAAACAGTGAAATAACTGCAGTGTGAATGGGTCCCTATTGTTACCTCTTTAAGAGTGATGTCTGAAAATCTTAATTGCGAATTCATGTTTTGCCTGGAATAATTGCTGTTTAAACCCCTGAGAAGCTGGATATGGGTAGTCACATAGTTTATTAACATCTGGGAGGCAAAAGGTCATCTACTAGTACAAAATGGTCTTTCCTGTGATGAATGACATAGAGATGTAGTAGGTGAGGTCAGGCATGGAGAGGTGAATGAAAGAAGCCCTGCTTAGAGACACCGAAGGCTGTGTGGTACAGCTACGTCCAGCATGCCTGCATAGAATTTTCAAACTTCTTCTTCTTCTGCCTCAGTAGTTGAAAAATAAAATTATGGTTCCATTGATGAGTTTTTAATACTGTCTTAATACTGTGAGTCCCAGTCCTGGAAAAAAAGCGGGATACAAATAAATACAATAATAATATTATTCAGTCAGATTTTGCATTACAACCTCTGACTGCATTTGTTACATCTTGTCTCACCCCATTTCTTCTTAAGAATGTCATTTTCAGCATAAAACACTGTGTGATTATGATGTAATCATTACTCCTTGATGAAGATGGATACATCTTACTCTAGTGCTTTCACTCTGGGCATTGTTCCATGGGTGACCCTACTAGGGGCCCATTCACACTACAGTTATTTCCCTGTTTTTAACTGCCATGGTTCTGCCTTGTGGAAGCTTGAGATTTGTAGGTCACTATGGGGTGTTTAGATTTCGCTTGTGGTTCAACAGACTACAAAAGGATTGTAGTCCTAGGATTCCATAGAATGAAACAATGTCAGTTGAAGTGGAATGATAATGTTATAACTGAGTATCTTGAAGGGGCTCTAGGTTTTTAGATTTTTCAGAAAGTCTACTATTCTGACAATATTATTGTCAGCTTCTCTGACACATTAAAAATCTCTCACCATATTAAGATGTGTGTCTGAGAGAATCATAGAATCATAGAGTTGGAAGAGACCACTAGGGCCATCCAGTCCAACCCCCTGCCATATAGGGGATCCACTATATGCTTCAAGAAAATCCATACGCTCCAGGCATGAAGGCAACACTTTTTGACACAGAGGTTATAGCTGCTGTTTAGTATGGTCAAGCTGAGTCCCATGCCAGTCCTGCTAGTCTATGTTGTTCAGATGTAGTTGTTATTTTCAACATACTGATTTGAAATAACAAGTGCTCCCACTTACCTTTAGATTACAACTTCTGGAAGTACTGTAAGAATACTTAGTATGAACTTAGTTTCTCTTTAGTATAGAAAAGAACACCTGTGTGCATATCAGATGCCATATGTACTTACCTGCATATAATGTACACCCATGTACAGGTGAAATATGTTTTTTTAAATCCCAGGTGACAATAAAAGTTGCTGCACCCACCCAGTTAAAACTAGTCAACAAAAAGTCGAGTTACATGTGTAACAGAGCTGGATTGGGGAATGTTTGTGTTGAGTCCTTGCAAGAGTATGCAAAGCATGACTGACTGATTCCAAATATAAAAGTGAAAAGTGTGGATGCTTATTGCTCCCAGGCATCAAGTGAGCAAGAGACACTGTGTGCTGCAAAAGCATTGAGGAGAAAGATCAAGCTGCCCATTACCTGGAAGGAGTTAAATGATACAACATGAAGCATGTTGATTGGCATGAATGAATAGTTACACCATCCCACATACAGAGCTAGCTCCAATGGGAATGCTGACATAGTGCCTATAATATGTCCAATCACCGTTCTGTTTTATTAGCCTTAGTATTTTACACCTTATGTATATTTTTATATACCCTATACAAGAACAAATCAGGTCACAATAATATTGTGCATGTGCATAGGCACAGTTGTAATAATTGTGACAACACAAAGTCTGGGGATTCTGTTGGTATACCAACCACCCCGTTGCTTAACAGACTCCCTAGCCGAGCTGACCCAGCTGGTCTTGGAGCTGGTGTTGGAAACCCCTAGGCTTCTTGTTTTGGGAGATTTCAACGTCCCCCTCGAGTCCAGTTCTTCAGATCTTATAGAGGCAGCTTGGGAGTTCATATGTGCCATGACCAACATGGGCCTATCCCAGATCATCTTTGGGCCTACGCATTGTGCCGGTCATACTCTTGATGCAGTTTTCTGCTCAGAACGGGAACATCCATGGCCAGAAGTAACTCACACTTCCCCCTTGTCTGGGACGGATCATTTCCTGGTTAAGGTTGGACTGATGGCCACTACCTATAATCCCCCTTATTAGAATGGTCCACCCTCGAAGGCTAATGGAACCCAAAAGATTCCAGGAAGTCCTAGAGGGTGCAATGGCTGGTAATATCGGTGAGTCTGTCGAAGCCTTGGTGAATACCGGGAATAATGATCTTACAAAGGCTATCGACACAATTGCTCCCAAGCGTCCTTTTCAGCCCGCTTCAAATAGAAACCCTTGGTATACAGAAGATCTTAGAAAGATGAAGTGGGCTGCACAATGACTACAGTCGCTGGCGAAAGACTCGACTCTTATCCGACAAGACACTTCATAGGACTTCTCTCAAAGCCTATCGAGTGGCAGTAAATGCAGTAAAGAAATCCTACTTTTCTGTAAAACAAAAAAACCCAACAACAAACAGCTTCATTTATATACCGTTTCATACTGAACTAACAGTGTCTAAGCAGTTTACAATTGTAAGCTAATTGCCCCCCAAAACCTGGGTACTCATTTTAGTGACCTCGGAAGGATGCAAGCCTGAGTCAAGCTTGAGCCCTTTTGCTGGTATTGAACTTGCAACCTTATGGTTTTGAGTGAGTGGCTGCAGTACAGGCATTTAACCACTGCGCCACTAGGCCTCCTACTGCATCTATTGCGTCTGCAAAGTCTTGTCTGGCAGAGCTTTTCAAGGTGGTTAAGAATTTAACTTAGACTCCTACCACCTTGAATCCATTACTTCACCCTGCGGAGGCCTGATGTGACTCTTTCAATGACTTTTTTGCAGATAAGGGCCGACTTAGACACCAGCCTTAATACAGAAACAATAATAGAGGTATCCAGAGACTCCGTTAATGAGGTTCATTTGGATAAATTTCAGTCTCTGAGTACCGATGACGTAGACAAGTTGCTTGGAAAGGTTAAAAAGACCATTTGCCCTCTCGACCCCTGCCCTTCATGGCTAGCCATTAAGGGAGGGGAGGCAACTAGGACTTTTTTAAGATCAATAAAAATCAATGCCTCCCTCAGAGAAGGCTGTTTTCCAGAAACTGGCTGTGGTTAAACCAATTCTTAAAAAGCCTTCCCTCGATCCCCTAGAGAGATCCAATTATCGGCCGGTATCGCTTCACCTGTTTTTGGGTAAGGTGATCAAGAGGGCCATTGCCAACCAACTCCAAGCAGTCTTGGATGACACCAATTATCCTGATCCATTTCAAACTGGCTTCAGGTCAGGATACGGACTGGAGACCTCCATGGTCACCTTGGTCGATGATCTCTGTCTCTGAATTGACATGGGAAGTGTGGCACTGTTGGTGCTCTTAGACATCTCAGCGGCCTTTGATACCATCGACCATTGTATCCTTCTGGAACCCCTGAGGGAATTGGGAATCGGGGGCACTGCTCTGCAGTGGTTCTGGTCCTATCTCTCAGGCAGATTCCAGATGGTGTCACTTGACGACAGCTGTTTGGCCAAGGGGGAGCTCAAATCGGATGTCCCTCAAGGCGTGATACTGTTACCAATGCTCTTCAACATTTACATGTAGCCGCTGGGTGAGATCATCCAGAGACATGGGGTGGGGTGTTATCATTACTTTGATGACAGCCAAATTTGCTTCTCCATGTCTTGGACTGCTTCAGTGACTAAGGATGGCATTTCTCTTCTGAATGACTGTCTGAAGTCAGTAATGGATTGGATGAGGGAAAATAGACTTAAATTGAATACAAATAAAATGGAGGTACTCGTCATAGGCGATCCCAATCTGGGTATGGCGATAAGCAACCAGTTCTGGACGGGGTCACACTTCCCTTAAAGGACTGTGTTCGTAGCTTGGGGGTGCTCCTGGATTCGTCGCTTCACCTGTCGTCCCAAGTGGATGCGACAGCCAGGAGTGCCTACTATCAGCTCCAGCTGATTTGCCAGTTACGACCCTTCCTGGAATGGGAAAACCTTGAAACGGTTGTACACTCCCCGGTAACACCTCATTTCGATTTCTGGAATGTACTCTACATGAGGCAACCCTTATGCCATGTTCAGAAGCTTCAACTGGTCCAAAACATGGCAGCCAGATTGGTGACTGGGAGTTCCAAATTTGATTCTATCACACTCATTCTAAAATCCCTTCACTGGTTACCTATTAGCTTCTGGGCACAGTATAAGGTGTTGGTTATTACCTATAAAGCCCTACAAGGCCTGGGTCCAGTTTACCTGAGGGAACGCCTCCTCCTATAAAATCCTTCCTGCACTCTCAGATCCTCAGGTAAGAATCTTCTACAGTCAGAGAGAACTAGACTGGTAACTACTTCCTAGAGGATGTTTTCTGCTGCCACTCCAAAAATCTGGAACGATCTGCCGGATGAGATCCGCCAACTAACATCTTTGGAGGCCTTTAAGAAGGCAATAAAAATGGATCTCTTCCGGCGGGCCTTCCCAAACCGATTCCCTAATCTCACTCTCCACTTGCTTAAATTGTTCTCTTCAGACTGATTCATTCTTGATTGATCTTATTGCCCATTGTTTGGGAATTGCTTTAACGTTAATTTTTTTTGGGGGGGAGGGAGTGGTAATCTGGAGTCTAGTGTATTTTTATCTACCGTTTCTGTGCTTTTGATTTTATTGTTTTCTCTTTTTTATATGCTGTTACCCGCCTTGATCCAACACAGGGAGAGGCGCGTTATAAATAATAATAATAATAATAATAATAATAATAAATAATAAACTATATGTCATAACTCCACACATCCCCTCTGAGATACACAGCTTGCTGACTTCTGATGCAGAACCATCTTTGTGCAACATATGGCACCTCTTGCTGGGAGCTATCTGTGATTTTGCAGGAGAGCACTTAAGAAATTACACTGCTCAGGAAGAACATTCAGTCTTGAGGTTTGCTGCCATGGGAGCAAACAGATTCTAACACTGTAGTCAGCAGGTATTCTTGACCCAGCATGCTCCTATCCACAACTTGTTGTGGAGAAGACAGGTTGAATGGGGCTGACATCTCTCTATGGTTTGTCCAATTGCATTAAAGCTTGCACAGTCCCTTTCTCCTCCATTCTTTTCCTCATTTCCTTTTCTGCAGAAACTACAGATGGCCATTACATTTGAGTCAGGCAAACTATGGTTTGCCTGAATCATACTTTGCTTACTAGCTAAAATCAGGACTACATAGTTAAAATCTCTTTGGATGTAATACCAAATGACAGTTTCTGCAAATAAATGAATAATGAAGATGGGCATTGGAATATGTGTGGGAGAGGGAATGGGGTAGACGGAGGGTTCATGGATTGCTGCTGTGTGAACTGAGCTAGTTTGTCTCTCTCTGTGTGTGTTTGAGTGTGTGTGCATAATGCATAAAACCAGAGTTGGAAGGGGGCTCATGGGCCACCAACTTCAACCAAATACTTGAAGGGATGTTATGTTGAGGGAGCTAGCTTGTTTTCTGCTGTTCCAGAGACTAAGACCCAGAACAATGGATGAAAGCTACAGGAAAAGAGATTCCGCCTAAACATTAGGAAGAACTTCCTGATAGTAAGGGCTGTTCAATAGTGGAACACGCTCCTTCCTCGGAGTGTAGTGGAGTCTCCTTCCCTGGGGGTCTTTAAACAGAGGCTAGGTGGCCATCTGTCGGGGATGCTTTGATTTAGATTTCCTGCATGGCAGGGGGTTGGACTGGATGGCCCTTGTGGTCTCTTCCAACTCTATGATTCTATGATTCTAATCCCCTGACCAGTGCAGAATCCCAAGCTAAAGTACCCCCTGCCTCTTTCTGAAGATGTCCAAAGAAGGAGACTCCACCAACTTTCTAGGCAATTGGTTTCATTGCAAGAATAGAATGAAGAAGGAAGAAATGGCTTCCTCTTTTTATGATGAGAATTTTCATGAAAAGCAACTCACCTTGCAAATTTTTTTTAATCTAAGATATACTTCTAATAAATATATTACTATGAAGCCTATCATTTGGTACCAGAATTCAAACCTTAAAGCTGGATTTTGAAAGTGGGAAATATTAGTACCATTTTGAATTTGGCTGGGGGAAATGGGTGGGTATCAATACATTTGGAGTCCAGATTTTATGAGTCAATGTGGCATAAATGGGGTGAAATCTGGGTGATCTTGATTATTTTGCTGCTGTGGATTCAGCCTGAAATAAGCTGAGAACAAAGGGCAAAAAGGGAGGAGGAAAGATGAATTAAGAGATTTTATAAGCAGTTGAGGGGGGTTGATGATAGAGGATTAATTGGGATTGTCTCTACAAAATCAGGACAGTTGGAGGGTATGCCCTATCTATTCCCTCATTGGACAGCAGTTCCCCAAGTTCTTGTCCTCAATTTCTGGCTCTCTCTGTAGCTGACAAGATGGAAACCTTACCCTTTGGGAGTAAGGGGCTTGACAGATGGGTGACCTGCAGCCATCCCTTTTTGTACCAAATTGTTGCTGTGGTGACCAGACACTGTGGCAACGATCAGATCCTTCTCAGGATCAAAAAGAAGCTGCCCAAAGCAGCTTTTTGGAAGGGGTGCCACTATGGCGCTCACACATCATGATAATGCCCCTTGCATGGAGTGCTGTTTGGGCACTCCAATGCTCGTGTATCATCATGGCATGCCCCATTGGCACACAGGGGGCGAAAGTAGGGCTGGGTGCATGTGGACACCCAACCCTACCAAGCCCTACTTTTGGCCCCAGGACGGCACAAAGTGCTGGTCTGTTTAGGGCCAATATTCTCATTTCCTTGTGTTATATTTTCCCTTTCCCTTTCTCTTTTTCTGGTGTCCTGGTAGCACAGTGGTTAAATGCATGTACCACAGCCATTCATTCACAAGCCGCAAGGTGTCACTAAAATGAGTATCCATCTTGTTGGGGGCAATTAGCTTACATGTTGTAAACTACATAGGGGGTGCTTAAGTGCACTGATAAGCGGTATAGAAATGTGCTTGCTATTGCTTTCTTATATTTTCTTTCTGTTCTCCTACCAATTCACTCAACTATGGGGATTAGCATACAGAGGCACTTATGTAGGCAAAACGTTGCAGAACTGTTTCAGAAGCGCAAAGGTGGGATCATCCATTGCACTTCTAAAACATAATTGAGGCTTCCCGGTTTTCTTCTGTAGATGAAGTGTTTGTGGAGAAGTCAGGAGAACTCATTTTTTTAATAACGAGATATTCCATAATTAAAAAAATGGCTTTTCCGCGAATGCTTTGTCGATAAGGTCCTATGAATCATCTCTTCCCCCTATATGCTTCAAGGAAATACTTTCTCTCTTTTCCTGGCTTCAGGCCCAGTGGCATCTCTGACACCCTGGGGTCATCCAGTAAGGGGGTGGGCCTTCCTGCGGGTGGAGCTTCCAGAGGCGGCACATGAGGCAGCAGCACTGATGTACAGAGGTGTGCTTGGCTTTCCTCAGTGCCGCCATGTCATTCTCCTCATGGGGAGAATGAGGCAGCGGCACTGAGGGGTGTAGGAGGGGGCGGGTGTCACAGCTCCTCTAGGGTGTCACTCAGTATGGTCTGCGCCCCTTGCGTCCCTCCTGGTGACACTACTGCTCAGGCTCAAGTATACGTCTAACAGAATCAGGTGTAGATGAGGTGCTTCAGGAGAGATTCTTCAGAATGCCATAATCCAGTCTTTCGAATTAGTAGCAGTTTGCGTCTGAGGATATTAATGGCAAGTAGATTGGGAAAGAGTGAAGGAGAACTAAATACTGTCTGCTAGCAGAAACGCTGTCAACCATGGATAGTGTTGCTGGGTCTCAGGGCACCAGCTGAAGTTTCAAGGAATTGCTGTACTTCTTTTACAATTTTAAGGCTAGCAGGACTAAAAGAGACGACATTTTGATTATTGTCTGTGAGGTAGCATTAAAACCCAGGCACTCGTCTCCTCCTGTTTTCATCCTGTTCAGCAACAAGCTGCTTGTGTTTGTGCAATGCCACTACCCAAAATGCCAAGAGTGAGAGGAGTGGAGTGGAGTGGACTGGACAGATGCACTTGCAAGAAGAGGAGAAGAGAATTAGCATCATGTCTAGTAAGGCTTCCCATCATACAAGTCCTGATAGCGGTAGTGAAGGGCCTGGGTGGGAAGAACTCTGTGGACTGGTGAACAGCCTTCCAAAAACTCCTAGAATGTCACAAGGCCTGGAACAATTGTTATGAGTGTGATAGATAATGCTACAAAGGGTACAAGACAGCAGGAATAGTGGCAACTACTGTAGCTACTGGGCATATTTTGACATCTACCCATCTACTGAAAAAAATGCTTTGCAGTGCCTTATTCCTTGGTTTGTCAGATTTATCTAAATTCTACACCATTTATTCAGATTTCCTTCATGCCTGTTTTTCAACCGGATGGTCCAAAAGCAATGCTGGACTGCCTCCTAAGCTCTGTTTGTCTTACTTTTGCAGCACTAGAAAAACCAAGCCCTGTGGCATCATATGGTATTATCCCCCTGGTTCCAGGTTTTAGCCCTGAAATCTCAGGGAAAGGGGATACTGCTGAGCTGACATCCCTGCTTGGAAGATGCTAATCATGGATCTCTTATTTCATGTCTAGGTCGGTGCTTAATGAAAGGCATATTGACCTGTTCTTCACATGAAGCCTTATGAGATAGCAGACGTTTGAAGTAACAGTGAAGACAGAAGTAAGACTGTGATCTTCAGACTGCAGGTAGGTATTACTTAAAATAATTGAATTTAGGATTATAAAGGACCTCAAAAGTCTCTACTCTGCCTAGGATGAAACATAATGATTGATTGTTACTCTCCAATGGGGGTGCATGATCTTTCCTGCCTTTGGATGAATCTGGTATTGGCTGAGGTGTTGGGCCACTGGCATATGCACTCACCAGCTTAAGGGGAGACTTAAGGTTGCTGGGATGGTGGGAGATTTAATCTTGTTCCCATCTCAGTGTTCCTGCTCAAGGCTGAATCCTGCTGACAGTGAAAAGTTCAAAGAAAGAAGAGGAACACAAGTAAGGTTATGAAGGCCACAAAGGGCCTTATAGGGTACCATGTCCTATGGACATCCTTCCCTTGACTGCAACTACCTATTTCTTGTTGCTTTGCTTGTGGTTTTTGCAAGATTTTTTTTTATGTGAGAAGAAATGAAATTGGTTTATTCAGCTGGAATAAATGCTGTGAGGCAAGAGACCTGATGAAGAGGCCGTTTGAAATGGGCAAGATTTTTGAGCTGGCTTGCAGAAGTCCTAGTGAGGCTTTAGGACTAGCACTCTCTGCAATTGTTTGCTTATGGGCTGCTTAAATTGTCTTTAAAGAAAATTAAACAGATTATTTCAAAAGGCACTACAAATCTCCAAGGTTGTCTCCTTCAGAAAGAAACTAACTCTGTTCAAGGCTTCCAGCAGAGGATGCAGAGTGAAAGAAAGCAGAGTAAAGTGGCCTCTCAACCAATGGCTATCCAAGTACAGGACTCTTCAGGCTAATTTGATTTCTCTGTGCAACAACAGTTCCAATACTTAATGAGAAAAGACAAATGTTTTTGCCCTTGCACATGCCTCTTTGGCCACATGGTGCCTGAACAATAAATTCACTTCTACCACTTCAAGCAGTCACACAATATAGGTCCGTCAAGAGTTACTAATAGCCATAATTACCAAGAATAGGAAAGTTAGTGAAAAGTGTTCCTACATTATGTTTACACTAAGAAGTAAAACAAACCACACACCTTACATCAATTATGTTTACCGTGAAAGGATAATACTTATACACATATAGTAATTCCAACATGATAATTTAGACTTACATTACATTATTATACTAAAAACTTTACTGGACGGATAGTTAAAAATTCTGCCCATGATTTTATCCCTGATCTACACCTGATTGGGTCCTGCTTTGAGCTTCAGAGAGAAGGAAACATCTGCACCAGTGCTGGAAAACTTCATTTTTCATCTCTCCACCCAGTCATTGAAAGGGAATGAGTAACATTAAAAAGAAATACATACACAGAGAAAGGATTCAGGAAATGAAACCCTTTGTCTATAAATGTAAACTAAAACCACCCCATCCCCATAAACAACAAAGAATATTGTGTACATGATTGATGCTATTTTTAAGAAACAACAAGCAACAAGAACAATTCCTTTATTCTTAGTCAGAAATGTTTGGGAGAAATGAATGGTTCAATAGTTATATTGCCCAGTATTTATTGCTTCAGGGAGGGACCGTCACTCTGCTGCTGTTCAAGTCCCCTCCTCTGTCCCCTTCCCTCTCCAATAGCCTTCTTTATTTCTGTCTGTTTCTCAGGATGCACTCTTCAAAGACAATATAGAAATAACAAAATGTGGTGTAGTGGTTTGAGTGTTGGACTATGATTCTGGAGATCAGGGTTCGATTCCCTGTTCTGCCATGGGGGTTATATTTAGAATTATTAATACTGCCCTGAAATTATCCTTAATAATAAGCAGCTTTGAACCTTTACCTATTTTTCCCCAAGGGCTCAGTTTCTCCTGCCCTTATCTTAGGCCCTCAGCTCACCTTTGTCAAAGTCACCATTTTTGCCCATATTTTCATCAATATAATGTCACCAACCATCACTAGTCATCTACCGTGCCCTATTTAATCCATCCTCTTTCTATATCTAGTATTTTGAATCTTTATGTGTTGCATGTTGATGACATCTCCAGTCCTTCATATTTATACATTCTATCCTTTCTTTCTTTCTTTCTTTCTTTCTTTCTTTCTCTGTGTGTCTCATCATCAACTTCTCCTTCCTGTCTATCTGTCTCATTTGGTCCCTCCGCATATTTCTTTTCTCATCTCTCCCCTTGTGCCTCATTGTCCATCTGTCCATTCCTTTTCTTGTAATGCAGGACTCCCCCTCTTGCTCTTCCCCCCTCCTACTGCTTTGTGTCTACCACACTTTGTGGCACTTTCTACAGCAGTTGCAGACACCATGTGTCACTGAGTGAACAACTTTGGTAAAGATGACTGGGTATGGGGGGCAGAGATGGGGGAAAAACAATTTACCAAACAAAAATTTATTTGTTTAAATATTTATATCTTGCCCTATGTTCAAAGATGCCATATAGCCCATATAATTCAGAAGAATATGACTTTAATTGGAATTTCAGTAGGAAAAACAATAACTTTTACATTCTGACCTAACAGGGCTGTGTGTGTGTGTGTGTGTGTGTGTGTGTGTGTGTGTGTGTGTGTTAACGTAGCTAGTAGCATACTGTATATATCCATGTACAGTGGTGCCTCGGGTTACGAAATTAATTCGTTCCGCCGCCGCTTTCGTAACCCGAAAAGCATTCGCAAGCCGAAATGCCATAGGCGCTAATGGGGAAAAGCCGCGATTTCGTGCGAAAAAGCGCCGAAAAGCACCAAAATTTTCTTCGTAACCCGAAATAACCTTCGTAACCCGGAACAGTTATTTCCTATGGGATTTTTTCGTATCCCGGAAATTTCGTAACGTGGGTATTTCGTATCCCGGGGTACCACTGTACAAGTCAACCTTATGTATAAATTGAGGATGGGTTTTGATAGGCCCTGTGGATAGGTCGAGGGTAAAACATAAGGGAGGAGAAGGTTTTAACTTTGGATAGAGAAGGAATGGGGTGTTTGGTGGGCAGAGAGCTCCGGAGGAGGAACAGGAGGATGGGGAGAGAAGGCTTTAACATTGGTTTGGGAAGGGAAGGAACTGGAGGGAAATGGGATGTTTGGTGGAGAGTGAAGGTTTTAACATCAGTTTGAGAAGGGAATCGTCTCTTTCACATACATGCACACACACACACACACACACACACACACACACACACACACACACTCCTACCTCAGCAACTCTTTCAGAAAGCACTGCTGAGGCATGGATAGCGGGGGCATCGGGGAGGTGCTTCATGTAGGATCTTTCTGAGATGTATTACTGTATTGATCTGTATATACAATGACCCAGAATTTTAGGGTCAATTTTTGGGCATACATTTTTTGATTTATAGTCGAGTATATGCGGTAGGTAGCAGCAGTGCGAAACTGTATTTTTGGAATTAATGTAAGAAGCATTATGGATCTGGCTGGCCACTACTGTGAATATAATGCTTCTGGTTCTATCCTTTGTGTGATCCACTGGGGCTCTTTTTATGTGTACAGTAGGAAGAACAGGGGATGAAGATGATGGGCTAGCCTTGAGGCCAAGCAGTTCAGTTGTGGGCTCAGAGTTCGGCATCTCTACTTTGTGGTAAGAAGAGTTAGCACAAGGATATGCCGAGGAGGAACTTCATCTTACCCGCACCCTGCTTTTATGCTTTTATACCACAACCACTGCAAAATAAGGGAGCAGCTGCCTTTCTGGCTAGGTGGGCAGGCATTGGAGATACTGCAGCTATTTAGCTGCCGGACTATGAGAAATGTAGTTATTTTTCTGTGTTCATCTGGAAGTCAATACTCAAGGGAGGGATGTTCAATTATCTCAAACCTTCCTAAATCTTTTTATGAGAAACCTTGACTGCAACTCTCCACATCATTGTGAAGTTATTGGCTAGTGCAGTAGGTAGCAGAGCCATAAATTAGCAGATTAGAAACTTCTGGCTTTCTTTCAGACTGCACAGTGCCAGCTATATGCTGTGTTTGCACACAACACACTTGTCCATCCACTTCTTAAGGTAGGTGTGTATGTGAGCGAGAGAGAGAAAGAGAGAGTCAGAGAGAGAGAGAGAGAGAGAGAATGAGACTGTGGAGGAGAGGTGCCCTGTCTTGATGAGCAGATAAATCAGGGCTTAAGTGGAATCACTGCCAGAATGTTGCCTCTGGAAGAATGAGTCAGAAGGAGGTCAGCAGCTAGGAGCAGAGCTGGGCTGGGACTGGGGGAGTAGAGGTGCCTGACACTCAGGGAGGTCACTGCTTCCATGAATATGTGAACTCATGCCTAGAAGCCTAGTGAGCAAGAAGAAAAAACCTTTGTGTCCAGCAAGTTAAACCATTTTGTCTTCCTTACCTCTATGTTCATTTGCTGTGGCAAGAAACTCTAACTAGCTTCTGATGCCAGTGAATTCCTGCTGCCACAGCAGTTGGAGATGTCCCTCCAATTGGTTCCAGTTATATACATAGCTGTAGCATACATGTAGTTGGGTTCCTCTGCATTCTGAGCAACAAAGCCAACAGCAATCACTTTATACACAGAGCACAGTAATTCTGACAGTCATTCTTTTAACAGCATTGGCAACACCAACAAAGTCCATCAGCTTTGGAGCAGCATACATGCTGCAGATGTGCTCATTAGCTGTGGATTAAATGAAGACCCATCCCTCCTGAGAACAACACATTGTAGCTCAATTGGTCATATTTGTACAACATCCCTGCCAAGAGGAACATATGCATGGCCAAAAATGAAACCATTTTTGAAAATTGTTTGGCCAAAGACCCAGAAGGGTTAGCTGGAAAAACATCTCTCAGTCAAAAACCATTTAGCTAACACCCATTTCTCAAAGGACGAACTCCATTATCTATCACCATCAAGTTTCTGATTAAACAATTAAACAGTGAATACATCCCTAGACAGGGCTTCATCTCTCCCAGCATGTGGCCCTGCAGCTGGCAAACATTGTGTTATAAACAGGACAAGACACTGATAGGAAATGCTGCCTTTGGGACAAGAGTGATTGACTTAACACTTCTGTGATGACTTTCCTAAGTAAGTGCTTCTCTGAGTCTACTGTCTTTGGCTAAACCAAGCATTTAGTAATGTTTTTTGGGAAGCCCAGATTGGTAGTCTTTGCCTGTTAGTGGAAGCAAGCCAAAGCGTCAGAGCCTAGGAGCAGCACCTGAAAAGTCCTGTCTTGCATTCCTGCCCAATGTATTTCCAGTGGTGGTGGAAGAGAGAAGGTGTCCTAGGAAATGTTGAGCAGGTACATAGATTTTCTGCTGTTTAAATTAACTGCATCTTATATTTTATTGTTTTAATTTTTCTGTTTGCATACTGAAGGGATGATTTAGCCACCTTTGTGTGTTTATATTCAGAAATTACTAGTTTGCATGTCTGCAGACTTTCTGTTTGTTTGTTTGCTTTGCCACACCCGCCATCTTTTTGCATCACTCTACTTTGTCTTCTTCCCTTTCTCTTCTCCATTTGACCAACTTATTAGACCAATTTTGTATTTTATATGTATTGTTATTATTTTACATATTAACAATACATATTGTTATTTAGAATAAGCTTCACAAAGAATAAGCCCTGCTTAAATATTTAAAGGGATGTCATATGGGGGACTTGTTTTCTGCTGCTCCAGAGAATAGGAAATGTAGCAATGGATACAAGCTACAGGAAAAGAGCATCCACCCCAAAATTAGGAAGAGCTTCCTGACAATAAGAGCTGTTCAACCGTGGAACACATTCCTTTGAAGAGTGGTGGAGTATCTTTCTTTGGAGGTCTTTAAACTGAGGTTGGATGGCCATCTGTCAGCAGTGCTTTGATTGTGAGTTTCTGCATGGCAGGGGGTTGGACTGGATGGCCCTTGCGGTCTCTTCCAACTCTGTAATTCTGTGATTCAGTGATTTTTCTCTCTGCTATACCTTGCCAAGGGATGTAGAACTGGTTGGTGTTCAGCTTCTGCCTTGCCTTGATTACTTTGCTAGAAAGTTTCACTATTATCTCTCACATTTCTCAACAGCAATGATAAATGCATTGCATGTCCATGAAACTTTTGTCTCAAGGAGATGCCTATTCCTTTGCTGAAACATTCTGGATCAACTAAAGGATGTTAACTATGGAATAGTTCCAATTAAACTTAAGAATCTTCTGATGGTAAAAACAATCAGCATTGGGATAATCTACCTCAGAATGCTATGGGCCAGTGATGGTGAACCTTTTAGAGGCCGAGTGCCCAAATTGCAACCCAAAACCCACTTATTTATTGCAAAGTGCTGTGTCCCTCTGGCTTTCTAGTAATAAACTCTGGCAAACTCTGTGCTGGGGCGATGGCACACGTGCCCACAGAGAGGCCTCTGAGTGCCATCTCTGGCATGCGTGCCATAGGTTCGACACCATTGCTATGGGCTCTTTTTTGCCGGAAATTTTCAAAGGAGTTTATCGCACCCCCACAAAGCGACTTACTCCTGGCGGGATGTAGCTGGGTATTATTGTAGGGGAAATGCTTCTGATGCCGCTGGGCAACTGCATCCTGGCTAAATCCAGGCTCCCAGCTGCACTCAGCTGGCTGATTTACAAAGTTGTGGCATCAGCAACATATTACCAGCGATAATACGTGACTGCATCCTGTGAGAAACTCTATCCCGTCAGGGGTAAGTCACTGTTTTGGGGCGAGCAATAAACTCCAACATATGTTTGATGGACACCTATCAGCAATCTTTAGATATGGCTTTCTGCACTGGCAGGGGCTTGGACTAGATGACCCTTGGGATCTTTCAGATTGACAATTCTGTGGAGATTTTCAGACAGGCAAAAGTGACAGGAGCATAGCAGGATGCTCCTGTCAGTTTCACACAATTGTGCAGAGATTATCAGATGATGTTGCATGATTTCATGATAATCCCGTCATTATCCCATGAATGAAAAGTGGCTGGAAAACTCCTCTTTATTCATGGGATAATGACAGGATTATCATGACATCATGCGATGTCATCTGATAATCTCTGTGCAGTTGTGCAAAACTTTTGCCCATCTGAAAATCTCCACAGTATATATCATACACACCTACACACACACACACACACACACACACACACACACACACACCTGGTATCTTTGGGACTTGGTGCAGATGATGCAGTAGCCTTAGCTATGTAAGTGTAATCCTGGCTTCTACTAAAACCTGTTTAATATCCATTTAGTTATGCCATTAGTGTACAGACAGGGATGTGTGAGGAGAGACAAATATTTTAGGTGCTGGAAAATGAATTCCTAGGAGCAGGAAGCTGGATAACTACTAGGCCCTAATATAGATCACCAACAGCCCATCTGGTATCCTTCTCTGCTTCTTCCCCAGGTGAACTTCATGGCTTGATTCAGCTGAACTTTGGAGTGGTAAGATTTTGAAATAGGCTTTGCATAATTTGCTGCATTGGGTTTTATGTTACTGTAGCAGAGATAGTTAGCGTGTGCTAGCTGTTCCTGAGAACAAGGGGATTTGTAAGCCAAAAGCAACTGCAACAACATATGTTGTGTGTGATAAGGACAATAAAGTGAGAATGTTTAAGCTTGAGATTCACTGTCAGAGTCTTATCCCCCATTGATGTCTCAAGGTTCCAGACTGGGGTTCAGAGGGGAATTTGGACTTCTAGTACTGTGACGGCTAAACTGAAATGTGTGAGCGCTGTTCTTAAACTTTGAAAGCTCTGAAGTTTTTGTAGTGATCAGCAGGAAGTGCTGAAAATGCTAATTTATTTTAGGGGTGAATAATAGGACTAGTTCAAAACTTGGATATGATCTCCCACTAGAATAAGCTGTAGAAATCCCCAGAAACAGGCAGAACTGAAAGAGTGTGTTGCCTGTACCAGTCAGAAAGATTTCTGCATAAACCTGTGCCAAACTCCCATATGGTCCAAGTTGCTCTTTCTACCAGCCTATTCCTTCCCACCTAACAGTCTTCTCTTACTCTGTCTTCACTTTGATCACCCACTACTTGCTGCTGCTTTGTGCCACAGCCTGAGAGGTCAATATTCAACTATTTTTGCTCTTGCAAGTGAGGATGAATAAATATTATATTTCTGCATAGTTCTTGGCTGGTATTTGCACATCTTAAAGTGTTTCAGGATACTGTTCTGCTCTGAAATATAAAAATAACGAGGATTTGGGGCCAAATTTTTGTGTGTACAACCCCTATTTCCAGATAGCTATGTTTGTTGTATGTACAATATTGTTGTACTTTGCACAAAGAATAGTCTTACAACCACAGACACGAACAACATTTTTCCACAAGAAAAAAAAGCTAATTTGCACCCTCTGCATATTGCTGGAGGGGCAGTTATGTATTGGTGATATCACACTCACACTGGCTAGAGAAAACTGACCAATGTCACACCTTCTACCCTGCTGTTTACTCTGTATTAAAGGCATAGGAGTTCTACTGGGGCAAAATGGATGGCAACCCTCCTCTTCTATCCTGCTTCCTCTGCTTAGTTAGCCTTTCAAATTCCTGCATGCTTTTTTCCCTTGAAAGTTTTTAGCAGTTGAATGGAGTGACCTTCTTCAATTAAGCTGACCTTACAGATAGAATTCTGTTATAGGGAAATGGGCCCATATATTTCTCTGCTAATAGAGTTAAGGGTCTGCAACTTCTTGTCCCCCTGGTGCCTTGAGCTCCAGAAAGGGTGAGGGGGCAGCCCTCAACAGCTCAAGGGGGTGCTGGTTTGAGGTGCTGAACCTGTCCTGAACCATGTGTGATCAGTTTGTGTGGAAGGACAGCAAGTTCTCCAGAGGCACCAATAGCCAGACTAGGAAGTCATGTTCACAGGGAAGGTGTGCCTAGAAGGGGTGATAGACGTTGGGTGTGATGCTTGACAGCCAGGCCCTGCTGGGCATTCTCCAACTAGCCCTGATGTGGCATTCTCTGAAATATGGCCCATTCTACCTAGCTTCTTCAGGTGGGAGATCATATCCATTGTTTGAACCTGAGTCTTCTGCATATGAAACCTGAGCTGCTCCACAAAGTTAGGAATCATTCTGTTGCCCCTTTTCATCTTAGCATATACAGTACAGTGAAATTGGTGAGATGATGAACTGCAAGAGCAATTCGTGATTTTTCTTGCTTTTATCTGCTGCAGGAGAAGGTGGTGAGAGAGCTGCTCCCTGCAGTATGAATCCTGGGACAGGCTGCACCCTTTCTTTTGTCTCCCACTTGAATGGTTGCTGGCAAAGTGAACTTCACCTTCATTCTGCCGGTGGCTGCACCTGTATTGTTATATAAAGTGTATGTGTGTGTATTATGGGTGTCTGAAATTGTGCAGGCCCTAGATCTACCCTTTCTGTTTGGTAGAAGATTTCTGCATCCCCAGATGGGGTTTGGCCCAACTTCCACTGGGGATCTGCAGGATCTGCTGTCTCACAAAGGCCTCTGAATTTTTGCACAGGCCTCTGCCCAAGGGAACTATTAGAGTGTTCTGCTAAACTGCACATTTGTTCCTCCTTTTGTGTTCTGTAGTCAAAAGGGAGGCTATTAGCAGGCTGTGATGTGAGTGGCCTAAGAGAATTCAAATCTCCCGTGGACAGGGATTGTCACAGGCTTTCACTGTTTTTAATGCAGTATTGCCCAAGCGCATGCTGTGGAGTGTGCCGAAGCATCCCCACATTTGGCAGATTCCTTCCTTCCTTCCTTCCTTCCTTCCTTCCTTTCTCCTGCCATTCTTCCCTCTCTCTTGTCTCCCCCCCCCCCTCACAGTAGGGAATGGTGATGTCACAGAGTCATCTTTCTGTCACCATGTGTGGATTGGTTCAATCCATACATAGCTAATACGGGGGTGTCATCAGCCTGCCACACTTTGATTGGTGTGTATGGGCTGGCAGTGTTGCCATGGTCACCGGGGGAGCAGCTGCCAGAACGCCTGTCTTTTCTATAGTATGCATTGCTTTTATTTTACCCTCCACCTTTGTTGTTAGAAATGCATACGGTCTCAGTTAAACTACATGGATGCTGCTCTGGCATAAGTGGCCATCGGTGTATTGTGGGCCATAGCCCTGCTATTGTCAGGCCCATGCACTCTGATGCATGGGCTCTAGAAACAAGGCACATCCATTGCAAGATGCATCTGTGCAGGATTTGGGCTTCTAAGGACCCTGCAGAGAGAACTAAGCCCCAAAGAATGACAGCTCGAGCAATTCACATCAACACAGTTTTAATCGGGTGTCTTCAAAAAGGCAATAAAGGAACAGAGACGATGACAAAACGGGAGCTGTTCTTGCTGAACAGACCTAGCTGGGATACCGTATTTGCTATGTACAGAAATTAGTTCTCTGTCTCTGGGGTAATTTTTCTGCTTCCCTCACTCCAGTGACCCCAGGGCCAATTTGTGCAGCCACCTCTTTTCTCGGCTCATCGTTCGGGGAAGTTGTTGGTGTACTTTCTCTTCTGTCAAGTCTGATTTGGAAAAATTGTCAAGGGTGCTGGGAATAGTGTACCCTCGTGGCACTATTTCTCTCAAAGCAAAACTTTACCTCCTCAGTTCTGCAAAGGAAGAAGGAGCAAGCTAGGAGTTTATCACTCAGGATTTTAAATCGGCTCCAGCCTCCCAGGCTGGAGCTGGGATGCGGGATGGAGGCAGGGATTATCGCTCACTAAATTGCCGTCGAATAGCTGTCCGCAATCAGCTCAGGTCCAGCCATGCTTCGCTAGCACTTTTTAGACGTCAGCTTTCCGACTTCTAAAAAGTGCTGGCAGAGCACAGTTTGGATTTGTCTGGGACTGAGGCTGATGGCAGCTGGTGGTTTGGCGGCAATTTAGTGAGCCCTGGTGGCGCAGTGGTTAAAGCCTGTACTGCAGCCACTCACTCAAAACCACAAGGTTGTGAGTTCAAGACCAGAAAAAGAGCTCAAGCTTGACTCAGGCTTGCATCCCTCCGAGGTCACTAAAATGAGTACCCAGATTGTTGGGGGTAAATTAGCTTACAGTTGTAAACCGCTTAGACACTGCTTAGGTGGTATGAAGTGGTATATATATGAAACTTGTTTGTTTGTGATAATCCCCACCTCCAATTTAAAATCCTGAGCAATAAGGTCCTAAATTTCTAGGTCTTTAGCTGCATCCACACTGCAGAAATAATCTGGTTTGACCACATTTGAACTGCCATGGCTAAAGGCTATGGAATTCTGGGAATGGTACTTTGTTGTGGCTGGTGCCACAACAAACTACCACTTCCAGAATTCCATAACAATACCATAACACTGAGCCATGGCAGTTCAAGTGGAGTCAAACTGGATTATTTCTGCAGTGTGGATGCAACCCCTTCCCCCACAACTGGAATGGCAATTGGAAATATTTTGGGGAGCATAGGCCTGTGAAGATTCATGTCTTCCCTGACCACTGGATCTCTCTGCCTCCTCCACACTGAGTCATGCCTCCGAGGTAGCTCCATAGTGCTCTGGCAGTCCAATGAAAGGGTCAGATGCATTCAGTCAGGATCCAGTTCTTGTGTAATGATCTGGGTTTCTGTTGTGCTAATGAGCCTGAATGGGACCAGCACTCTGACTCCTGGGCAGAAGACAGATGGGGCCTCAGTTCCACAATTGAATTTTCAGTCGACTCATGGAGGGTGGGTGGGTGCCCTCCCCATCCTTCCTGGGCTCTGTCCAATTGAAAATAATGGATGAGTCTCCTGGCTAATGGGATATTGACGTGGCAGTACCAGGGGCTCTGCTGTTGCAGCTGCTGCTTAATTGCTGGCTCTGACTGATCGCATGCACTTTGGCTGCTAACCACACACTCCAGGAGTATGGGGGTGTATGCGCTAGGATGGGCATCATATTAAAATCACAAAGGACCAGAAGTAAAATGTGAAGAGGACAAAAGCAGAGGATGGTCTGAGTCAAAAGGTGGTCACAACACCTGGCTGAGGAATATGGGATCACAGAACGGCTCCAGTCTCCAATAATCAAGTGCTTCTTGTAGCCATGGTGGGAGCTTGCAGCCATTTACTTGTTTCGCACCACCCTCTGTATGAAGGGCGCAGTAGTGGGGATGGAGGCGGGGGGAAGCTTCAATCCCTTGCCTGAGCGCTGCTAGGGATTAATAGCAGCAGCTCATGCCACATGCATTGTGAAATACATTTGTGGATAAAGCAGGAGAACAATGGGGATCTGGAAGCGGCTTAAGCAAGCGGCTTTGGCTGGGTGTGCAGCTGGCTGCCTTGGCTGCTGTGTAATTACAGGCAGGTCTGAAGGCAGAGGGAAGCACGTAAAAGGCACAGATGGAGAGACCCTGAGTCAGGGAGTGCAGAAGCACTCAACAAGTATGCAAGCTGGGGAGGGGAGGAAGAAAGTTGCCTGTGATATGCTCACAAGTTGAGGCGCAATAGTGCCTCTTTGTATGTCTTCACTTTTGTATGTACCACTCATCAAATTATGTATACATTGAAATCCAAGATTTCAGATGAACTCAGTTAAATCTGTGTTAGATCCCTTCACAGAACAGAACTTAACCATTTCAAGGCCTGAAGAGTAGCAGGGGATTAGAGTGCATGCGCTGGGAACATAACTATTTAAACACAGACAAAAATCCACGAAATAGTGATACCTTTATTGGCCAACTGAAATGCACAATATCGTTGTTGCAGGCTTTCGAAGCTCTATGGACTTCTTCATCAGGAAAGATGTTACATACCAAACAGGAGAAAAATTAGAGATATTACTAAGATGCCCGCAGTTTGTTTTTTCTGTCCTTAGTTAAGATGGTATGGAGAGGATATCTTTAGCAGGCTGGCTGCTCCTCCTCTGGCCATGTGGCAATTGGGCAAAGTCCTGACATTTTAGCGCATTGTTTATACTGTGATTTGTATGGAGATCATGGAGGGGGCACACTGAGGCTCCTGTTAGATAACTAGAAGTAGAGGAGGTCTTCCAGGTGACACATTTCATAGAACTATAAAATGGTTAAGTTGGAAGGGATCCTAAGGGCAATGTAGCTTAACTCCTTCCTGGGCAGGATATCCATAGCTAAAGACAGACAGTCATACCACTTCTGTTTAAAAAACACTAGCAAAGGAGAATCTATCATCTTTCGATAGTCCACCTCTTTTCCATTTTGCTTTTTCTCTGTTTGCTAACTAGATCCTCTCTGATGAAACAGTGTGCAGGGACTGGGTACTATTATCTGAACAATAGCCTCATGATCATGAGTGCTAATCTGTGAAACCATTTTTTTTTTAAAAAGTAAAATAAAACTTGTCTTGACTTAATGACTTGGGATTTTTGACTTTAGTAGCTCACTATTAAACCAGAAAAAGCTGTGCTTGTATAGAGTCATGGCAGTTCAAATGGTGTCAAACTGTTTTAATTCTGCAGTGTGGATACATCCTCAGATTTACTTGCTGGCTGTCCTGATCTACACTACTTGTCCTCTTGAGCTGTTCATTCTCTCCTCTGCCTTCTTTGCTTGCTTTGAGCCCACTGATTTTTCTGTTCTGTTGTCATACTTGTCCTGGCTTTGTCTGCGTTTACCTACATTGATGCCAGAGTGGAAGTGAATAATCTGTGATCAAGCAGGTCCAGTGGGCTGGGACCATTGAAGATCACAGGATTTAAAGTTTTTAAATGATAAATTAAAACTGTTGCTGTTTTCAGATGATATCACATTGGTAAAGATTAGGGTTTTGGAGTCCTTCCAAGAAATTGTCAGCTTACTCTTACTATAAGTATGTAAACATTTTACTTATATCTTTATTAATAGCATCTATAATATCTATATCCCTCACCAGTGAGTTCAAGGCAGTTTTCATACTTCTCTCCTTCCCACAATAATCCTCTGAGATAGAGCAGGGTGAAAGCAAGTAACTGACCTAGGTGACTCAGTGAATTTCATTCCCCAGTCGGGAATAGAAGCAAGATTTCCCAAGTTCCAGTCCATTAGTCTTAACACTATACCACAGGGGTTTGTGTCTCATTTAAAACTCTCATTTTGATATATTAAACCAGTAGCTTCCCACCATGGTAGTTGATAAGAGATGCTTGCATATTTGGCCACAGTAGCAACTTACTGATTTTTATCCTTTTATCCCTGTTACAGAGTTGGCATGATAGTTTATTTATTTGGGAGAATAAAGGTTACTTAAATTTGCAAAAACCCCAAACAAAACAAGAACAAAACTCACCTGTCTATATCAAACCATCCTATGTTTGACATGGACTGTTTGGTTTTGTCCCATTGCATCTGTGCCATGATGACTGTGTAATATGTTTGCTTAGACTGTAAATTACCTCTCTCTGCTTACAGATCTAGTGTGCCGAGATCAGCTCCACTGACCACTCATATTGCCTATCTAGTCTAAGAATTTTAATAATAAACAAAATGTAAAGATTTGTTATTAACATCCTAATCTCACTGGATTTTACTTTAGCTGTTCAGAACCAAATATTCCTATTGTCCAGCATGAACCTAAGTATGTTCATGCAGAAGTAATGCTCACTTTGTTGAATGAAATTTGCTAATCATTTTTTAGGATTGCAGCTTTCTATTCTATTTCTATTTCCAGCATGGATTTAAAAAAACTATTTCCGTGCATGATGGACAGTCTGGTAACACTGTCCAGCTGCTGTGTGGATATGGCTCAAGCCTTCTAATAACTTGATAGGTTGTCCAATAACAAATATTAATGGTTCTTGATTCAACTGGACCTGTGGAGTTTAGTATAATCATTATCCACTAAAGAATATATACCTCGGAATAATAATCTGGGTAGGTATTTCATTGATAAATCATGCTGGAGATAGGAGATAGTGTTGTAGAGGCTTTATTGGTCATGGTTTATGGAAATAGATTCATTTCACTATTGTCTCTTGCCAAACAGATTCTGCAGGTTTTTATCCTGAAAAATACGGGGACAAAAGGCCATATTAGAACAAAAAGAAATAACTGTGTTTCTCTAGGCTCTTTTGCCATTCTTTTTATTGATACTGTGGAAAACGATGGCTGTAATTCTTCTGCTGCAATTTTTTTATTTTTAAAATGAAAAGCAACTACTGGAGGCTGAAATAGTCAGTAGAGCTCAAAGGGCTACATATTCCCAATGGGGGGGGGGGGTCCCAGTGCAGCCCTTGAATGCCAGACATGCCTCCCCGCAAAGTTCCATGCATTGCCAGATTCTTATTCTGTTGGCTAAAGCAGAGGAAAACATTTCCAAGTGACAAAAAGTTGTAAGTGAGTGATGCTACATGACTTTCAGTCTCCCAAAATGGTGGCTATGATGATCCAGAGCAGCCCAAAATTGGTTGGTGCAGTCCTTTGGCTGTTGAAGGGTGCTGACCCACAGAGGGTGCAGAGGAAAGGGGACTCTTCCCTTTTCTTCATTGTGTCTGCTCAAATTCACTATCATTGTCAAGATGCTGTTTTCTGGGGAAAGATATAGCCTCCCTGTAAAGAATAAAGCAGCTTGAGATGGAACTGTTAAGTACACAAATGGCATGAAAGGAAGCAGGGAAGAAACTTCTGTTCCCTCACCTTCTAGAAGCTGGCTGCTTTTCAATTTGCTTGTTTGTTCAAAAGCAATCTTGGCAGGAAGTACAGGCTGCCATGCTTCATTTGGTCTTTATTCTTTTAGGTGATAAATAAGCACATAGATTAGCATGTGTTTAATGCATAGACAGTAGCTACAGTGGGCCAAACATGTCACGTTCCACAATCTTGTCCCTTTACCCTGGAGTTGCTGAGAGTGCTCTGGTGAGCAAAGGGCAGGCTGTACCATGCCCCAATACACTTTTCAGCAGTACTTTATTTGCTTGGGGGCAAACACCAGCTTCTGACTTCAGATTTCCCATTAAACAGTGGAGTTATTTCCATTATTTTAACTGAGGAAGTGATTTAGTCACATAAAATTAGCCCAAGAAGGTCCCTTACTGTAACAGGAGTATAAATTCAAACTGATTTTTATTTACATGCTGGTAGAATGAACTGTTGAGGCTTGGCTTGTCAGAGCCTGGGTTATCATTTGAGAGATATGTCTATCCAGATGCATCAGTATCTCCTATAGAATCATAGAGTTGGAAGAGACTGCAAGGGCTATCCATTCCAACCCCCTGCCATACAGGAAATCTAAATCAAAGCATCCTCACCTGATGGCCATCGAGCCTCTGTTTAAAGACCTCTAAGGAAGGAGACTCCACTACACTCCGAGGGAGTGCGTTCCACTGTCGAACAGCCCTCCTCCTAATGTTGAGGTGGAATCTCTTTTCCTATAACTTGCATCCATTGCTCCAGGTCCTGTTCTCTGGAGTAGCAGAAAACAAGCTGGCTCCTTCCTCAATGTGACATCCCTTCAAGTATTTAAACAGGGCTTTCATATTACCTCTTAACCTTCTCTTCCTCAGGCTAAACACTCCCAGCTCCCTAAGTTGTTCCTCATAGGGCATGATTTCCAGACCCTTCACCATTTTGGTTGCCCTCCTTTGGACACGCTCCAGTTTCTCAATATCCTTTTTGAATTTTGGTGCCCAGAACTGGACACAATATTCCAGGTGTGGCCTGACCAGAGCAGAATAGAGTGGCACTATTACTTCCCTTCATCTAGACACTATACTTCTATTGATGCAGCCTAAAATCGCATTGGCCTTGTTAGCTGCCGCATCGCACTGTTGACTCATGTTCAATTTGTGGTCTACTTGGACTCCTAGATCCCTTTCACATGTAGCCTCATTCAGTTAGATGTCACCCATTCTATATCTGTTCATTTCATTTTTCCGCCCTAAGTGCAGTACCTTACATTTCTCCGTGTTGAAATTCATTTTGTTAGCTTTGGCCCAGCTTTCTAATCTATTAAAGTTATTCTGAAGTTTGATCCTGCCCTTTGAGGTATTACGTACTCCTAATTTGGTGTCATCTGAAAATTTGATAAGTATACCCCCAATTCTATCATCCAAGTCATTGATAAAGATGTTGAAGAGCACTGGGCCCAGGACAGAACCCTGTGGGACTCCACTGGTCACTTCTCTCCAGGATGAAAAGGAGCCATTATTGAGTACCCTTTGGGTTCATCTGGTCAACCAATTACAAATCCTTGTAACAGTTACGTTGTCTAGCCCACATTTTACAAGCTTGTTTGCAAGAATGTCATGGGGAACTTTGTCAAAAGCCTTACTGAAATCAAGATATACTATATCCACAACATTCCCTTCACCAAGCAAGCTGGTAATTTTATCCAAAAAAAAAAAAAAAGAGAGAGATTACATTTGTCTGGCATGACTTCTTTCTCTGAAACCCGTGTTGACTTTTTGTGATTATGGCATTGCTTTCTAGATGTTCACAGACTCTCTGTTTAATGATCTGCTCTAGAATCTTTCCTGGTATTGATGTCAGACTAACTGGAGGATAATTGTTGGGATCCTCTTTTTCCCCCTTTTTGAAGATGGGGACGTTTGCCCTGCTCCAGTCTGCTGGGACTTCTCCTGTTCTCCAGGAGTTCTCAAAGATTATTGCCAATGGCTCCAATATTACATTTGCCAGTTCTTTTAATACCCTTGGATGTAGTTCGTCTGGTCCTGGAGATTTATATTAGTTTAGATTGACCAGATATTCATGTACTATCTCCTTATTTATTCTATGCTGAAATTCCCTATTCTGTCCTCTGCTCCATTATCCTCAGGTTGAGCATCCTTTTCCTTTTCTGAGAAGATTGAGGCAAAGAAGGTCCCCTGTTAGCATTTTGCCATCTTCTCCATGCAGTGGTCCTACCATTTCCTTCTTCTTCCTTTTGGTGGGGGACATATCCAAAGTTCCAATAAGTTCCAAGGCTGATCAGTGTAAGTGTTTACATAGTTGAGTTGCTGGTTAAGTTCTACCTTAAGCAGTACTCCAGAGCACTGAGACTTATCTATTCCTTAGAGTGAAAGAACAAGTAGGCTCATAGAATCACAGAACTGGAACAGACAAGAAGGGTCATCCAATCCAGCCCCATTCTACCATACAAGAACACAGAATCAAAGTACCTCTGACAGATGGCCATCCAGCCTCTGTTTAAAAACCTCCAAAGAAGGAGACTCACCCACTCTCCAAGGGAGTGTGTTCCACTGTTGAACATCTCTTACTGTCAGAAAGTTCCTCTTAATATTTAGGTGGAATCTGTTTTCCTGTAGTTTGTATCCATTGGTCTAGGTATTATTCTCTCAAGCAGCAGAAAACAAGCTTGCTCCAGCCTCACTATTACACTCCTTCAAATAGCGGGGTATTATATCACTTCTTATACACCATACAGCAGAGTCCAGAAGATAGACTTTGCAAGTAGTTGACCTGAGCTGGATCATATTGAGGAAGCAGAAAGAGGCTCGCTTCTCTTTAATGGGCCCAGTTGGCATGATGCCTTGCAGAAAGAAATGAAGGTGCCTTGCTTATGTTTCCAGTTCTACATAAACATATGCATATGCACGTGCATAAACCCACCTTTCTGAGTTGGGTAATACGAACAGAGCTATTTTTAACTCTCATGCTCCCATCCCTTTGAAGTGTTTCTGTTGAATTTGTTGACTGATACAGAGCCAAGAAATATAGAGGATGGCAGTTTTCAGCAAAATGTGGAATGATCACCATCCATGATGTCTATGCTACCAACATCTACAGCAAGCAATACATAATACTTACTGTGCTTCTGAATACACAGGCAAAATATTTGTGCTCCCCCAACAGTTCAGGAGTATCAGCAGGATACATCCATGAATACCTCATTACCCGTGTTGTAAACCATCCATACTGTTTCTAGGCCACGTCTACAATACCATCTCTCTGTGCTTACTCCACCCAGAACTGTCTCCCACTGAGCATATTTATATGTCCATGAAAAAGAATAGGCCATAGCACCTAGCTTTCAGCATCAACCAGTGTCCAGTTAGTAATAACACAATGGATAGCTGCCAGTGACCTGTGCTAGCCAACTGATGAGAGGTGAAATGTTTCCCTTTTGCAGTGCCACTACCTTGCATTATAAGCTGTTCCTGGCTCCTGAAAAGCCCGAAAAATGACCCTGTCTTCCAGAAGTACTACCAGCAGCACAAATATTGTGACTACATTTTCAAAACAGAGGTCATAAAAAATTAGGGCTGCATTCCATTGTGTTTACAACCTTGTGGAAAGATTGCATAGTGAAGATGAGGCATGATGTTAGATTAACATATGTGTAGCTTAGCAGTAAAGGCCTCAATATATTTTTCATTACTGTTCCATCCATGCCAGGTTGCTATGAAGTACAGACCTGGCCCAAGACATAGTGCTTCCTCCACATCATTAGTTTATGTGCAAAAGCCAACTGAACCAATCTGAATCTTTCTTCAGCACTGGATATGGAACAGCATCCTCCGATGCCTCAGTCTGCATAACACACACAGCTCACTTTCCTAGTGCCAATCACTAACTGTTCTGCCTGATATCTGCTTGCTGCTGGCTTAAACAAGTGCTGCACATCAGTAGCAGAGGTACAGTGTCTGTCATGTGAGGAGAGCAAGGCATAGACGTACACTCGTCCCCCGGGTTACGAAATTAATTCGTTCCGGCGCCATTTTCGTAACCCGGGGGACTTTCGTTAGCCGAATCCCCATAGGCGCTAATGGGGAAAAGCCGCGGCTCCGCCGCGGCTCCCATTTAAAACAGCGCCGGCTTTTTTTCGCAAGCCGGGGAAACCTTCGTAACCCGGAAATAATTAATTAAAGATTTTTTTTTCGTATCCCGGGATTTTCGTATCGCGGCGCGTTCGTATCCCGGGGTACCAGTGTATATGGATCATGGCCTCAGCTAGCTGCATCTCTGCCTGCTGACTTAGTCAAAGGTATTTCCCAGTGGTGCTGTCTGCAGCATTTTGGGATAAGGCAACAAAACAAGATAGTTGGCCAGGCTAGAAATAAGCAAGCACTATAAGCATGGCTCAGGAGGATGGAGATGGAAGGGCTGCATTTTGGAGGAATAGCTGGGGAGGGGTTAATCCTGCTATACCGCCATCTGAGGTGGCTACCTTACTCTGCCATGTGGGAAGGACAGCTGTGCAACTCTGCATAGAGTTATCAATAAACAGAAATCAGAATTCTTGGCTGTAATACAATGGATGCAGGAATATTTTGTTGATAATGACACAATCAAAGCATTAGGCAGTTACCTACTACCAGGATTTAATCTTTGATGTTGATTATGATGACTACTGCTTATATTTCTTGTTTTAGAAATTTAGAATTATTACCCTTTAATGATTTGATTATCATTCCCAGAGCATATTGGTTGGAGGCTTGCCAGAACCCAGTTCTGGTAGAAGAAGTCAGTTTTCATCCAGCCTCTGAACTGCATCTCTACTGGAGCTATCAAAATCACTCCAAAGGAGATCCTATTTGGACACCAAGGGAATGTATTGTTGTTGTACACTCAGGGAATGTGTCGTTGTTAACTACCTTTGAGTCAATCTTGAGTCATGGCGACCCTGTGGATGAGACATCCCCAAGATTCCTATCCTCCACTGCTCTGCTTAAGTCCTGTAAATTCATACCTGCAACCTCCTTAATTGAGTCAGTCCATCTTTCATGCAGCCTTCCTCTCTTTCTACTTCCCTCCACTTTTCCTAGCTTACTGTATTTTCCAGTGAGTTGTGCCTTCTCACAATGTGGCCAAAGTACAGCAGCCTCAGCTTAATCATCCTATCTTCCAGGGAGATTTCTGGTTTCACCTGTTCTAGAACCCATGTGTTTGTGGTTTTTTTTAGCTATCCATGATATCCTCATCACTCTTCTCCAGCACCACATCTCAAAAGAATTGATTTTCTTCTTATCTGCTTTCTTCACTGTCCAACTCTTGTATCCATACATGGTAACAGGGAATACAATAGCGTGTACAATTCTAACTTTCATGTTCAGTTGTGTATCTTTACTCTTTAGGATCTTTTCTAGTTCTTTTATAGCTGCCCTCTCTATTCCCAGTCTTCTTCTGATTTCCTGACTGCACTCCCCATTCTGATCTATGTTTAATCCAAGGTACGAGAACTCTTTTACTATTTCAGTTTCCTCATTGTCTAGGTTGAATTTGTGAAGATTCTCTGCGATCATTACTGTCATCCCTCCACTTCTGTGGCTTTGACTTTTACAGATTTGATTATTCATGGAATTGATTAATATGTTTTCTCTAGGAATCTCTAGGCCCTCCAGTGCATCTCAGCTGGAAGTTAACCATGGAGTCACACTGGAAGACCTAGAGATTCCTAGAGAAAATACTTCTCTAGGCACTTGTAGGTTCTCCAGTGTGAGACTGTGATTAAATTCCAGTGGATGTTGACCATAGAGTTGTGCTGGAGGACCTAGACATTCCTAGAAGGTTAAAATAGTGTTTTTATTTATGTTTTTTCCACTTTCACGGAGGGTCTGTGCCCCTAACCCCAGTGAATGTGAAGGGCCCACTGTATTTTTTTTTACGTTCAGTAGTACGCCTGCCATAGCACTTTTCCCCTTGATCTTACTTAGTAGTTGTTCCAGGTCTGTGATGTTTTCTGCTAGTAGTATGATGTCATCTGTATATCTTATATTGTTGATATTTCTTCCTGCCATCTTCATTCCTCCTTCTTCTGTGTCCAATCCTGCTCTTTGTATGATATTTTCTGTACACTAATTGAACAGATAGGGTGAAAGGATGCAGCCTTGCCTGACCCTTTTATCAATTGGGAACCATTTCTGTTCTGTTCTGTTCTAACGGTAGCCTCTTGTCCTAAGTACAGATTTCTCACCAGGACTATCAGATGTGATGGTATTCCTATGTTTTTAAGGGTGTTCCATACCTTCCATGATCTTTGCAGTCAAAGGCATTGCTATAGTATATAAAATCATCATCCGTCATCGTCGTCGTCATCATCATCATCATCATCATCATCATCATCATCATCCTTCCTTTTTCCCAGATTGGGACACAAAGCAAGTTCCAACAATTAAAAAATGTTGCTAAAATCCACACAATACAAAAGTTTAAAAAACAATTAAACAATCAGAAAAAAAATCAGATTAAAACATACATATTAAAACACACACAAGTACCAGCACAGTGATTAGCAATATCCAGCGCATTATGTAAGATGGGCCTTACTCATCAAATGCCTGTTGTAATACAAAGCCATTGCTAGTCTGGGAAAAGAAAGTAGGGAGGGTGCCAGTCTAACTTCTCTGGGAAGGGAGTTCCAGAGCCTAAAAGCAGCCACTGAGAATGCTCTCTCTCATGTTCCCACCAGGTGTACCTTTGAGGGAGGTGGAACAGTGAGAAGGACCTCCGCAGCACATCTGACCATGGACTGGCTCATAAGGGAGAATATAGTCCTTCAAATAAGCTGGAGTCATGTATGACCCCCAAGGTCATAACCAGCACTTTGAATTACCAGGATATAGCTAATGCATATGTCACCGTGGTAAACTAGATTAGATGAAAACATAGTAAACTAGATTAGACAGGTATTGAGTTGCCCCAACGTTGCCACTAAGACTACATTCACTCTTTATTTCCAGCCACATTTACAGCGATTGGGTTTGTGTAGTGGTGGTGGTGATAATGATGCTGCTGGTTTTAATCATTTATATCCCACTTTCTCACCAATACTGGGACTCAAAGTGACTTACAAAAGATTAAAACTAGTATAGGTTAAAAACAGACAAAAAATATCAGTCTGTGTGACAGTGTGGGTGGGCAACAATAGCCCTCTAGATATTTTTGGCCTAGAACTCCCCTAGCCAGGACCAACAAATGTTTTGCATAGGCAACTGTTTTCTGCATGTTTTTTTGCATAGGTAATGCACTGCACAAACCAGTTTCCCAAATGCCCCCCCCCCCCAAATATGGTAATTAACCTCATAAAGGGCTAGAAAATTTAAGTTTTCTCCACTCCCCCCAGTGACAAAAGATATTTATGTGTGCGTCTATGCATATGGCCCCAACACTTAAACCAACACTGTATTTGGCCCTTGCAGCTGAAAAGGTTGTGCACCCTGGTCTATACTCTCATGCTGACTTGGTTGAGATCACCAGGACATTAAAATGGGTTGAGGTGAAGTTATTTAGAAACCTCTAAATCTCATTCACCAGTTCAACATTCAAATGCATGTCGCTCCATGCAAGTAATTTCATTCCTACCTTCCTTCCTCCAATAGTCCAGCTTTCTCCCCAGAAATGGTACTCAAGGGGGCTAACAATAATAAGATTAAAATAAAAACATACAGTTAAAGCTTATTGCAAATGCAACTGCAAACACATAAACGTACAGAGAGAAAAAACAGAGCAGAGGAACTGTTATTTACTTTTTTTTTCATATGGTATTTTTTGCCAGGGTACAGAGAGGTGTTGAAGGATTTTCTGGCTCAAGTTCCAAAATAACCTGGCTGTTTTTGGATTCTATACACCTTGATTTGGCAGTGTAATAGTGCTCTTTGTATTTTGGCCTGGTGCTGCCTATGCATGTTTAACTGTTTTCCTTAGTTCAGACTTTCCCAAACATGTAGGCCTCATCTCCCTGAGGTGGTATGTTGGCACAAATGGTATGCAGAAAAAGCTGGCAGGCCGCATAGGGTGGGGTTAATGCATTCAGCCCCATTACTTCTGTTGGATGGAAAAGGGTGAACCTGCATAGGGCTTTTCCTAAGCAAAATTTAGCATTATTACAAAACACAAAACCCACAGAATTGTAGTCAAGGGAATGAACAAAGCAAGCGTGATTTATTTTCAGATACTTGCCCTACTTGATTTAACAACCTGGTATGTTATCTTAAGAGACTACAAAGGATCTTTCATAAAAAGCTGTCATTCTGAGTCAGAAATCTCCCCCCCCCTGCACTCTCCTCCTCCTTAGCAGGAGATGAAACGTGGAATCCATTCACAACTGCTCTAATAGTGGCTGAAGACCCCTGACAAAAAGACTTCATTGTTAACTGCATCTACCAACAGCCAATTTCATCCCATGGTACTAGTTCTAATGTTTTCAAAGAGGGAGAAAAAGAAAATCCAATCCATTCTAGTAGTCAAGGTCTGCTGTCTCAGCCTAGGATTTTCACTGCCCCATCCCAGATTCATCCCTTTTCACTTGCTGCCCCTCACTCCTGGAATCTCCTTCCCCTACGAACACGGGTAATCACTTCTTTAACCAGTTTCAAAACTGAGTTGAAGACCATCCTGTTCAGGCAAGTGTTCCCAGGCGTTGCGTGACTATTATTTGTTACTAGACATTTTTAATTCATTGCCTGCTTTACTTTATTGGACCCTTTCCTGTATTGTTATGTATTATTTATATGTACTATGCTATTATTTCTTAGACTGTATGCCATGGGCAGGTTTACTTTATCTATTTTATTGTTTGTATGTACAGTGCTGTCAAGGGTTAAAGTCAGCACACTGGGAAATGCTTAGATGTGTGTGTGTGTGTGACCATGAGCATCTAGCACTGGGAAGGACAAGGCTGATCAAACACAGCTGATGCTCATAGGCTCAAGGACACTTTGGTGCCTGAGTGCACCTATGCCTGGATGATGAAACATCTGTCTGTATTGCACAGTGGGACACTTTACACTGTGGGACAGGAAGTAACTGAGTTTGGGAGACCACATGGTCTGAAGGCTATATAAACTCAGGGGCTTCCAGTGATTGCTTGTGGGTTTGAGTAGGAGTTGGTATTCGTTTGATCTGTATTATAGTGTTGGTGATTTGGATAGCATTCTGTAAATAAAGATAGCACTTCGGGAGACTTGGCTTGTCTGGTCGTTAATCAGCTGAAGCCTGGCATCGGTTGCTGAGAGTTCCCGAAGTCCCTGCATTCTTCAGTTCCTGGAAGACATCCAGTTGCTGTTATCTCTACTGAAGGCTGTGAACCACGTTTCTGAATTTGCCAGTTATACTCTGCTATATGCCAGTATTGGTTATATGGCTCAGATGAGTTGCTGACAAGTGCTGTGTAAATCTACAGCACTATATAAATAAAGCATAATAATAATAATAATAATAATAATAATAATAACAACAACAACAACAATTATGGTGTTTATCATATGGCTTAAAGCCCCAACTTATCCCTGCTGTGTTGTAGTCTCTTTTGGGATAAAGTCAGGTATTATCACATGCAAAATGTCACCAATGATGCTACCAGGCTGAAACCCAGCTAACCTCCGGCTAGAAGCCATGCTCAGCCAGCCTCTTTTCAAAACTGGGAAGGTCCCAGCTTTGCAAATAGGCAACTGAGCTTGGCTTCTAGCTGGAAGTTAGCTGGGATTCAGCTGGGTAGCGGCATCGGCGGTATTTTGCATGTGATAATACCCGACTTTATCCCAAAAGAGACTTCAACGCAGCATGGGTAAATTGGGTTTTTAAGCCATGCAATAAACGACAAAACATCTTGTTTTGATAATGATTAGGAGCTGAGCAGCGGATGAAGAGTAAGAGACAGTTGTATGGAAGGGGAGCTTTGACTGTGGAGATTATTGCATGCCTTTTTCTTCCGAGCTGGGCATGGGCTGGGCACAAGTGTAAACCATTTAAAAACAGATTTTATCACACACCTCCATGCCCAGCTTGGAGGCATCATGTACCCAATCTGGACTTCTCAAAGAAAGGGACTTTCCTGTTCTTTGTGAAGTCTGGAAGAAATCCTGATCCGGGACGCAATTCCTCCAAGCTGGTCACAGAGGTGTGCAATATCATCCATTTTAAAGCAGTTTACACCCATGCCCAGCCCATGCCCAGCTTGGGAGGAAAAGGCATGTGATAATCGCCTATGTTAGTATGTCCTTAACTGTGGAGAAGAAAGTTTTTTGTTTTGTTATGTATAACTGATATTTCTTTTCTTTCTTTCCTTCCTTTCTTGAGTTGTTTCTTTTTCTATGCTTTTCCTTTATAGTTGTAGTACATGCAGTTTTTAATGCATTTGGAAAAGTTTAAAATACTATTAGTGCTAATAATAATTTAAAAAATTCATTTCCTGAGTGAAACACTCAAAATGTCCCATTCCTTTCCACTTTAGTTCACTCCAATTATTGCAATATTTATACATTCCATTTCTTGTTCTATTATGTCTAGTTTCTCCTGTTTCATACTTTTCACATTGCATGTTCCTATAATCTGTATTGTGCAGCTTCAGACTTTCCTTTTACCTCTGAGCACATCAACAGCTGAAATCCTTTTGGCCTGAGACAAGTTGTGTCATTAGCCACAGTGCTACTTGTTGTTCTTTTCTGCTATTCCCAGCAGCTTATTTAGTGCCTTCTGGCCTTGGAGCAGCAGTGTTACCAGGTTTTGTGACTGCAAGTTATTGGGTTGGACTTAATGGCTCTGGAGGTCTCTTCCAGTTTCATGATTCTATGATTCTATATCCTGCCTTACTACTAATAAGGGACCAAAGGCAGGATACAGACCACCCAAAAGGGCGGTCTGCCGCCACCCTAGTTTCCTGCGCTCCCTCAGTGCCGCAAAAAGCGGGTTCTTTTTGCGGTGCCATTGTCACGCCGCAAGGCACCAATGGTGCACTTGTGGCGTCACAACCACATTGAGACGTGCGGACGCTAGGCATCTGTCACGTCAAAATGGCGGTGCCCATGTGTATAGGGCACCGCCATTTTTACGCCCCCGTCACATGCGAGGGCCGAGGGGCATTTGAAAGCGCCGCCCCTCGCATGTGATTGGGCCTAAGGCAGTTTAAAAGAAATTAAATTAGTTATTATACAAAAAACATTTAATGTAAAAACAATATAAAGTCATTCAAAAGATGTAACAATGAACTCAATGAAAAATGCAGTGTACATACCGCATTAAAAACATTTCTGCACAACTCATTAAACTTCAAATGCCTGTTTATACGGAAAGCTTTTTATCTGCTGGTGAAAGGAGAAGGTACCTCTCGTGGGAGGGAATTCTACAGTCTGGGAGCTACTACTGAGAAGGCCCTCTTGTGTGATAATGGTGGGGCCATGCAGGGATGTAGCGGGGGGGGATCTGGGGGTCCGGACCCCCCCTTCCATTAGAAAAATGAATGGTGTGTGCTGCTGCTTAGTCTGGACCCCCCCCCCCTTCCTAAAATCCTAGCTACGTCCCTGGGCCATGAGAAGGCCTTTCACTGAGGATCTTAAGACTTGAACAGGTTTGTACAACATACAGTCCTTTGGATAGTCTTGATCACAGCTGTATGTCCCTCAAATGCAATTAGGCTTCCAAAAGCCTCTGTTGGTAGCAGGCACTTGTAGGCTGAATGCAGCTGGGAGGATCAACTGATGAGAGAGAAGAGATTTTTTTTCTGCTTGATCTGGACCTTAAGAAGCCTTCAAATCAGATCATTGCTCCATCCAGCCCAAACTTGTCACCTTCAGCTGGCAGCACTCCCCAGGTTTTCAGGCAGTATTCTTTCCTTGCCCTAATGGCAGAGCCCTGGTGTTGTTTTTTTAATCCAGGATACATCAGAACAACAACAACAAAAAGTCCCACAAGGCTGTACAGTTCTATACTTGGGATTTGTATTTGGTTCCTTGACCATTATTTCTCCTGGTTGCCTTGAAGAGAAGGGGGGGGGGGCAAACATGCTTTACAGTTTCATTAAGATTTTATAGAACACTTTTCCTTTAGGAAAGAAGACTGCATCTGAGTGCAAAGGTACTAAAGAGATCTGTATGCTGATTGGCGAAGCTGCCTACAGGTTCATGAGAGCGAATTATGGCTGGCAAATGTGGCTCCAGCGCTTACAGCCTTTTAGAGAAACTAAAACCATTTTGGATCTGGAGCTGACATGAAGAAATACCAAGTGGTAGTAAGCAAGGTGCTTGGGTGCTTTAATTCTATATTTCTGCATGGCAGGGAGTTGGACTTGATGGCCCTTGAGGTCTCTTCCAATTCTGTGATTCTATGATTCTATTATGACACTTCTAATTTCTTTCCAGTAGTCTGGACATGCCTCTGAGTACATTGTAAGAGGCATTCATATAGGAAGGAAGGCTTTCAGAAATTCTGTGCCCATTTCTGTCCCGAGTAAACTGAAAGGTGTTATGGTTGGAATGAGGTGGCAAGGATAGTGATGTCACTAGAGTTGGCATCACTGGGTACAGTAACTCATTGTGTGACCCCCATTAGGGTGTCATCTAGTGCAGTTCGCATCCTCCTCATGCCCTAATGTTGCCCCTGGGCAAGGAGGAGTTTAGGATGGAGCTTCAAACACAGGTTGTCTTTGCTTTGTGATGAACTGTTGCTGTATTTAAAGTTCAGCATTCTCTGTTTATATGCTTGCCTAATTCCTCAAATTTATCTTGTATGTCTGAAAATGAGCATAATATAAAAACACAGCAAGCACTGCTGGAAGAGTCTTCCATCACAGCCCTGCTTCATTCACTGAATTTTACAGGCACTTGAAGGTATGATGTCTTCCACTCATAAACCTTTCTCCACCACAGCTTCTTCTGAAAACTGAAAATCTGTCCTGAAGGGAGGAATGCACCCATAGCCATACAGTGACTTCTAACTGCTAAAGAAAGTGCTCAGTCTGGAAGTGCTTAATGTTTCCAGTGCTATCTTGTCACAAGGGAACTGACACATCAAAAGGCTGATTTTCCAGCTACTTAATTAAATGAAAAAACAATACTGAAGACAATGCAAAGGAATCGGCAACAACCTTTATTATATGACCTAAGTCTTCTTTCCAGTCCTGTTCATACTTGTGGAATACATGGGCTGGATTCTCCACATTCAAAGTGAGTGAGACCACACAGGTCATCCAGAGTACTAAGACAAGGCCTCACACCTCATAGTCATTAGAGTTTATCGCATGGGGCTTAAACCGCGCCCCAGTGCGTTCTAACGAACCAAGCAGGAATGTAGAGAGGAAACAGTAACGGCCGTTGTATCCGCTTGTATGTGCATGAGCTGTCTCCGCTGTTTACTGGGCGTCATGACGGACCTCCCCTTCACCCCGGAAGCGTTTAAGGCGAACCCATCGGGCACCACTGAGCATTGCAGGCGGCCGATACGAATCGGCCACTCCTCATTTAGCACCGGTGTACCAAACATTCTGCACTGAATGCCCTGCGCGAATGCGTATTGCCACTTTGATCCTGCCAATTGAGGGACCCCACGTATATGGTATGTGCGAATACGTGAATTCGACCGCCCAGTGCTGAAACCCCCCATTCCCAGACTCATCTGATAAGGGCCAGTGTGCAGGGCTGGGTACTATTATCTGAACAATAGCTCATGATCATGAGTGCTAATCTGTGAACCATTTTTTTAAAAAAAAAAAGTAAATAAACTTGTCTGACTTAATGACTTGGGATTTTGACTTTAGTAGCCACTATTAAACAAAAAAGCTGTGGCTTGTATAGAGTCATGGCAGTTCAAATGGTGTCAAACTGTTTTAATTCTGCAGTGTGGATACATCCTCAGATTTACTTGCTGGCTGTCCTGATCACACTACTGTCCTCTGAGCTGTTCATTCTCTCCTCTGCCTTCTTTGCTGCTTTGAGCCCACTGATTTTTCTGTCTGTTTCATACTTGTCCTGGCTTTGTCTCGTTTACCTACATTGATGCCAGAGTGGACGTGAGTAATCGTGATCAGCAGTCCAGTGGGCTGGGACATTGAAGATCACAGATTTAAAGTTTTTAAATGATAAATTAAAACTGTTGCTGTTTTTCAGCTGATATCACATTGGTAAAGATTAGGGTTTTGGAGTCCTTCCAAGAATTGTCACTCTCTTACTATCAAGTAGTAAACATTTTACTTATATCTTTATTAATAGCATCTATATATATATCCCTCACCAGTGAGTTCAAGGCAGTTTTCATACTTCTCTCCTTCCCACAAATAACCTCTGAGATGAGCAGGGGTGAAAGCAAGTAACGACCTAGGTGACTCAGTGAATTTCATTCCCCAGTCGGGAATAGAAGCAAGATTTCCCAAGTTCCAGTCCATTAGTCTAAACACATACCACAGGGGTTTGTGTCTCATTAAAACTCTCATTTTGATATATTAAACCAGTAGCTCCCACCATGGGTTGATAAGAGATGCTTGCATATTGGCCACATACAACTTACTGATTTTTATCCTTTATCCCTGTTACAGATTGGCATGATAGTTTATTTATTTGGGAGAATAAGGTTACTTAAATTGGCAAAAACCCCAAACAAAACAAGAACAAAACCCACCTCTATATCAAACCATCCTAGTTTGACATGGACTGTTGGTTTGTCCATTGCATCTGTGCCAGATGACTGGAATAGTTGCTTAACTGTAAATTACCTCTCTCTGCTACAGATCTAGTGTGCCGGTCAGCTCCACTGACCACTCATATGCCTATGAGTCTAAGAATTTTAATATAAACAAATGTAAAGATTTGTTATAACATCCTAATCTCACTGGATTTTACTTAGCTGTTCAGAACCAAATATTCCTATTGTCCAGCATGAACCAGTATGTTCATGCAGAAGTAAGCTCACTTGTTGAATGAAATTGCTAATCATTTTTTAGGATTGCAGCTTTCTATTCTATTTCTATTTCCAGCAGGATTTAAAAAAACATTCCATGCATGATGACAGTCTGGTAACACGTCCAGCTGCTGTGTGGATATGCTCAAGCCTTCTAATAACTTGATAGGTTGTCCATACCAAATATTAATGGTCTTGATTCACGGACCTGTGGAGTTCAGTATAATCATTATCCCTAAAGAAATATTACCTCGGAATAAATCTGGTAGTATTCAGATAAATCAGCGGGAGATAGGAGATAGTGTTGTAGGCTTATTGTCATGGTTTAGGAATAGATTCATTTCACTATTCTCTTGCCAAACAGATTCTGCAGGTTTTATCCTGAAAAATACGGGACAAAAGGCCATATTAGAACAAAAAGAAATACTGTGTTCTAGGCTCTTTTTGCCATTCTTTTTATTGATACTGTGGAAAGAGATGCTTAATTTCTTCTGCCAATTTTTTTATTTTAACTGAAAAGCACTACTGGAGGCTGAAATAGTCAGTAGAGTCAAAGGGCTACATATTCCCAGGGGGGTGGGGGGGGTCCCAGTGCAGCCTTGAATGCCAGACATGCCTCCCCGCAAAGTTCCATGCTTGCCAGATCCTTATCTGTTGGCAAAGCAAGGAAAACATTTCCAAGTGACAAACAGTTGTACGAGTGATGCTACATGACTTCAGTCTCCCAAAATGGTGGCTATGATATCAGAGCAGCCCAAAATGGTTTGGTCAGTCCTTTGCTCTTGAAGGGTGACCCACAGCGGGTGCAGAGGAAAGGGGACTCTTCCCTTTTCTTCATTTGTCTGCTCAAATTTCACTATCATGTCAAGATGTGTTTTCTGGGAAAGATATACCTCCCTGTAAAGAATAAAGCAGCTTGAGATGGAACTGTTAAGTACACAATGGCATGAAGGAAGCCAGGAAGAAACTTCTGTTCCCTCCCCTTCTAGAGCTGGCTGCTTTCATTGCTTGTTTGTTCAAAAGCATCTTGGCAGGAAGAAGGCTGCCCATGCTTCATTGGTCTTTATCTTTTTAGGTGATAAATAAGCACATAGATTAGCAGTGTTTAATGATAGACAGTAGCTACGGTGGCCAAACATGTCCACTTCCACCATCTTGTCCCTTACCCTGGAGTTGCTGAGAGTGCTCTGGTGAGAAAGGGCAGGCTGTACCATGCCCCACCATACACTTTTCGCGTACTTTATTGCTTGGGGGCACCACCAGCTTCTGACTCGATTCCCATTAACAGTGGAGTTATTTCCATTATTTTAACTGAGGAAGTGATTTAGTCACATAAATTAGCCCAAGAAGGTCCCTTACTGTAACAGGAGTATTAATCAAACTGATTTTTATTTACATGCTGGGTAGAAAGAGACACTGTTGCAGGCTTGCTGTCAGAGCCGGGGTATATCATTTGAGGAATAGTCTATCCAGATGCATCATACTCCTTAGAACATAGAGTTGGAAGACTGCACAGGCTATCCATTCCAACCCCCTGCCATGCAGGAAATCTAATCAAGCATCCTCAACGATGGCCATCGCAGCCTCTGTTTAAGACCCTAAGGAAGGAGACCTACTACCTCCGAGGAGTGCGTTCCACTGTCGAACAGCCTTACTGTCAGGAGTTCCCCTAATGTTGAGGTGGATTCTTTTCCTATAACTTGCATCCATTGCTCCAGGTCCTGTTTCTGGAGTAGCAGAAACAAGCTGGCTCCCTCCTCATGTGAATCCCTTCAAGTATTTAAACAGGCCTTCTACACTCTTAACCTTCTCTTTCCAGGCTAAACACACCATCCCCCAACGGTTCCTCAAGGGCTATGGTTCTCCAGAGCCTTCCCATTTGTGACACCTTTGGACACGTCAGTTTCTCAATATCCCTTTTTGAATGGTGGTTGCCCAGACTGGACACATTCCAGGTGGGCCGACCAAGCAATAAGTGGCACTATTACTTCCCTTTCTAACACTATACTCTATTGATGCAGCCTAAAATCGCATTGGTTTGTTAGCTGCCCATCGCACGTTGACTCAGTTTCAATTTGTGGTCTACTTGGACTCCTAGATCCCTTCACATGTAGCTCATTCATCAGATGTCACCCTCTATATCGTTCATTCATTTTCCCCCTAAGTGCAGTACCTTACATTCCCGTGTTGAAATTCATTTGTTCGCTTGGCCCAGCTTTCATCTATTAGGTATCTGAAGTTGATCCTGTCCTTGGGGTATTTACGTACTCCTAATGGGTTCATCTGAAAATTTGATAAGTATACCCAATTCTTTCTCCAATCATTGATAAAATGTGAGAGCACTGGGCCCAGGACGAGCCCTGTGGGACCACTAGTCACTCTCTCCAGGATGAAAAGGAGCCATTTTGAGTACCCTTGGTTCATCTGTCAACAAACAAATCTGTAACAGTATGTCTAGCCCACATTTACAAGCTTTTTGCAAGAAGGTCATGGGGAACTTGTCAAAACCCTTACTGAAATCAAGATATACTACATCCACAACATCCCTTGCACCAAACAAGCGGTAATTTCGAGAGTAAATTTGTTGGCATGACTATTTTCTCTGAACTCCGTGTTGACTTTTTGTGGGACCCCACGATGTCACTTCCTCCTAGGATAAAAGATCCATTGTGATGAGTACCCTTTTGGTTCATCTGGTATTCAATCTAATGACAATATCCATGTAACAGTTCATTGTCCTATGCCCCATTTACCAAGCTTTTTTTGCAAGAAGTATGGGGAACTTTCAAACCCTTCGAAGCAGTTCTACATCCTTCCCTTCACCAAACAAGTGTAAAGATTACATTTTGTTGGCTGGTTATTCTCTGACTCCGTGTGGACTTTCTTCGTGATTGAGGCAGCATTGCTTTCTGACTGTTCACAGACTTCCTCTTTAGATCTGCCTAGAACTCCTGATCAAGTACTAACTGGAGGATCAATTGTTGGGATCATCTTTTCCCCCTTTTGAAGATGGGACAAGTCTGCGGGAACTTCCCTGTTCTCCAGGAGTTTTCAGTTTGCAATGCTCGAGTACATTTGCCAATTCTTTAATATTTAGGTGGAATTTTTAGTTTTGTACCAGTTTTCACTTTATTATTCTGTTTCTTATCCATGCCATGAGGCATCCTTTTCCTTTTCGAGAAACTGAGGAAAAAGTCCCCCTTTTAGCGCATCTCTCCTGCAGGGGTCTACCATTTTCCTTCTTCTTCCTTTTGGTCCGTGGGACATATCCGAAAGCAATAAGTTCCTGGCTGTTTCAGTGTAAGTGTTTACATAGTTAGTTCTGCCTGGTTAAGTTCTCTAGCATGTAACTCCAGACACTGAGACGTCTATTCTTGAGTAACAACAGTAGGCTCATAGAATCATAGAGCTGGAGCAAAAGAGGGTCATCCAATGCAGCCCCATTCTACCATACAAGCAACACAGAATAACACCTCTGACATGCCATCCAGCCTCTTTTTCCCCCAAAGAAGGAGACCATCACTCTCAAGAGGTGTTCCACTGTTGAACTCTCTTACTCAGGTTCTCTTGTATAGAATCTGTCTTTCCTGAGTGTTGTATCCATTGGCTCCAGTTCTATTCTCTCAACAGCCAGAAAACAAGCTGCTCCAGCCTCACTATAATCCTTAAATAGGGGTATCATATCACTTCCTTCTACCACCAACAGCAGAGCCCAGAGATAGACTTTGTAAGTAGTGCACCTGATGCTGATCATATTGAGGAAGCACAAGAGCCACTTCTTTTAAGGATCAGTTTGGCATGATGCCATTGCAGAAACTAAATTGATAGTGCCTGGCTTATGTTTCCAGTTTACATAAACCTTGCCTATGCACGTGCATAACCACCTTTCTATTGTAATACAACAGCTATTTCCTCATGCTCCATCCCTGAAGTGTTTCTGTGAATCTTGTTGACTGATCAGAGCAAGACAATATAGAGGAGCAGTTTCAGCAAAGTGGATATGGCACCTCCATGATGTCTATGCTCATCACGCAAGATCATATCTTACTGTGCTGTCTGCACTATCACAGGCAAAATTATTTTGCTCCCCAACAGTCAGGCAGTATCAGCAGGCATACATCCATGAGACTCATTACACGTGTTGTAAATCCATACTGTTTTAGCCACTTACAATACCACCTCTGTGCTTACTCCCACCAAAACGTCTCCCAGGCATATTTATATGTCCAGAAAACAGAATGGCCCATAGCCACTACTTTCCAGCATCAACAGTGTCCAGTTAGAATAAACAAATGGATACTGCAGTGAACCGTGCTAGCCATACTGATGAAGGTAAATGTTTCCTTTTGATGCAACCTGCTTATAAGCTTTCCGCTCTGAATAGCCCGAAAATACCCTTCTCAAAGTACATCCAGAGCAAATTTGTTGACTCACATTTTCAAAACAGAGGCGCTTTATAAAATTCAGGCTGCATCTCAATGGTTTACAACCTTTGGACAAGATTGCATAGTAATGAGTTGTAGGCATGGTTCGTTAACAATCGGTGTAGCTTTAGCAGTAAAAGCCTCAATTTTTTCATTACTGTACATCCATGCAGTTCTATGAAGTACAACTTCTGGCCCAGCATGTCCTCCTACATCATTCAGTTTGTGCAAAATGCCTGACAATCTAATCTTTTCCAATGATGCAGCACGAGCTAGTGATAACACAATCACTTTCCAGTGCCAATCTTGTGCCTGATGCTGTTGTGCTGCTAAACAAGTGCTGACATCAGTAGCAGAGTACAGTTCGTACTGCTGAGGAACAAGGCTGACGTATGGATCCAGCCTAAGTTGATCTCTCCTGCTGATAGCAAGATTTCCCGCTGTCCGCAGGCATTCTGGGATAAGCACACTAAGTAGTTGCCAGGCTAGAAACACCACTATGATTCAGAGGATGAGTGGAAGGGCCTGCATTTTGGAGGAATAGCTGGGCGGTTATCCTCTAACCCCATGAGGTGGCACCTTTCACTCTCCATGGGGAAGGGACGCGTGCAGCTCTGGCATCAGAGTCTATCAATAACACCAGAAACAGAATTCTTGTTGTAAACAATGGTGCAGGAATACTTTTTTGATAAGGACACATATCAAAGCATTGTAGGCAGTACCTACTACCAGGATTCCTAATCTTCCGATGTTGATTTGATGACTACTGCTTATTTCTTGTCTTAGAAATTTAGTTAAGCCTTTAATGATTTGAATTATTCTTCCTCCAGCATATGGTCGAGGCGTGCAGAACCCCAGTTCTGGTGAAAAGTCAGTTTTCATCAGCCTGGAACTGCCATTCTCTACTGGACTATCCAAAATCACTCCAGGCAGATCCTTATTTGGACACCAAGGTAACTTACTTGGTTGTACACTCAGGGAATGTTCGTTGTAACTACCTTGATCAATTTGATAGGCGACCCTGTGGGATGAGAACTCCCAGATTCCATTCCACTGACCGCTTGTCCTGTAAATTCATAACCTGCAACCTCCTAATTATCGACACTTTCAGCAGCTTCGGCTTCTATTCTCATTTTTCCTAGCTTACTGTATTTTCCAGTGAGTTTGTGCCTCTCACAAATTGAAAGGAAGAGCTCAGCTTATATCCTATCTTCCAGGGAATTTCTGGTTTTCCCCTTGTTCTAGAAGCCCATGTGTTTGTGTGTTTTTTTTAGTTATCCTGATATCCTCATCACTCTTCTCCAGCACCACATCTCAAAAGAATTGATTTTCTTTTATCTGTTTCTTCTGTCCAACTCTTTATCCATACATGTAACAGGGAATCAATAGCGGTACAATTCTAACTTCATGTTCAGTTGTGTATCTTTCTTTAGGATCTTTTCTAGTTCTTTTAAGCTGCCCTCCTATTCCAGTCTTCTTTGATTTCCTGACTGCACTCCCCATTCTGATCTATGTTTAATCCAAGGTACGAGAACTCTTTTACTATTTCAGTTCCTCATTGTCAGGTTGACTTTGTGAAGATTCTCTGCGATCATTACTGTCATCCCTTCACTTTGTGGCTTTGATTTTACAGATTTGATATTCATGGAATTGATTAATGTTTTCTCTAGAATCCCTAGGCCCTCCAGTGATCTAGCTGGAGTTAACCAGGAGTCACACTGGAAGACCTAGAGATTCTAGAGAAATACTTCTCTAGGCACTTGTAGGTTCTCCAGTGTGAGACTGTGATTAATCCAGTGGATGTTGACCATAGAGTTGTGCGGAGGACCTAGACATTCCTAGAAGGTTAAAATAGTTATTTATGTTTTTTCCACTTTCAGGAGGGTCTGTGCCCCTACCCCAGTGAATGTGAAGGGCCCACTGTATTTTTTTTTTACGTTCAGTAGACGCCTGCCATAGCACTTTTCCCCTTGATCTTCCTTAGTAGTTGTTCCAGGTCTGTGATGTTTTCTGCTAGTAGTAGGTGTCATCTGTATTCTTATATGTTGATTTTCTTCCTGCCATCTTCATTCCTCCTTCTTCTGTGTCCATCCTGCTCTTGTATGATATTTTCTGTACACTAATTGAACAGAAGGTGAAAGGATGCAGCCTTGCCTGACCCTTTATCAATTGGGAACTATTTCTGTTCTGTTCTGTTCTAACGTAGCGTCTTGTCCTAAGTACAGATTTCTCACCAGGACATCAGATGTGATGGTATTCCTATGTTTTTAGGATGTTCCAACCTTCCATGATCTATGCAGTCAAAGGCATTGCTATAGTATAAATCATCATCCGTCGTCGTCTCGTCTCACATCATCATCATCCTCCATCATCATCCTTCCTTTTTCCAGATTGGGACACAAAGCAAGTTCCACATAAAAATGTTGCTAAAATCCACACAATACAAAAGTTAAAACCAATTAACATCAGAAAAAAAATCAGATTAAACATATATTAAAACACACACAAGTACCAGCACAGTGATTAGCAATATCCAGCGCATTATGTAAGATGGGCCTTACTCATCAAAGCCTGTTGTAATACAAAGCCGTGCTAGTTTGGGAAAAGAAAATAGGGAGGTGCCCAGTCTAACTTCTCTGGGAGGATTCCAGAGCCTAAAACAGCCACTGAGAGTGCCCTCTCTCATGTTCCCACCAGGTGTACCTTTGAGGGAGGTGGAACAGTGAGAAGGACCTCTGCAGCAACATTGAGCATGGACTGGCTCAGGAGAATAAGTCCTTCAAATAAGCTGGAGTCATGTATGACCCCAAGGTCATAACCAGCACTTTGAATTACCAGGATATAGCTAATGCATATGTCACCGTGGTAAACAGATTAGATGAAAAATATAAACTAGATTAGACAGGTATTGGTTGCCCCAACGTTGCCACTAAGACTACATTCACTCTTTATTTCCAGCCACATTACAGCGATTGGGTTTGTGTAGTGGTGGTGGTGATAATGATGCTGCTGGTTTAATCATTATATCCCCTTCTCACCAATACTGGGACTCAAAGTGACTTACAAAAGATTTAAAACTAGTATAGGTAAAAACAGACAAAAAATATCAGTCTGTGTGACAGTGTGGTGGGCAACAATAGCCCTCTAGATATTTTGCCTAGAACTCCCTAGCCAGGACCAACAAATGTTTTGCATAGGCAACTGTTTTCTGCATGTTTTTTTTGCTAGGTAATGCACTGCACAAACCAGTTCCCAATGCCCCCCCAAATATGGAATTAACCTCATAAAGGGCTAGAAAATTTAAGTTTTCTCCACTCCCCCCAGTGACAAAGATATTATGTGTGCGTCTATGCATATGGCCCCAACACTAAACCAACACTATTTGGCCCTTGCAGCTGAAAAGGTTGTGCACCCTGGTCTAACTCTCATGCTGACTTGGTTGAGATCACCAGGACATTAAAATGGGTTGAGGTGAAGTTATTTAGAAACCTCTAAATCTCATTCACCAGTTCAAACATTCAAATGCATGTCGCTCCATGCAAGTAATTTCATTCCTTTCCTTCCTTCCTCCAATAGTCCAGCTTCCTCCCCAGAAATGGTACTCAAGGGGGCCAACCAATAAAGATTAAATAAAAACATACAGTTAAAGCTTATTGCAAATGCAACTGCAAACACATCAAACGTACAGAGAGAAAAACAGAGCAGAGGAATGTTATTTACTTTTTTTTCATATGGTATTTTTTGCCAGGGTACAGAGGGTGTTGAAGGATTTTCTGGCTCAAGTTCCAAATAACCTGGCTGTTTTTGGATTCATACACCTTGATTGGCAGTGTAATAGTGCTCTTTGTATTTTGGCCTGGTGCTGCCTATGCATGTTTAACTGTTTTCCTTAGTTCAGACTTTCCCAAACAGTAGGCCTCACCTCCCTGGAGGTGGTATGTTGGCACAAATGGTAGCAGAAAAACTGGCAGGCCGCATAGGGTGGGGTTAATGCATTCAGCCCATACTTCTGTTGATGGAAAAGGGTGACCTGCATAGGGTTTTCCTAAGCAAAATTTAGCATTATTACAAACACAAAACCCACAGAATTGTAGTCAAGGGAATGAACAAAGCAAGCGTGATTTATTTTCAGATACTTGCCCTACTTGATTTAACACCTGGTATGTTATCTTAAGAGACTACAAGATCTTTCATAAAAGCTGTCATTCTGAGTCAGAATCTCCCCCCCCCTGCACTCTCCTCCCCTTAGCAGGAGATGAAACTGGAATCCATTCACAACTGCTCTAATATGGCTGAAGACCCCTGACAAAAGACTTCGTTGTTAATGCATCTACAACAGCCAATTTCATCCCATGGTACAGTTCTAATGTTTTCAAAGAGGGAGAAAAAGAAATCCATCCATTCTAGTAGTCAAGGTCTGCTGTCTCAGCCTAGGATTTTCACTGCCCCATCCCAGATTCATCCCTTTCACGCTGCCCCTCACTCCTGGAATCTCCTTCCCCTACGAACACGGGTCTCACTCTTAACCAGTTCAAAACTGAGTTGAAGACCATCCTGTTCAGGCAAGTGTTCCCAGGCGTTGCGTGACTATTTTGTTACTAGACATTTTTAATTCATTGCCTGCTTTACTTTATGGACCCTTCCGTATTGTATGTATATTTATTTACTATGCTATTATTTCTTAGACTGTATGCCATGGGCAGGTTTCTTTATCTATTTTATTGTTGTTGTTTACATGCTGTCAGGGTTAAAGTCAGCACACTGGGAAATGCTTAGATGTTGTGTGTGTGTGACCATGAGCATCTAGCACTGGAAGGACAAGGCTGATCAAACAACAGCTGATGCTCATAGGCTCAAGGACACTTGGTGCTGAGTGCACCTATGCCTGGCTGGATTGCACGTGGGACACTTTACACTGTGGGACAGGAAGTAACTGAGTTTGGGAGACCACATGGTCTGAAGGCTATAAAACTCAGGGGCTTCCAGTGATTGCTTGTGGGTTTGAGTAGGAGTTGGTATTCGTTGATCTGATATAGTGTTGGTGATTTGGATAGCATTCGTAAATAAAGATAGCACTTCGGGAGACTTGGCTTGTCTGGTCGTTAATCAGCTGAAGCCTGGCATCGGTGCTGAGAGTTCCCGAAGTCCTGCATTCTTCAGTTCCGAAGACATCCAGTTGCTGTTATCTCTACTGAGCTGTGACCACGTTTCGAATTTGCCAGTTATACTCTGCTATATGCCGTATTGGTTATATGGCTCAGATGAGTTGCTGACAAGTGCTGTGTAAATCTACAGCACTATATAAAATAAGCAATAATAAAATAATAAAATATAAAAACAAACAAACAACAACAACAACAATTACGGAGTTTATCTATGGCTTAAGCCCCAACTTACCCTGCTGTGTTGTAGTCTCTTTTGGGATAAAGTCAGGTATTACACATGCAAAATGTCACCAATGATGCTACCAGGCTGAAACCCAGCTAACCTCCGGCTAGAAGCCATGCTGCCCGCCTCTTTCAAACTGGGAAGGTCCCAGCTTTGCAAATAGGCAACTGAGCTTGGCTTCTAGCTGGAAGTTAGCTGGGATTCAGCTGGGGTAGCGGCATCGGCGGTATTTGCATGTGATATACCCGACTTTATCCCAAAGAGACTTCAACGCAGCATGGGTAAATTGGGTTTTTAAGCCATGCAATAAACGACAAAACATCTTGTTTTGATAATGATTAGGAGCTGAGCAGCGGATGAAGAGTAAGAGACAGTTGTATGAAGGGGAGCTTTGACTGTGGAGATTATGCATGCCTTTTCTTCCGAGCTGGGCATGGGCTGGGCACAAGTGTAAACCATTTAAAAAACAAGTTTTATCACACACCTCATGCCCAGCTTGGAGGCATCATGTACCCAATCTGGACTTCTCAAAGAAAGGGACTTTCTGTTCTTTGTGAAGTCTGGAAGAAATCCTGATCCGGGACGCAATTCCTCCAAGCTGGTCACAGAGGTGTGCAATATCATCCATTTTAAAGCAGTTTACACCCATGCCCAGCCCTGCCCAGCTTGGGAGGAAAAGGCATGTGATAATCGCCTATGTAGTATGTCCTTAACTGTGGAGAAGAAGTTTTTTGTTTGTTATGTATAACTGATATTTCTTTTCTTCCTTTCCTTCCTTCTTGAGTTGTTTTTTCTTCTATGCTTTTCCTTTATAGTTTGTACATGCAGTTTTTAATGCATTTGAAAAGTTTAAAATACTATTAGTGCTAATAATAATTTAAAAATTCATTTCCTGAGTGAAACACTCAAAATGTCCCATTCCTTTCCACTTTAGTTCACTCACTCCAATTATTGCAATATTATACATTCCATTTCTTGTTTCTATTATGTTCAGTTTCTCCGTTTCATACTTTCACATTGCATGTTCCTATAATCTGTATTGTGCAGCTTCAGACTTCCTTTTACCTCTGACACATCAACAGCTGAAATCCTTTCGGCCTGAGACAAGTTGTGTCATTAGCCACAGTGCTTGTGTTCTTTTCGCATTCCCAGCAGCTTATAGTGCCTTCTGGCCTTGGAGCAGCATTGTTACCAGGTTTTTGTGACTGCAAGTTATTGGGTTGGACTTAAGGTCTGGAGGTCTCTTCCAGTTTCAGATTCTATGATCTAATCCTGCCTACTACTAATAAGGGACCAAGGGCAGGACAGACCACCCAAAAGGGCGGTCTGCCGCCACCCTAGTTTCTGCGTCCCTCATGCCGCAAAAAGCGGGTTCTTTTTGTGGTGCCGTTGTCACGCCGCAAGGCACCAATGGTGCACTTGTGGCGTCACAACCACATGAGACGTGCGGAGCTAGGCATCTGTCACGTCAAAATGGCGTGCCCATGTGTATAGGGCACCGCCATTTTTACGCCCCCGTCACATGCGAGGGCCGAGGGGCTTGAAAGCGCCGCCCCTCGCATGTGCATTGGGCCTAAGGCAGTTTAAAAGAAATTAAATTAGTTATTATACAAAAAACATTTAATGTAAAAACATAAAAGTCATTCAAAAGATGTAACAATGAACTCATGAAAAATGCAGTGTACACACCGCATTAAAACATTTCTGCACAACTCATTAAACTTCAAACCTGTTTATACGGAAAGCTTTTTATCTGCTGGTGAAAGGAGAAGGTACCCGGGGAGGAATTCTCTAGCTGGGAGCTACACTGAGAAGGCCCTCTTGTGTGATAATGGTGGGCCATGGCAGGATGTAGCCGGGGGGGGGATCTGGGGTCCGGACCCCCCCCTTCCATTAGAAAATGAATGGTGGTGCTGCTGCTTAGTCTGGACCCCCCCCCCTTTCCTAAAATCCTAGCTACGTCCCGGGCCATGAGAAGGCCTTTCACTGAGGATCTTAAGACTTGAACCGGTTTGTACAACATACAGTCCTTTGGATAGTCTTGATCACAGCTGTATGTCCCTCAAATGCAATTAGGCTTCCAAAAGCCTCTGTTGGTAGCAGGCACTTGTAGGCTGAATGCAGCTGGGAGGATCAACTGATGAGAGAGAAGAGATTTTTTCTGCTTGATCTGGACCTTAAGAAGCCTTCAAATCAGACATTGCACCATCAGCCCAAACGTCACCTTCAGCTGGCAGCACTCCCCAGGTTTTCAGGCAGTATTCTTTCCTTGCCCTAATGGCAGAGCCCTGGGTTCTCTGGAAGGTTTTTTCCCATCTAAGCAAACCAGGAATAATCTTACCTACTTCTTCCAAAAACAGATGTGATTAGGTGTCTTCCAAGCAGTATGCAGAAAAGCTGGCAGACCAGATGGTGAATCCTGCAGCCACAGGTTCTCTATGCCTGCTGTAGATTACCAGTCCTATCATGGGCAAAAACAAGAAACAAAAATAGGGAGAGACCCACATTATAAACTACACAGATGCAATGAAAATAGATAGGCAGCTCAACATGCAGTTCAAATTAAGGGTCCTTTCCAGGACACAGCATTATGATTCTGCTTTGACTGCCTTGGCTCAATCTTATGAAATCATGTGGTTTGTATTTGGTGAGGCAATAGAGGAGTTCTTGGGCTGATAAGTGTAAACCACTCGGATTCCCAGTGATTGGGTGGTATAAATAAATTAGGAAATGCTGGGAGGAAGAGCAACACAAGAGTAAATGCTGTGGGTATGTACTGATATTTGATTTTGTTGTTTTGGCTTTCCCCCCGAAAAAAAACCCAGATGAAGTTTTTGTTGTCATGGGTCATTCCATGGCAATTCCCTCCACCAGCATTAACATTTATTCCCACTCACTGTGTGTGTGTGTTTGTTTTTTTAATCCAGGATACATCAGAAACAACACAACAAAAAGTCCCACAGGACTGTACAGTTCTATACTTGGATTTGTATTGGGTTCCTGACCATTATTTCTCCTGGTTGCCTTGAAGAGAAGGGGGGGGGGCAAACATGCTTTACAGTTTCATTAAGATTTATAGAACACTTTTCCTTTAGGAAAGAAGACTGCATCTGAGTGCAAAGGTACTAAAGAATCTGTATGCTGATGGCGAAGCGCCTACAGGTTCATGAGAGCGAATTATGGCTGGCAAATGTGGCTCCAGCGCTTACAGCCTTTTAGAGAAACTAAAACCATTTTGGATCTGGAGCTGACATGAAGAAAACCAAGTGGTAGTAAGCAAGTGCTTGGGTGCTTTAATTCTATATCTGCATGGCAGGGAGTTGGACTTGATGGCCCTTGAGGTCTCTTCCAATCTGTGATCTATGATTCTATTATGACACTAATCTATTTCTTTCCATAGTCTGGACAGCCTCTGAGTACATTGTAAGAGGCATCATATAGGAAGGAAGGCTTTCAGAATTCTGTGCCCATTTCTGTCCCGATAAACTGAAAGGTGTTATGGTTGGAATGAGGTGGCAAGGATAGTGATGTCACAAGTTGGCATCACTGGGACAGTAACTCATGGTGTGCCCCCATTAGGGGTGTCATCTAGTGCAGTTCGCATCCTCTCATGCCCTAAGTTGCCCCTGGGCAAGGAGGAGTTAGGATGGAGCTTCAAACACAGGTGTCTTTGCTTTGTGATGAACTGTTGCTGTATTAAAGTTCAGCATGCTCTGTTTATATGCTTGCCTAATTCCTCAAATTTATCTTGTATGTCTGAAAATGAGCATATATAAAACACAGCAAGCACTGCTGGAAGAGTCTCCACACAGCCCTGCTTCATTCACTGAATTTTACAGGCATTGAAGTAGATGTCTTCCACTCATAAACCTTTCCCCACCACGCTTCTTCTGAAAACTGAAAATCTGTCCTGAAGGGAGGATGCACCCATAGCCATACAGTGACTTCTAACTGCTAAAGAAAGTGCCAGTCTGGAAGTGCTTAATGTTCCAGTGCTATCTTGTCACAAGGGAACTGACCATCAAAAGGCGATTTTCCAGCTACTTATTAATGAAAAACATACTGAAGACAATGCAAAGGATCGGCAACAACCTTTATTATATGACCTAAGTCTTCTTTCCAGTCCTGTTCATACTTGTGGAATACATGGGCTGGATCTCCAATTCAAAGTGAGTGAGACCACACAGGTCATCCAGAGTACTAAGACAAGGCCTCACACCTCATAGTCATTAGGTTTATCGCATGGGCTTAAACCGCGCCCCAGCGCGTTCTAACGGGGGCGAGCGGGGCGCGTACAGAACACGATGGCTCCGGATGGGGCCCAAACGCGACTTTACGCACGGGGGGACGCCGACGCCACACGTTCCCATTGCGTCCCAATTCTGTTCCAGAGGGCGCCATTTCTGGGGACGCTTTGAAACAGTTCCCGAAATGGCGCCCTCTGGAACCGAATTGGGACGCAATGGGAAAGCGCGCGGCGGCGGCGTCCCCCCGTGCGATAAGTCGCGTTCTGGGCCCCATCCGGTGCCCATTGCGTTCCATGCGCCCCCCCGCT
>NC_056525.1:134084993-134120681 GCF_019175285.1 Sceloporus undulatus | reverse complement strand
CCCGCTCGCCCCCGTTAGAACGCGCTGGGGCGCGGTTTTAAACCCCATGCGATAAACTCTTATGATGGGGTTGCTGTGATCAGCTCAAATGATGAACGTCCAAAAACGTGCACCTTTTGATGGTAACTGGCATTCACTACCTTTTCCTTTTGTCAGCCCTGTCTCTGTCTAGGCAACTCCAGATGATGCTCTGTGGAGTGACATTGCTCTAGTGCCTGTGTTTACTTGAGCACATTATGAAGCATAATGAAGTTCATAACTCCCTACCACAAGGTCAGAAGAAGCCCATTATATTGATACTGTGAGAGAGTGTCCAGCTGCAGGAAGGAGCAGCTGGCAAGGCAGATTACACAAACACTTTAACAAGAAGTTAGAAAATCAATTCCAATAATGGAGACTTTAAACCTGAAGAGTATTAGAGCTTTGTCAGCTGCCTAACTAATTCACAGCAGCAATACTCAAATGCATGCATCCACAGATGCACACCTGCCCTCACTTTCTCCCTTGCATCTCCTTCTGTGGACATGCTGGAACTCAACAGAACTGATCTGTTCAGAGATGCAGATACAAAACTTCTAGAATATAAAATCTGGTGGGGACCCTTTTCTCTGATTTTAAAAATTTGATAAGTATCTTGCACTATTAAATCACCTAACATTCAGGCTGGGGAGGGCAACTTTAGAGGGGATGGAGGCCATTACCTCCCACCCTCACTTTTGTGAACCACACTGTTGCATTTTAGTGTGCTGGGAGTAATATTATTTTGGCTACCATCTTGTGCAATTTTCAGGCTTTTTGTTAGGTTCTTTTGGGACTGGGGAGCTCTTTGTGGTGGAGGAAGTATCCTGCTACATTTGCAACCAGTTTGGGGTGCCTTTGGCTATTTTGGGGAGGGTGAAATGTCACCTGAAAATTGTGAATTTTAAAAAGTTTTTTGGGGAGGTTTCTCGGGGGGGGGGGTTAAAGACTACATTTTGTGCACCCCTGATTTAGGCAGACAAGGAAAAGGCATTGGGGGAGGGGGAAAAAGGGGGGAGGGGGGGGGGGGGGAATGCCAGACAAGGCTGTTGTGTGTGCATTAACTAAATGTTAACTGAATGTTAACATTTAACTGGTTGGAAAACTTCTGGTTATACAGAGAAGGCACCTTTGGTTTGTAAATTTTGGCTCCAAACTCATTCTTCAAAGGAACTCCTCTTCAGTGTTTTCAATCTGGAAGAAAGCACAGATGTGTTAAGAACTAACAGAACTAGTCTATTGTTGTAGGGAGTGGGTACTGGTGATGACATGAAAATGAATCTGGGCTTCACCAAGGACCCAGTTTTTACAGTATGCCAAAACATTAATGCCACTTTGTTGGTCAGCCCATGGTGGACCATTTTGTCAAACTGAATGTGTAGCATCTCACTTTGGGGCAGAATTGTGAAGTTTCTCTGCAAGTTTCTATCTGCAAGTTGTTGTCTGCTCTATGGAATAATGTTGCCTTGCAGAACCAGTCTTGGACAGCTTCTCTCAGATATCCTTACAAGCCTGGGTTCCAGATGGGCTGATGTTTTTATGGTCAGTATCAAATTCTGAGAATGGCTTGAGAAAGATAATGCCTAGTATTGAACCTATGAAGATGTGGCAAAGAGCTGTTCCGTGTCTCACGTCTCTTCTTCTTAGAGTAATATTTAGTGGTTTTCTGTTCTAATGACAAGATTTAGATCTTACTCAAAACATGGACACCACGTGGCTCCTTAAGCCACTATAAAACTTGCCCACATTAGAACATAATTTTTCATTTCAGAAAAAGCATGTCCTTTATAAATGTATATATGTGACTTTGGGGGAGGGGGTTGTCCTTTGGTGCAACTCTTGGTCATAGTTAATTATCCCATCAAAGAAACCGGTAGTTCAAGTGGACCTCAGCCTTGACAATGTTACAATATTTTGTATGTTCTCACATTTGAGAATAATGTGCCATACAAACGTAATAGGTCTTAGTAGGTGATGGGAAACGTGGCCAGGGTTAGTGCAGTTCTTGCAAAGTTCTTGCAATGGTTCCCAGAATAAGTGCTTCCTTTCTTGGAAGAGTGGATTCCCTGCATTCAAACCATGCTGTCAAAGATTCTAGGGAAATGCAACATCCACTGTAGCTACACTTATTGAAAGGATGCACGCTGTATGATCCCCAATTCTAGGAAAACATTGGAATGAGTGACACAAATTCCATTTTGTATTCTTATCTGTGTCATTTTCAAAAGAAACCCCTCAACATTTCAAGGTACACCTTTTTTTCTTTGATTTTTTTCTAGGTCACAACTGTATCGCTGTTTCCCCAGCACTCAAAACATAACTTAAGGCTTCACTTAATGCAATTCCCCCTACAGTTGACGCCTCCATCCCTACGTAGAATACTGCAAGTAAGTTGGTTGTATGACTATTAGAGATACCTGATTGGTTGGTGTCTCTGACAGAGTTAATGATGAAAGAACCATTTCTTCCCCATGTGTATATAATTGCATGCAGGGGTGGGCAAGCATTTTAAAAGGATGAATGCTTTCCAACTATATTCTTTTGACCCAGAGCACTAATGTAATACTTCAAAAGTGATAAAAAAAACAAGAAATACCACCTCCTTTCTCCATGAAAACATCCTTTAAAAGTATTTTCATTCCAGGATGCCTTCATAAGTGCATCATGGGGCTGTTTTTTTTAAAGAAGAAGAAGAAGAAAAAGAAGGCAAACAAGCCCTCATCTCCTGGTTGACTGATTAAAAGCTATATTGATCTTTTATTTCTGATCCCCTTTCATATTCACATCTTATTGCCTGGCCCCACTCTGTTGCTGCTTGGCCACAAGTGTTCCAGTTTTCATCTGTGAAATGTTGGAGACTATGTTATAGCAACTTGGATAAGAATATGTCGGTGACTGAACATGGCAGTCTGTGAGAGTGCTTGCATGTACTCAGCACACACACATTATATGAATGCACAAACATACACTGACAAGTGTGTCAGCACTGGAGGGATTGCTTTGTAGCATTATGTTCATCCCTGTCTTCAGGTTTACGATTTCTTTGTAGCCAGTTAAGGATTCTTGCAAAGGCAGCCCCCTGCACCTGGTGGTCTTCCACCTGTTATAAGACTCGTGTTCACATGTAAAGCTAGCGGAGACAGCACCACGCTGGAGGCCTGAGATATGCCACCTTCCTGATAATGCCTTTTATTGGACTAAGTGACACACAGGTTTTAGGGGATACAGAATCCTCTTCTCGGCTCATCCTTGTGCAGGATTTCCACACCCCTCTGGGCTTCTTGTCAGTATCCTCCCCCCTCCTGATCTACAGCTTACTTCCAGCCAACATGGGGCTCTGTGCTGGGGATTGAACAGAGAGCCTGCCTCCTGTTTGCTGCTAAGGAAGATTAGCCCGTCTTTGAATAAGCTGCATGGAGGACTGGCTGCAAATACCTCAGACGGGGCTAATCTGAGAAATTAGTAAGAAGGGAATGGAATTTTTGTGTCAGGGACAGAGCTACACCTCTTGTTTGTCTTGCTTTTTCTCAGCCTGATCTGGGAGCCATACTGTTCATCTGTTTCATCCAGTCCTACCTGACTACATGCTTCCTGAGATAATATCTGTGACCTACTCATCATCTTGCAAACTCAGAGGGAATCACACCTTGTCACAATATGAAATAAACAAAACAAAACAAAACAAAGGAAACAATCCATGTAAAACCATAAAAATTTATAGCTTACAGCCACTTCATTTTCTCTGTCGCTTACTTGTACTCATACTTCCTCAATGAACCCTTTCTGTATTAATGTGCCTCTTGACCAATTGTTCTTTCCTGTGCTTCTGTGCAGCAACAGTAGGGCAAATCTGTCAGTTTGCTTCCTTCCACATACAGTTCTTGCAAATGTTAATATATTCTGATTAAAAATGAACTGAACCAAAATTGTTAACAATTTCTGGTGTGTGTGTGTGTGTGTGTGTGTGTGAATATGTCAGTTTCTGCTATCTTCCACTATCAAATCTTGCCATTTTTCTTTACCGTGTGTGCTATGTGGACTGTCCCAAATGCCAAAAACAAAATGGGAGACATCCAGAAGTTCACATCTAGTTTTCAAAAGCTTTAAAACATGTTAAACAGTGCAGATGGGCTATGGAGCTTATATAAACTATGGAGCTTATATAAAAGGTAATCTTGGAGGTTTCCATAAGGGACAAGTCTCCCTTTTTGGCCAGAAGAATGATTTGGGGGCAAGAATCAGAAAACACCTCTGAGGGTCCCATTTTTTTGTAGGGAACAACAGTAAGAACCACAGGTTCTATAGATGAACACATAGGAGATTATTGCGTTTAACCTCAAAGACAAGTCTTACTGCATTCTCCCATGGCCAGGCGTACGCAGCCCGTATGCAATCTGGGTTTATTTCATGTCTTTTCAAGGATGGGATTTTCTTGTCCTTGAAAAGCCATGGGATAAGCCCGGGTTGCATATGGGGTGCATATGGGAGAATGTGCAAAGACCAATTTTTGAAGTTAAATGCACATGTATCCTTTTAGGAAAATGATGGGATAAGGTGCGTGTGATGATATTCATAGAAAGACATTTTGGGGATTACCAGCAGAGAACTATATTTTGGAGCAGTCATCATTTTGAAACCAGTACTTGTGCCCAAATATCCTAAAGTCACCAGATCCCATCTGATCTGGAAATTAAGAAGGGTCAGCTCTAGTTACTACTTGGACGGGAGACCACCAACAAATACCAGATGCTGTGGGCTATATTTCAGAGGAAGAAACTGGGAAAACCACTTCTGAAGAGTCCTTGCCTAAGAAAACTATGAAATTCATGGGGTCACCATAAGTCAACTTTTATAAGTGCTGTACAGTATTGAAAATTTGTGTTGTCTCTTACATCAGTCTCCTGTGGCTTCACTCTAATATCTTAAAATTTTACAGCCCTTCAGCTATTTAGGAGTAAGAATAGTTACCTTTATTGAGCCAAGAAATGTACAGAGAAGCTGTGGAGATCAACGATATCACAGTAAATAGGCTCTGGTTAGCTGGTTACCGCTATCAATTCGGTGGAGCAACATTTTGTAGCAGCTGACTTCCAAAATGCTTTCTATGGGCAGCTCCATGTAGAGAATTTTACAATAGTCAAGTCTGGAAGTTGCTAGAGTATCAGTGACTGTACCATGGGGCTCTTCTTCATTATATAATTATTAGCACTGTGATTGCAGTTGAAATGCTGTGCCTTTTGATCTCTCTTCCCTAACTGCCAGGTCTTTCTTCCCTCCTCCTGTAACCCAGTCTCTCTTCCCCATTTCCACTGCCCGATCTCTCTCTGTCTTTCCTTTCCACTGACCAAACTTTCTCCTGCCTCTACCACCAGATCTCTCTCCCTCCACTGCAACCCAATCTCTTTTCCCCCCTCTGCCACCCAATTTCTCTTTCTTCTTCTCCACCACCCAATATCTCTTCCCTCTTCCTCTGCTTCCTGAGCATTCCTCCTCCCACCAGACTGATCTACATGCCCTAAGTAGGGCAATAACTGGGAGAAGCCTAAGCAGAGCAGTGTGGAAGCAATGTGTAGCACCATACTGGCATTGAAGCAGAGGTGTGATAGGGAGGGCTTCAATACTGGTATGTTTCCATATCCTTATCACAGGAGATTATCACACCACCAAAAAAGATAGGAGCATAGTGGTATGCGCCCATCAATATTGCGATGATTTCACACGATGTTGTGTGCTGTTGCAATTATCCCATGATTAACCTGTGGATGAAGAGGAATTCTAGTGCCACATTTTATTCATGGGGATTTTCTGTGAATAAAAAGCGGCACTAGAATTCCTCTTTATTCATGGGATAATCGCAGAATAATCACAATGTTGCATGACGTCATGTGATAATCATTGCATTATCATGCGATATTGACGGGAGCATACCGCTATGCTCCCATCTTTTTTGCCAGTGTGATAATCTCCTTAGCTGCTTTCCTCTCTTGAACACCAACACTGTGTATGGTATCTGATCCTCTATATCACATTGGACTATGTGTGTTCACGATTCTTTCTTAAAGGGTGCTTTGAAGCCTTTTGTCAAGCATAAAGTTCTGGGCCTATTTTTTTAATTATCCAGGATAGGCTGGGACTGACTATACTATAAATGTGAATTCCTTGTTTAGTAATAGTACCCACCCACCCCACACACACTGCCAGCATAGTATAGTGGTTCCAGTATTGGACTATGACTCTGGTTTCAATCTATGCTTGGCCACTGAAACCCACTAGGTGGCCTTAAGCAAGCCACACTCTCAGAGGAAGGCAAACGTGGCAAACACCCTCTGAACAAATCTTGCCAAGAAAATGTTGGGAACAATGTCCCTTTAAGACAGTGTAAAATAATTTGCATGGCTGTAAATGAGAAGTAATACCAGGTTTCAACCTGGTCATTTCCACTGTATATAAGTGCTCTAAAACCCAGGGTAGTGTGGGTTGAAGTTGGTGGTTGTTTGTAGAGAATGAATTTACTGTATATCAGACAGTAAATGTTGGAGAGAGTTACAGGAGAGTTTGTATATAAATTGTACATGTTGAAACAAATGATAAAAACCTCCAAAGACTTTTGGATGAATTCAACTTGTGTTTGTGTATCATTCCAGGTTGGTCAGTGCAATAATGCCAAATACTACTAACTGAGTTTATACTTCTGCACTCTGCTGTGTAAACAGCTACTATTGAGGTAAAGCACCTCAGACAGTGCTGATAGTTGGCTTCTCTAGTGGGCCTAGTTTTTGTTTTTGTCACTACATGTGTGCAGGACATAGAAGAGAGCCGACAGAAAACCTAGTGATAGGTTCAATTTTAGGGTCATCATAAGTCAGAAACAACTTTGAGGCAAGCAACAACAGCAGCTTTTGGGGGGAAAGAATCCAGCATACCCATTTGCAAAGATGGCACCATCTGATTGTCAAGACCTGAATGTCATGCAGACATTCAGATGTCTGCTTCCCATAAGCCATTCTTCTTCTCCTTTTCCCCACTCCCTTAGCTTTGGTGGGACCTACAGTGGGGTCCACACTTTCACCAGCTTGAAGATGATTTGATGAGAGAAAATCCATGACATTCAGAAGTCCTTCAACCACCCAGTCTTGCGTGGCTGTAAGACCTGACATATATTCCCCCTTTCACTTCCTAAGCATGACTTTATCCTAATTTTGCAGAAGAAAGCAAGAAAGTGAAAATTTGGTTTCTATCCAATTAGAAGGAATGCTTTCCAACAATTTCTGGCTCAATAAAGAGACTGGTTGGCGGAGGGGAAGAGAACACACAGAACCGTATGTTTCTATTGCAGTTGTAGCCTGAATAAGATACAAAAGTGGTTTCTTGATTTCCACTTCAGGCCCAGGTCTGGCAGCATTTTATGAGATGTGGATAAAGGAGAAGCCATGACATGGCTGACTTCAGTCACTAGAACATGGCCAAGTGGTTGCCCATCCACTGGTTCTGCTGGTGGCAAATAGGAATAATTCTTATTTCAACAGAGGCAGGACTAACTGTAAGAGGGTTGAGCGATGTTTTCTGCCATTGTCTGTGAAGGGCAGGCTGAGAAAATTCTTCCTCTCCCATAGCTAAGAAGAACACAGCTCTCCGAATGTGTGTGAGTGGAGCACAGGCATGGGGGAAGGGAGAGAGAGAGAAAAAAGCAGTAGTCTTCTCTGTTGTAACCATCATAATGAAATTATCTGATGAGCAATGAAAGAGCCCAGCCTAGACCAGTCCAGGGACAACTGCAGCAGCAAATTGCATTGCAATCACAAATTGAGTTAGGCTTTATCAGATACTCTTTTTCCTTTGGTCAGGAAGGAAGAATTTTTCCATCAGCCTCTAGGCTGCTGTTGTGTGTCAAGTACACACAGGAAACAGGAGCAAACTGGTTAGTATTCTTGAGACTGATATCTGTGGGTAATTGGTGCCCTGTGTCCAGTTGCTTCCTTTGGAGGAGATTCTTGTTTTCTTTAAAGAGACATATTAAGGAGTTTATCGCTTGGCTTACTAATTCAGCTTACCTCCCCTGGTTTAAATTTCAATTTGGGCTGCATCCTGATCTTATCAGGAGGTGGTTTGTTTGTTTTTTGCTGCTGAATCTGCCACCCAAATACATCCCAGGTGCATCCCCGCTGCCAAGAGCGCTCTTGTTGCCATTTTCTTGAGCCAGAAAACTTCCGGATCCAAAAAGAGCCACATGGAGCACTCCTGGAAGTGGGGATGGACCCAGACCGTATTTAGGCATCGAATTTGGTGGCAAAAACCTTCTGATAAGATCACGATGTAGCCTGAATTGAAATATAAGATGGGAAAGGTAAACTGAATTTATAAGCCAAGTGATAAGCTCCTAAGAAAGTGCTGACCTATTTGCTTGACTATCCAATATAGTCAATGACTATAAAATCTCAAACTGCAGCACTTTTGTATATTTTAAATGTTGTATTTATAATTTTATATTTTTATTATATAATTTTAATTGTTGTGTTTTATATATGTTAGCCGCCTTGGGTCCTAGCTTGGGAGAAAGGCAGGATAAAAATAAAATAAAACAAATAAATTTTGATTTCTTGGTAGAGAATAATTACAATGTCTACCCATACAGACCCTGGTGGCTTTTTGGTCCAAGTAGATGGTACCTCATCTCTTCATGCAGAGTGAGCACATGGATCATGAATGGCTGGTAGAACAGATACCTTTATTTTTGCTAAGTGATCTGTTTCATAATGGAACTGTAGCCAAGATCCCTGTGTACTTCAAGTTTAAAACAACTAAACTCAGGGTGACATGTAATAAGTTAGTTGAAAAAAATATTCCCGAATTTGCCTGGGTTCAAACATCCTGCCGTTGTTCTTACCCAACCCTTGTTTCTCAGTACTGTTTCAGTGCAAATATTAGAGAGAAGGTTGTTTCTGAATGTCCACATTCACACAGGCACATTGACAGACACTGCACTCTATTAGTTTTTTTTGTAGAGGTATGGTGTGCACACAGCAGACCTGTGCCGGGCAAAGATGTTGTGGTAATACTAAGAGGCTTTTCTCACTTGGAATCAGCTTTGTGATGACTTTCAAGTTTCAATATGTAAATGCAAAAGCAGGTTTGCCCAGCTTTCAAAAACCAACAAAGAAAAAGACAGCAGGGAGGCAGATGCTGGGAACTGGAAAATGCATAAACACAACTGTTCTCCAAAGTGCATGGGCAATGCCCCTCCCTGACCCCTTTCTATTCCACTTCTTGTGGTCTCTCATCCAAACCATATTGTCTCAGATTACATTATTTCAGTGAATGATCAAAATGAAGTGGAAGTGCTTTTAGAGTCTGCAGATGTTATGGTACTGAGAGCTCCATATTCAGAGTATAGGATGAGCTTTGTGCATAGCTTTCATCTCTGCTTGAGCTTAAGTCCCAAGACTCTGGGCTCTTCTTTCTGCTTTCACAGCATGGAGCTCCCACAGCCACCATCTTCATCTCTTCTTCCTTCATCTGCAGAGAGGGGTGTGGCCAGGCAGAAAGAGTCAGCTAGGGAGCCAAAGGACAGCAGGATAGTTTCCTGCTGGCACAGAGGTGAAGCTCCTGCTTAGGGGAACGTCGCTGGCAGTTGCCAGAATGCAGGCAAAAGACTGGAAGCATCCCAGGGCTCACATACGCTCAACAGAGGATGAGAACCCAGCCCAGTGGAGCTTATTGACCCAGGACTTCTCATTTTAATCTGACTGTGCTGCCTGATAAATCCATAAACCACCCCTAAAAATAGAACTGTAGCTTTCTGCATCCCCTTGTAAATCTTACTAAATGTATTTACCACAAAGCTGAGTAGAAGGTGGGCATGCAAGGGGATAAGTTGTGAGTGTCTCTATGGATATAGAAGAAAGTGACTGATGGGAGGAGGAAAAGGGTTAGCAGCCTGTTTACGTGTGCATGGACAGTTTCTGTATATACATGGGGCTGTGCACATGTAATGTGCCCTCTCCAAAATGGCAGCAAGCATGACAATTTTCTGTGTAGTGTATGGATTCAGTCAGTGCATTCTGAAAAACCTTTCTTGCATCAGGCTAATCCTAATCTTATTTAACCAAAGAAATCACTGTTCCTCTATTGTACTCTGTCTCTACCACCTCTCTTGGTATTCTGCATGGCATGGAGTTGGACAAGATGGTTCTTGCCATCCTTTCTAGCTCTGTGATTATATGATGATGCTACCCTGTCTCTTATTCCGAAGACAAATGCAACATTTTAAAATGAGTCACTATGGATTCTTCATAAATGATATTAAAGATATCAGATGCTGTATTGATAAAAGGACCCCTTCCAAGGAGCAGAGCCTCTCCTCTGAGTACTCCTCATACATCAAATTGTGTGTCTACTTTTTAAAAAATAATGTAAAATTGGAATGTACTTTTGTTTTGGGCTCCAATGTGTATATACTGTACGTTGCAGTTCTGCAACTGTCTTCTTTCTTTTCTCTTTTGAAATAGCTGCCTGGTTTTTGTTTGTTTGTTTTGTTTTTTGGCACCAAAGGAAATAGGCAACTGTTACCCACTACAGCCAGTCTTGATGCAGCTAAATTATGCTCAAATCCCACAGAACAATTTCAGATTTAGTCGGAGGACAAAAAGGGTGTGTATGACAGCATTACCAAACTGCCTCTGCTTCTGTATATAATGATGTCCTTGTTTCCCAGCTACTCTGAAAAGAGATCTGCCATTACTGCCTTTCTTGGGAGCATAACTGAGGGCAGCAGGAGGTACTGTGATGAATGAATGAAGTTGCCTGATTATGACTCCACCTGGCTCAATATTGCCTGCTCTGACTGGCAGGTTCACAAGTAAAAGTATTTCTCCCAGCCTTGCTACTTGGGATCTATTTAACTGAACTCAACCTTGGTCCTTCTCCATGCAAGGCAGCTGCCACTGGGCTATGCCCCCCCCCCCGCAAAACTGGAGCTATCCCAGATTAAAGCTGGAACCCCTTTTATGGAAAACAGTAGGTGCACACGAGGGAATGCTGTACTAATGTGGGAGATGTGGGCCCGGCTAGATGGCTACATCTGTAGCCAAAGATCTTCTGCCAAGTTCACAGGCAGGCAGCCGCCCAAGGAATCAAGTAGCCTGACCCTTCTCTCCTGCCAGGTGGCCTGACCTTCATCTGGCAGCAATGTGATGTCTCTCCATTTGCTGTCATTTGATGCAGCAGATGCCTGTAGATCGTGCCTCCCCCATGCCAGAACTCTGAACTCATTGACATTTTTCTTGCTTCAGAGCTGGCTTTTAATTTGAGCTCTAGGGATGGCAAAAGGAGAAGAAGGCTCATGGGGGGGGTGTAGACAGCCCCATTGTGGAGGCAGAGATGCAGCTCCAACTGTTGGGGGGAGGTGAGTTAAGTGTCTCTGAGCCAGCATGTGCATGTGATTAAAATGCACTGTTTGTTTTACTTAAGCACTACAGTCAGAGAGAGTTACAGGGCAGTGAGCTAGAAAATAACATTTACAGAAACAACGCTGCCGCCGCCAAGTTCCCTGACCTTTCCAAACCTCATTATTTCACACTTTGCACACACTTCCCTGGCACAAGGGGGAGGGGGCGGACGGGTGCTGGGAGACATGCAAGTAAGTGGCAGGAGATGGAGCACAGCCCCCAGATCCTCTGACTGACTCATCTCCCCTGCCCCTCCCCTCCAGCCACTGCCACACTGTCTTGATGATGCTCACTGCTGATGCTGCACCTGCTGCTTCTGTGGATGGAGGCTGGGTGGCGCTGCAGTGCCATGGGAGGCCCCAGGAGCCTGCTCTGCAGCCGGCTGGCACACACTGTCCAGCCTGTATCCAGGGCATCAAGACTCCAAGGGGGAGAAAAGGATGCCGAATGGGCCTGGCAGGAGAGATGAGCCTTGGGCAAGTGATCAGGAACAGGGAAGGCATCAAATGATAACACGTTTGACAACACTTAACTTGAAGCCATACAGAAACATAGTGATTAATGCCCCCCCCCCACTTCCACCCCAAGAGATACCTATCTGCCTTTTGGAAAGCTTGTGTTACGCATGGCTCCCAAGTACTCACCCACACTTCTGGTTTCACATGCTACTCATTGTCTTGGTGGTTGCACACACACACCCCTTCAAACCTCTTCCCATATACAAAAATCATGGACAAAAAAGGACTCAAGGCATGTTACTACCTTCAATAGTAAGCAGCTGAAACCCCCTTAAACACTGTATGCAGATGCTCAGTACTGTTGGTTCGGTTTCTCCTTCTGTATTCTTGCCTTGCTTTTGGTATTCTTTGTTCCATAAAGGGACTCCCCATTTAAGAACAATGTATAAAAACAATATCCCTGAAAATTGTGAATGGTACCTTTGCCACCAGATATGCAAGGCACACCTGGCTTCCTAGAATAACCAGGGAATGGCGTGTTGTCTTGCTGGGGGATCACGGCTCCCAGCCGCTGGGTTGGCTCTGCTTAGCAGTCGCCTTCTCAGCAGCGCACAAGCCATCCATAGCAACAGTTGCTAAGCTCTCTTGCCTGGACCCTTCACAGTTTCAGTTCTCGCCAAACCTTCACAGCTGGGAACATACTTACACACAATTACTGCTCAATAATTAGTGTGTGGTAACAAAGTCCCTACGACAGAGCATGTGTGGCTGGCTGGCTGGCTGGCTGGCTTATAATGGAGGAGTGGGGACGAGAAGAGAGTGAGCCCATTATTGGGAATATTCTCCTGGTGAAAGGGTGGGAGACATCAAAAGCGAGGCTCAGGTTCTTAGGGGAGATGCCACAGCTCCAGCCCACCTGGATGTCATGACTATCTGTAAATCACAATTTAGCATTCTTCTTTTACCTGGACCTGAAATGGTGCACAGTTATTAAATAAACAAACAGCTGAAGACTGTAGATTCTCTTTATGTTGGCCTGTATCAGTGGCATCAATAGGGGAGGTGCAGTGGTGCGGCCCTCACCGGGTGACACCCTACAAGGGGAGGTGACACCCTCTTGGGCTCTCCCCAAGCTGGGGGCTGACGGCTGCTACAGGAGGTGCCTCCTCTGCACCCCTCCTCACCCCACTGCCAGGGCACTGCTCTCTTGAGGAGAATGATGCCATGGCAGCAAAAGAGAGGGCTGAGCACTGCCACCCCAACTTCACTGCCATGATGCCATTCTGTTCATGAGGAGAGCGGCCTGTAGCAGCTGCAGAGAAGGGGCAAATATGCAGCTGCCTCCAGAAGGCCCCAGCCCCTGCTCAAAAGCCCTGCCCCCACATGAGGTGACACCAGGGGCACGGATGCCACTGGTCTGTAGAGATATGAAGGTTTGGGGAAAATGGGGAAACCTTCCTCCCATAGGAGAAAACATGACTCTGTCTTTTGTAACATTTCTCTTTCTTCTTTCCTTTCCTGGGCAATGATGGTTGTTCTTCCTTCCTTCTCTGGCCTTAGAGTTACCCTGTCTATGAGGCTGCAAATGGGGTGGTGGGTGGGGAGGATCTCCTGAGCACTTCTCTGGGTCTCCATGCTGCACTCAGGAGGCAGTTCCCATTCCTTTTCTTAGAAATCTTCAGACCCTGTTAATGCTTTGTCATTTAAATGTAATCAATGTCATTCTCTCCTGCAGCAAGGAAATGAGCTGGGTTTGCTTGTGGGTTTGCCCACATGCCTTTAAGTGGAGCTGGTGTGGGCATGCAGTTACTTAGCAGTCATTCCTGATGGCTGCTGCACATCACAAAAAACAAACAGTAAAACCCCAACCCAAACCAATGGCAATTGGTAGCAGGAGAAGAAAACGTCCTCCCTGAATTGATTTAAATTACACTTTGATTGGGAACAGATGTAAGAGATAATGGTAGTGAGACAGGTACCTGGGGGGAGGCGGTGCAGGCAGGCAGGGCCCAGCTAGTCTGATGTCTTTTTTATTCCGTTCAGAGTGAAGGAACCCCAGGAGAAGCAGAAGGGCACCCTCACACCCCCACTGCCATGGCCAGGCTGGTTTCTTCAGTGGCCATGCTGCCAGATTGCTTAAGATCTAAAAGCTGTTTACAGGGAAGCCTTGGGTTCCTCCTCAGTTGCCACCTGCATGTAGATACAATGGCTGCAGGTGAGGGACAGGGTACTCATCACAGGATATGCCCCTTATGTGATTGGAGAAGGTAATGTCAGGGATAGGATGGAATCTTTTAGCAGTTTCTGGGCACTACCATTTGGCAATTTGTTGGAACATGTTAGGGGGGAGTTGATATGTTGGTCCCTGGAGTCTATTGAACCGCATACTTAGACAAAGTAGGTTTGATAAATTATTTGATGGGACTTGGGAACATGCCACCTTCTTGGAAGTGAGAAACATGAGCAGCAGAATGACCACACTGGGTAAAAGGCTAAGAACGTTGCTGTAATTTGTTGGCCTCACCCCTCTCCTTCCACCATCTCCAGCCTTCATGCAGAAAGCCGAGGGGCCCAAACAGACTGAAGCAGAGGCTCCTTGGTATCACATGAGAATTGGAGAGCATTTCATGGATTTGGTCCCTCTCTGTATGTTTTCATCTCAGCCACACTCCTGTTGGCACATTTGAGAGCATGGCCTACTCAACTGCTGAATAGCCGCTAGATCTCTTTCACCTGATGCTTCTTCTCATGTCCACTCACATGTCTCATTGGCCCTACCAGTCTTCATTCCATCACTCTGTGCAGACGAGGCCTTTTCCCTTTCCTCTTTTATTAATGATGGAAAGCACTGAAGCTGCTTACTGAGGTCCAGCAGCTCTTCATTAATGAACTTAAATGTGCATGGAAGGAGCCTTCAGATAATGATGAACTGGCTACAGTGAGTTGAAGGATTCTCCCTCCCTCAACATCTAGAAATGAAATATTTTGTTGACTTCATTTAATGAATAGATGAAATTGGTTAAATTGGTTGGGTTTAGGAAAAATATACAAAATAAATGAGCCCTGGCATTGTGAGAAGCAGGGGATATTAAATAAACACAAGGCAGGGCATTATTTCCCCAGATTTCTGAAACTTTTTTCCTGTATTAAAATTGGCGGTATACCCACAACATGGGCAGGCTGTTCCTTTGGCCCCATTATGCTATCACATGCATTTGATTATTGATGTTGGGCTCTCATGCTTTCCAAGCAGCACACTTATTCTAATTATGCATTCAGGAAAAAAGAATCTAGGTGTATTGTGACTCTGTAACTGATTCAAAAATTCTGGCAAGTACTTCAAAATTTGTCATGCTTTTGGTGAATCTCTTTATGTATTTATTATTTAAAAGATTTTTAGTACGCCTTTCAAGGCAGCTTACAAGATTATAAAACATTAAAATACAATTACAGTGAGAAATAAATAAAACACACACAAATGCAGCAGCAGTGAAAGATTTTTAAATTACAAAATGCAGACAGAAATAATGATGTTTTCAGAATTTTTAAAAAGCAGCCGTTAGCAATCCATTTGTGTCTCCCTGGGGGAAGGAGTTTCAAAAGTGCAGGGTCATCCACTGAGAAAGCCATATCCCTAGCAAACATTCACAGTTAACTAGAAAGTAAGGCCTCTGAGGCTGCCCTTCTTACTTGTGCAGCTTCATACATTTAGGGCTTTAATGTCCTGAACAAGCACATAGATCTGTCTGTGGAGACAGATAGGCAGTCAATGTAAATGCTACAAATTAAATATGGTTTGAGCGCCCAGCTTTGATACGCTACTACACTCTGCAACCATGCAGTTTCTGAAACATTTTTAAGGGCAACTCCACACAGGACACATGATAGTAATGTAATGTGGATAACATAGCCATATGTCACTGTGGCTAGGTCACCTTTCTCTAAAAAGCTGCACAACTGTATAACCAGCTTAAGATGGTAAAAAGCTATCCTGGAAACTGATGCCTCCTAATGCCAGGAGTTCAGGAGCATTCCTAAGTTCTTGCCCTTCAGGAATTTCAAGACCCCATCCGACCGAAGCAAAGGACACTCCTCAGCACTGAATGGGGATGGCTTGGCTCAGGGGGACTGAATGGGGCCTTTTTGAGGACACTTTGCTGTGCGGTAAAAATCTGTTTTTTCTCGGTCACGCGCAGCCCTTCCCGTGCCCATAATGGACAAAATAAAATGAGTCCTATAAGCTTCTAGATTTCCACTGAGCTCAGCAGATTTCATGAATCATACATTTTTGTCCATGGTTTCTACTGCCTCTCAGGGACTAGATCAAGGGTGGGAAAAGTGTGGCACCAAGGGTTATTTTTTTAATCCCCTGGTAAGGTTGTCAAAACTCAAGGCCTGGTCATGAATCTCCAGTTTTTATGGGTCATCTCTAGGCAAGTGATGAAGCTGAAAATTAGTTTTGATGAATTCTGCTCCAAGCAAATGGAAGGGGCTACATGCAAATCTAGCTCAGTTAGTAGTAGAGTAGGGGTTTACTGCAATTTGCAGTCCTTAATTGTTTTGTTGCTGCAGCTTGCAAACACTCTCCAGGTGGTTCTGTGCATTTATTTTCCCCTTCCCTTCCCTTCATTGTGGTGCCAGTCTTCACCATCCATTCTGCTCTGCATTCACCTTCTGGGTGGAAGTAAGTGGGCTGGATTAAATGTTCCTTAACCCAACTCCCCCTATGAGAGGGATAATACCTTCATTCCCCCTTGGAAATAGCCCCAATAGCTAAGATTTCTGTCTTAATCTGGAAACAAGAAAATACATTCTCTGTGTGCCTGTGAGTTTGAATGACAAGCTGTGAGCAACTATGGTTGCTACTTAATGTATAATACCTAGTGATATCACCAGGGACTGTCTTTAGGTTTTATGACAGGACCTGGTGAAACTTCAGGGCCTGGGATGATCCTTAACTGGCCACCTTACCTGCCAGAGAAACCAGGGGTAAAATAAAAATTAAAAACACTTTTGGGAAAATGTTATTTTAAAACAACAACAACACAGATTCTTTAAAACAGCATTTTGTCTGTTTCTTTCACCATCTCTTGATGACCCAAGTCTTAAAATACAAAGCATAAGACTGAATCTATAGAATGCCAAATACAGCATTGCAGATTGGTTTGTAACAGCTCCAGGATTGAAATCTGTAGTTGTTTAGATGCCCACTTCCTGGGTGAATGCATGGGAGTGTGCCTGCATGCTCATGGGTGAACACTGTGCTTTAGCAACTCTGTAGCAAGTAGATAATCTATTTAGCTGCCCACACAAAAGGCGCACTGGAAAAGTGATGACCCAGAATTGCCTTGTTCTCATTTCCTGGTTTGGCGAAGAGCATATTTCAGTACCAAGGTAATGCCAGGTAACCTGGTCATGCCTGAGAGGAGAATAATATAGAAAGAAGGCCTTGGTATATGGAGGGGAGAGGAGGGGAGGGAAGAGAGGATGGAATGGATCTTCAAGGGAACTGGCAGAAGAGGATAATGAAAGATGAACACACCCTGCCTCTAAGCCAAATGAATATGCATTTAGTCCCGCTGAGAGGCTTTCGTGAGAGAGGCTAGCTAAATTCCTTGACTCCCTGCACTTTAATGATTTGGGCTGGGCTTGGGCTCTCCAAGGCAGACCCCCTTAAATCAATTATATGCCCCTCCGTGGACAACAGGATGATGATTCACACCTTGCTAAATACCTGCATGGCTGATCATCTGCTGCAGATAGAGCAGAAAGCAATCACTGGGGGCCTGCTGCCAAGCTGCACTTTCCTTTCCTAATCTTCTTATTTCATTTTAGCATTTACAATAACCCAGCCAGTAATCCTGACATCAAACACACAACACGCTCTTCCAAGCCGCACCGACGTCAGGATGTGCCGCGCAGGCAGAATGTGCCGGCGCAGGCAGGATCTGCCAGCTCAACATCTCCAGATAACACAGGGAAGAAAGACAGGAGGGAATGCGAAAGCGTCTATCGTAATCAGCAGACAACGCACAGGCCTATTGTGTCCTGATGTTCTATTGTCCAAATCCCTCGCTGGAGAGCAAGGCAGCTGCAAACGTGCTACATTCAAAGACTGAAATGCAAAATGCATGGGAGGCTTACAAATATACCCCAGGGCCCACATCTACTTAGGCAAGGACACCAAAATGATGCACCCCCACATTCTGGCATGAACAGGAGCACAGGAAAGGACCCCTCCTCCAAGCATTAAACTGGATGGATGGGAGCTCACTGCTGCTTTGTCCAGTTATTTTCTCTTCAACGAACACCAGCACACTTGAGAATCTCTCCTCAGGCCACAAACACAGGAGGGTCCACTCAGTGAAGTGAGGTAGGGAAAGAGATTTCCAGGCTAAACCCTGTCTTTCCATTCATTCTCAGGCTTAGGGTGCATCTACACTGTAGAAATAATACAGTTTGGCACCACTTTAAGTGCTGTAGCCCCATCCCATGGAATCCTGGTATTTGTTCTTTTATAAGGTCTTTAGCCTTCTTTGCCAAAGAGTGCTGGTGCCTCACAAAACAACAAATTCTAGGATTCTGTAGAATATAGCCATGGCAGTTAAAGTGGTGTCAAGCTGCATTACATCTACACTGTAGATGTGCCCATAGACCACTGAGCTTAATGATTCCTTCTGCAAAGGGGGGCAGAGAAGGAGGTGGCAAATGGAAGGACATCACTGGGAGGCTTGCAGAACTCTTTTACTTTTGAACAGTAAGTTTTACATACGTTATTTTTTACTTTTTGGCCCAGTACAGTCAGCCCTCTGTATCCATGGAGTCTTTATCCACTGATTCAACCATCAACTGCTAGAATATATTCAAAACAAATATCAGTTTCAAAAGCAAACCTTGATTTTGACCTTTTATATAAGGGACTCTATTTTACTATGCCATTGTATATACTGAGACCTGAGCATCCACGGATTTTGGTATCCACAGGGGGCCCTGGAACCAAACCCCACAGTATAGTAGAAATTTTACTATGCCATTGGCATATGCTCTTCTGGTATAACTGTGGCATTAATAACCAGATGCTGGGACCTTAGTGTTAACACTAATATTAAATAATTGAAGGAAATTAATTTGTTAATGTTAAAATATTAACAGAAAATTATGGAAATAATTTGCCCCATTCATAACTGTTAATGCGTTAAAGACATGTTAGTTTAACATTTTAAAAATCAATTAAACCTTGCAACCCCCCCTCACCCGCATTAATATAAACCATTAAATAGTACTGAAAAATTTAACTTAATTGCAGGTTAACAAAATAAGAAATCTTGAAACAGTTGTTGCAAATTTAAAAGGATAAGAGGATGAATTTGTTTAAACATTAAACAAATTAATGTTTAACAAACTATTTTCAAGGACTCTCCATATGTTTTGACTGCAAATTCGCATTTTGTATTTGATCAATGCTATTGGAAAAGACAATAATGAGATATTAATTCAGGGAAGGTAATATAACACCGAAAGTGTATACAGCTATGAAGTGGGGAAAATATTCAGTTTAGCTATGTTCTAAAAATGTGTACAGAAATCATGTGAGCCAGATACCATTAAATAAGTCAAGTAAGTGAATAAGTGTTCAGAGACGCTAGAGAGAAACCAGGAGAGGACAGTTTCTTGGGATCCAGGATGGAGGAAGGTGAAATTGTCAGTATTGCTGAAGGACCATGAAGAACTTGGGCAGGTTACAAACCGCCATAAAGTACGCACTCCGTGCGTACTAGGGCTAGGAAGGGCCGTATTAGGGTTAGGAAGGTTCTTACCTTCCTCATGGCCCTTCCTCCCAGTACGTGTGGAGCGCGTCATAAATGGCGGTGCCCATCCACATGGGCGCCACCATTTTGACGTCTTGGACGCTGTGCGTCCAGATGTGTCGCGGCGGAAGTGACACCGCGAGGGCGCGCTCTGCCCCTCACGGCGCCACTTCCGTGTTTTGAAAAGGAGCGCCATTTCGATGCTCCTTTTTTGCTGCGCAGGGAAGCCTCGCGTCTGGCCGCTGGGGCTTCCCTATGCAGCGAATGGTGGCGGCGGGAAAACGGCCCCTTAAGGGCCGTTTGTAACCCGCCTTGGTTCCCCAGAAGACCTTCAGGAAGTTTGCTGTAATGTAATGTAAGACCTGTAATGAATTACAATAGAAAACTTGCTAACTAGTTCAGACTACTGCCTTTCTGAATTAGAACAGGTTTCGCAAATCAAACTGAAGCACTGCTTTGGCCATTCCATGTCTGTGTCACTACTGCACTTCAAATATATCAGAGTAGTCAGATCCATTGTTTTAAAGGTTTTTGGTTTAGTTGTATTAAGGCAGGTTTGAGAGAAACACCTGAAATATTCTTCAAGATGTATTCAAGCAAAGCAAAAACATGATGACGATGACGACGATGACAATGATGATGAAGAAATCAACCTGAAACAAGCAAAGAAAACTTGTTGAAAGCAGATATGGTAGTATGAGAAGTGTGACTGAGTACCATAAAAGCACCATATTCAGTATCACAATGGACTAATAGGAAAATGCTGTTTAAATCATCTTTGGAAACAATTCCAGGTGGTGAATTGATTTCTTCTGTGACCTCCACCCTTGGCACTCTAAAGCTCACAACCATGAACATGTCCTTCTAATATATAAAGCAGGGGTAGGCAACCTGCGGCTCGCGGGCCGGATGTGGCCCGGCGAGGCCTTGGGACCGGCCCCAGCCCGGTCCTGCCACCAATTGCCGCCGGGGCCTTTGGGGGGCAATTGTCTATAGAAGCCTCAGAAACATGCATTTATATTAACATTTTTTTTTAAATCAGCAAATTTTTTCGCGTGTCCTCCATTTTTTTTAAAAAAGTGTCTTCCATTTGAAAATTTTGTCCTACATTTGTCCTGGTTTATTTATATATTTAATTTTTTAAAAATTTATTTAATTATTTATTTTTTGGCTTCGGCCCCCCAGTTGTCTGAGGGACAGCAACCCGGCCCCCGGCTCAAAAAGGTTGCCTACCCCTGATATAAAGGAAGAAATTGCATGGCTGCCTTTGATATGAAGCCAAGGGAGTGGGATGGGAAAGGGGAGGTGTAGAGAAGAAAAAGAGGGTTGAAGAGAAGAGGAGGTACAAGGGGAGACGTGCTGCTATAAGGTGCTGAGAATGGAAGATTTCATCCCAGAAATAGTGCCTCACTAAGTGGAGGGCATGGCAATCTTGTGACTAATCCCAGCACTATCCTTTCCATTAATTCATAGTGGTGCAATACATGAGGAATTTCCCATGTGCAGACCTCTTGGAAATGAATGGAATGCCTTATGACTTGGCTGTGTGTGGTTTTCCTTAATATCCTTTCTTCTCTTTTATTCCTCATGAGCCCCATTAGGTCAGGCCAAAGGTCCATGTAGCCCAGAATCCTGTGACTCTCAAGTATGCTTGAGAAAGTCCAATGGTAGGCCAAGAAGGCACCATTTGAACCCTGCCCTGATAATATTATATTCAGCATTCAGAGGTATGCTCTCTCTAGAAAATATAAGTTTCAATTATTGTCATGGTTAACAGCTATTAATACACCTATCCTCTTGTGAATTATCTAATCATGTTTTAATACTATAAGAACACAAGTACAGCCCTGTTAGCTCTTTTGGTCTGTCTGCAGTTTCTGCCTCACCTCATCTCTCTTTGGTGGTGGGTGTTTGCTGGCTGATTTCACATTCAGGTTCCAATAAACTAGCCTCAGGCTGCAGTGACTGTGTTAGCAGTGTGGCTGAAATATCAACAAATATCTGTGGACAATTACATTAAACAATGGCAGCACAAAGCTATTAACAGGAGAGCTGAGGGGGGAAACCCTCAGTTCTTGTAAAAGCACAAAGGAAAGCTTAATTGAAGGGCTGGAAGCATTTCTGTTATAGTAGCATTGTGCACAAATCTAGTCCTTGTGCTTTCTTTCCTGATGCCATATAATCATAGAAACACAGAGCCAAGAGGGGTCTGAAAAGCAATGTAAATACCTCCAACATTGCCATTTGGGGGTGGAATTGAGTGGATGGGGCCAGCTCCACATGAAAGCCAACTTGTATTTGCTGCATAATGAAAATTAATGTAAATTTGTAACAGGATCCTTCCTAACATTCAGGAAATAACCTGATCTGGATACCCCGATCTCACACTCAGTCCCTATGGAGCATATGTTCAGACTAGTCAGGTGGCATTCCTTATTGAGAGCAGTGGGGATAGAGATAGGCAACTAAGGTGCAAAACAGACCAGCATAAAAAGCTGGCTTCCAGGCATCTTGGGGACATGGAGTACAGATGGAGAACAACCCTCAAGATGCCTCAGGGACGTAGCCAAGGGGGGAGGGTTCTTGGGGTCCAGACTCCCCCCCTTCCATTAGAAAAATGAATGGTATGTGGTGGCACTTAGTCTGGACCCCCCCCTTCCTAAAATCCTAGCTACATCCCTGGATGCCTGGAAGTCAGCTTCAAACTGACCAGCTGCCCCGGATGTGGGCTGGCTTCTGGGTGCTCCAGCAGCATGGTGTTTATATGCTGCATGCCTCTGGAGTGTCTTAGAGCCAGCTTACAGCTGCAGTGGGGAGGACAAGCCAGTTTTTTGTCAGTGCAAAAAGGAGTGGCTGTTTGCTGCTTCTTTTTCGGCCAGCAAAAAAAGCGGATTGGAGCCAAAAATATATGATGACTATCGGTAGCATTATTACCATGATGGAGACAAGTAAGGTAAGAGAGGATTCCTCAAACACATTGCCAAGGGCAACTAATGTTTTCATTGAGGGGCAGGGCTTAATGGGAGCAACTCTGAAGAATGCCTGCTCATATGCATGTATTGTATTTGATTTTTCATCAAATTGTTTTTGGTAGCTGAAGATGGCTCCATCAGTATTGAGTTTGAATTCACATGGAGTGATATAAAAGTCTCGCCTCTGACCAGGGGGATCTGATCTGTAAGAGCCCCTTCATGCACAGCCATTCCCATGGCCTTCATAGCTCTGATTTGGACTATAGAATATTTTGTTAAACTATACATAGTACTGCAGGTAGCGATTGAGAAGAGTTTTTTTTTCTATTCAAAAGATCAAAAGCAAAATCTAGAACTTAAAAAAATTATTTTGTTTGTTATTACAGAAATATTTGTTCAACCCTTCCATTATTTCCCTGGGAATAATAAAACAATGAAGATGTAAGTATACAAAACACCACTGGCTCAAAAAGCAGCAAGATGATCTGAAAATCAATATAAGGACAATGAGGAAGACTTGACTTAAACCTTGGTAAAATCAAAACAGAACTACAGGTATATTGGTACATTTCAAATCTCAGGCGTTGATCTTGACAGTTCCCATAACCACATTTGCAAGGGGAGTGCAAAAATGCAGGTAGCTGTGCTGATCCATATCAACCAACTAGTTGTGGCAGCTTTCCCCTGCCCCAGGAGGAGGTTGCTTGGTAAAACTAATGGGTCTTAATTGCAAATTCAGTTACTGACATCTTTGACCACATCTTTGTGTTGTCTGGTCACACCCTCCTAATTCTCAGCCACACCGCTTAGAAATCCACATGTGAGTCCCTGTTTTAATTTGTGAAAGTGTGTGGAGAAGAGTGTGAAAGTGTGTGAATGTTGTTCCTAAAGTCGGGCATTCCAGGTATGCGTGTTGTAATCATTATTTTATTTTCGAGTTAAGGCATATAAGAGTGCTTCAAGAGAAAGAGAGAGAGAGAGAGTAGTCAAATACATCCTGTGACAAGTGGTAGATAGATAGATAGATAGATAGATAGATAGATAGATAGATAACCATCCTCTATTACACTCATCCTAGACCACTTGAGAGTAATCAGTGATGGGAACTAACTAATTAAAACCAATTTAGTTATCAATTAAGTTAGAGATTTTTTTTTAGCAAAAGGGTAACTTAATTGAATTTATTTTTTAATTTAATTGACTGACAAGTTAGCATTTCACAAAAATTTAATTCCAGAATGAAATTATTAGTTAATTTAGTAACTTGTTAAATGAGAACCCGCACTAAAAAGTCAACACATTTTACATTTCCCAGGTGGTTCTTTACCAAAAGCTTAGTCCCCTTGGTTTTTTGAAAAATGCCTTCTTGCTTTATGTTAGTTCATCAAGTTAGGGAATTACAATATTTAGGTGACAAGATTCAAAAATTCTGCAAATACAAACAGGTATAAGAATCTCTGCTGATTTTTGTTCATAAGTAGAGGGTGACACATATTAACTAATTCTGAGGCTAAAAAGTTTCTAAACCCAACAAATAACAAGGGCAGTTGAGAAGAGAGGTGCTTATCTTTTCACTTAGACGGTGTTCCTGTTTTCTGTACTAGATACTACACAGAAATGCTCGATCTATCTCAGGAAAATGAATTTTGAAGCTGTTAATCTTGAGGCATTAGCTAGGTTGCATGTGGAAATTAGTAACCTGAAGCAAATAGATGAGGAAAGAGATGATATAAAACATAGAGAAAGCGAAAATAAGAAAAGTGTGATGCAGTGGATGAGAAATGGGGTTTTCAAAAATTCATGCGGTGCTTTCCATCTCTTCCTCACTTAGGATGCAGTTAGGAGGTGAAATTATGGAAGGCACTTAATGTCTCCATTATGAAATGGTTTTATTGCAGGCTTCTAACTTAAATAATAATTTAACATAAATGTATTTTTTCTTTAAAATATTTGAATTAAATATTAAAATCTTATTAACTAAATGCATTAATGCTTTTCTAATAACTTTTTTTTTATATCTGAAAATAATCTGGCTCACTTAGCCACTGAAATAGGTCATAGTATTTTTGCATAACATGTGTCTCTTATTAAAAAAATATACACAGCCATACATCAGTTAACAAACCTCTGACAAAGAAGCTGCTTTTTGCAAAGTCTTTTTACACTCACCCATCCTTATGGGTACAAACAGGAATAAAGAAAAAATACGATTTAATTTTTTTTAAATCTGTATTTGTTCCTGGGAAAACTCATTTTGGACCAAAATAAAACTGAACTAAATGGACCCCACTATTGTAATTCTTATAACAATGAGGAAGATTAAGCGGTATTATTACTTTAATACTGCAGTTAAGAAATCAGGGTCTAACACCCAACTTGAATCAATGGTTGAGTTGTTGAATCAACTGTGGAGTCAGCACATGTGAATTCCATTGACTAGTGGGTCTATTGCAGATGGGATTAACAATAGGATTCTGGCCTAAGAGGTGATGTTTGTTGAAAACCACCTAGAAAGCCTGCTGCTAAGATTGAGATTTGGACCATGGGCTTCCTCGCTCATAATTTATGCTCTTAATTGCTATGTTACCCCACCAAAGGAATTAAAAATCATCATTTTGTTAATTGGGTGTTCCTTGTATTTGTCCTATTATCAGTGACATCATTTTCTCTCTCATTCCCTCTCTCATGCAACTGGGAAATATCTCCAGAAATGGGGTGGGAAACACCAGTGCTTATTTGTAAATATGAAGGGACAGCTTAAATGGTTTTTCTTTGGGGGGGGGGTATTTGTAATTTTGGATTACTTTTATAGCTGGGGGGACTGTGGCCTCATAAAATGGTGGAGAGAAAAAAATACATGGTTCAGGTACTGGATCATGTTGTGCCTCACATTGCTGCTTTGTGCTCTGTTGAGTGTGTCAAAGCAACAGTGAGGTGGATGGTACAATACAGTGCGTAGCATGCTGGTACTTTTTTAAAAAAACCTAAAACTAAATATTTCAGTTATTACTGACAAATGGGGAAATGAGTTGCCTTTGAACAATTGAAACGGTAATGACTAAAAACCTATAAAACTACCTTTATCAGAACTATAAAGACAATCAATGCCTAATTACCTTTTAAAAGTAACTTTCCATGTTGTAGAAATGCCACAAAGAAGCATCTTGCTCCTGCTGGAACTCACTTCTGTATTCATCAGTGCCCATTCCCTCCTCGAGGGAATGCTCAAACTGCTCAAAGCTACACAGTGTTATTGCCAGGCTTGGGGAAGAGCTTTGTTCTACCTGCTATGGAAGCCAAAGGCCAGGGGTAGTCAAGGTAGCCAAAGATGGCTTGGAGTTCGGATACTGAATAAAGTGACTGCTTTAGTTTATTTGGTTTTCTTCCATTATATACATCCAGGCAAACTTCCAGTTGTTTCAAATCCACATGATCCTAAACTGACTTACGAGTAGTTAATAAATAATAATAAAATTTTTATTTTTATACCGCCCTTCCAAAGATCAAGGCGGTTAACAGCATAATAAAAACAGTGCGAAACACAAAATATACATTAAAAAATTAAAAACGAATACAACAACACAGAATAAAAACCCCGTTAGCCAGTCCTCTTGCCAATAAAAGAGGAAGGGAGGCCTACTGGACTTTAATCGGGGAATGCAGCCTGAAATAGAAAGGTTTTTAGATCCCTTCTAAATTGGGCCAGGGAGGTGGCCGAGCGGAGCTCTGTGGGCAGCGTGTTCCAAAGGGCCGGGGCGGCGATGGAAAATGTCTTCCTCGTGGTGGAGGTAAGCCTAGCCCCTGGCACCCTAAGTTGTGTTGTCTTTGGTCATGATATGGTTAGAACTGCAAGATAACAGAAATGTGGCTGGTAATTGTCTCAATCTGGGATCTACTGCCCTCGTGATCCAGGGAAGGAGCAAGTTCCTTGGTGTTGCTACCCAAAACCTTTGAATCCCCCATGTGTCTTGCAGTTATCAATCTTAGCATTGTATTTAGTAGCTAATCTTGTTGAGCCATCATCATTCTCACAGTTGGAACAGCCCTGGATCCAATGACCTGTAAGTGACCCCATTTCAGACTAGTGTTTAATCCACTGATTTACCACTTACTGACCTGCTTGTGGTAGCCCTATAGAACTCTCCATCACAGATTTTGATAAGATGAAGGGCTTTCTAGCCTCAGGAGATGAAGGTTGTCCCAGGAGAGGTTTGTATGGCCCACATATTAGGCTGAGAGCACCTTGTGCCTGTGTGTATTGAGCTGCTTCCCCAGGGATGGCAGCCGTACTGATTTCAGAGTGGCAGGGCCTCCCGTTGAAAAGCATTTTCTTGACTTTAATCCCCTCCTGCTATTTGGGATTTTGCATGCACTGGAATAAGCAGCTTTCCATAAGGCAGAGAAGAGCTGGGGCTCAATAGGAATTAATTTGCCTAATTAGCTTCTCTGGGAAAAGACTGCAGACAACCCAGGTGGTAGCAAAAAGAGCTCTGTGTTCACAAGGTTACTTTGGCCTCTGGAGCTAGAAGTGGCCAGTGACCATCCCACTGGCTTTGCAGTAAAATTTCAACCTACTGAATTTCATAGGTGTTGGTTATCTAGCAGTGCAATGCACATGGAAAGGTAGGAATACAGAAGGGCAACAGTATGCTGACAGGCAGGGCCAGCCCTACTGGTAGTTCAAGTAAGGCAGTCATCTCATGCAATAGATGATGGGTGCTTTGGCAACATTGGCAGCCTTCTGGTTGTTACTGTGTGTTGGAAGACTGAGCTATGTATTTCACTTGGCCTGTCCTACATCTCCTGAGCCAACCAGCTGCCCTAAATGAAGTGGTGGTGGTGGAGGATGCCCAATGCTGAAATAAAATTCAACTGCCAGCCTGACCAATTTTGAAGACAAATGTAGGGAGGGGAGGGTTGCCCTTCACTCCAGGCAACAAAATCCTATGGCTGGCTTTGCAAATGGGTAAAAGCCATTTACTTGCAGTACTTCTGGTGCTAAAATAACCTCATAGTTCCCACTCTCTCTTGGAGGCTAGTACAGCATCTCCTGATTTTCTGGCTTTAGATTCACAGCAGTCCATATAAAAAGAAGCAGGAAGGCGCTGCAGGCAGGCAGTCAACAGCCTCTGCTTGGGGCCCTGTAGCTGATCTTCAAACAGGCTTGCTGAATCTTTTATTTGCCTTTGCCTTGTAGTGCTCTGACTCTCCATGAATCCTAATGCTTTGGAGTATTGCAGTATATTTTTGGACTTTTGTTTTGGGAGTGAACTGCATGTGTGCTGTTTTGGCATACAGGATATATATTTGCATTGTGTTACATGGTATATGATTTACTGTGAGAGTCCCCTCATGATTTCCATGATTTCTGCCACATCCGTGTGTCTGTTCACTGCCTTTATCTTTCACTTTGCTCCAGCAATACCACTCTCTACCCAAGGAAATTAGCACACTGGCTTTTCTTTCTATGCTAAGCATGGAATGTAAATGCACAGGGACGTATTCTACCTCATAGCTCTATTCCCAGGCAGTACTCATCCCGTACCCCACCTGGGCTTCTCCTAGACCTTTTAAAGAATGGGATTTTTCCATTCTTTAAAAAGTCCTAGAAAAGCCTGGTTCAGATATGGGATGAGTATTGCCTGGAGATGGGGCTATGTGATAGAATCTGTCTCTGTGCATTTACATCCTGTGTCTACTGCAGGAATGAAACCGGATGCACCAATCTCATAGTTTTCCTGCAAACAATGGACAACTCCATGGCATTCCTAGGGAGAAAGGAAGGATGGCAAAATGACAGTCCATGACATTATAGACTGTAGTTGCCCTGCCATCATTTGGAACTCCAGGGGGCAACTGTGGCTTTCCAGATGTTTTTGGTTTCCTGTTCCCATCAGCCCTGGCCAGCATTGGCCATGGTGAGGGCTTATAGTTCTTATGCAAAAACATAACCGGGGGGCTACAATTGTTGACATATGTTTTAAAGCATTCCCTGCCCCATATATCTTGATATGGTGGCATGGGCTCTCTTTAAAACAAGTGGGCTTCATTCCAAGGCAAGCGTGTGGAGCACAGACCTGCTACAGCAACTCTGTGAGAGTTCTGGTTTGCATGGGGTAAGTGCCAATGCTATAAAGCTATACAGTAGGGGGCAAACTGCCCCTCATGTCAGGCACTTCATCTTACTTACTGAGGGAGGAGCCAGCAGGATATACTGGTTGAATCTGTGTTTTGTTGATCCAAACCAGTTTAGTCATTTCTTCATCATTCCAGGGCATTTGCTTGCCCTAATGTTTCTCTTCTCCCCTGGCATGAACTCCATTATATTCCCAGGTGGAGGAGTCAAGGATAACTGTAGATTCCTGCTGGCCTCTCCCCAAGGAATGTACCAAGCCAGAACCCCTCTATGTAATACCCAGAGTGGGTGGCTGACAGCAAAGACGAATGGATTTAATCACACTGCTTACAGGGCACCATCTGAAGTTTTGTGTAAGTTATGATAGCGACAGTTTGCACGAAAATTGTATTTCCAGGCTTCATTGACTGGCTTAATGAGAATCTTTACGTGTCAGATATTAAATTAAGAAATTAAAGAGCTGTTTCAGTGTGTATAGACTCCTTTTCTTGCACCGGCCAGCATCGCTCCCTACACATCCATCTGCAGCAAGCTTGCAAAATGATGGGAGAAGACTTTGATTTTCTGTCACAGGAGAAGTGAATCTAATGTGTGCTGGCACCTAATTCATGTTTTATTAAAAGGCACGAGAAGGAAGCTGCTAGCCCAGCCCTTGCCCATTGCGCTCCCTTCTGAAAAGCTGTGATGAAGGCTAAGGCCTCTGGAAAGCAATCCTTTCTTAGCAATATAGCAGCCAGTGGTAACCTTGACCATCATAGCTAACTTATTCCTTTTCCAAAATGCTCAGTAACTAGGGTGAAATAAAAATATATGTAAAAGGAATGTGTGTGTGTGTATGCGCGCACACACACACTTGTGTGTGAAGGAGGCATTATGAAAAGAGCCCTTCTTTTTGTTTGACTAGAGAATTCTGAGTATCATGTTATGCCTGTTGAACTGCATTGCTGACAACCAAAAACATGTCATCCAACTTATAAAACAATATTCAGGCCAGAGAGGCCAGTTTCAATCTTGCACCTGGGAAATTTTATTAATTTAGTTTTCTTTTGGCATGAGAACATAAATACCTTCTTGCTGTATTAGAGAAAAGGTAGAAGTACATGTTCTGCTCACTGCCATGATTCATTTCTGGAAATATATGTGTGTTAACTGAGCATAGCTGATTAAATGACATGATTCCCGTTCAGCTTTCTCATGCACTCTACTTGTGTTTTGAAGCTAAACTAAATCATGTTAAAGCATCTAGCTTCCACGTAGTTCCTTCTGCTCACTGCTTGAATGTGAGCTGGTAAGCTAAAGCATAACTAGGGCCCTGCACAGGCCGGCACAAAGCACTGGCATGCGGCGGTGTGAGGGCTGAGTGTTTGCATGCTCCAAGCCCTATCGCCACTGGCAGGACGCCATTGTCATGCGCGCTGGTCTACACGGCGTGTGCCAGGATGATGCCCCTCTGGCGCTGCATCCAAATGGTGCAGCGTCAAAAGAGCATCAACATGCCGTGCAGTGGCAGCTATGTCACCCCTTTGAGGGCATAAAAAGGAGCCTTTTTGTGCTCTATGGAGGCCAGATTGGTGCCATGGCACACAATTGCTGCATCACCAATCCGGCCAATAAAGGGACGGCTGCAGACCACCCCAAAGGGGCAGTCTGTATAGCCCCTAAGTTTCTTTAGAGAGGTGAAGGGTTAAAACTGGTAACAAAATAATTACACACTAAAGTTATATTGGTTGAGTATCCCTTATCTGTTACTCTGAAATCTGGTAAACTCCAGAAATGTTCACATGAATGACTGAGATAGTGACACTTTTGCTTTCTGGTGGTTCAGTGTGCACAAACTAAGTTCATGCAGAATTCTATGTTTTAACCTGAAGGAAATTCAAAAATTAAGCTGAGCATCATCTTTCTAAAATAATCTAAGGACTCTTTCTCAGTATACAGTTGTAGCACTTTGATACCACTTTAACTGCCATGGTTTTATCCTGCAGAATGTATGTATGTATGTATGTATGTATGTATGTATTTATTTATGGGATCTTGGGATTTGTAGTTTGGTGAAACTCTTGGTCTCTCTGACAAAGATTTCTGTGTACCTGTCAAAACTTGGATCCACCTTTGAACTTCTTTATAGCCGGTACAATATGAACTATCAAGCGGAAATCTTTCACCCAAATCAGTCTCCAAGCATACATCTAAATGCTTCCCTTAGCTTTGTACCAGCAGATGAAAAGCCTTAGGCTTTATCTGATGTGGCCAGCATACTCCAGGGGCACCCCAGAGTATCCTGGCCCTACAGCTGCTTTGTTTTCTATTACTCTGACCTCTGTTTCTGTGCTCCGGCAGCTGTCTGCACAGACATCCTTCTGGGCTACTCAATGTGTCTACCATTGCTGTGGGTTGCTTGTTTTTGAGGTCAAAATTAGGCATTCAGCAATGGTCACATGCTGGATCCTTTGTTCTGACTGCAGAATGGGTGACCTGTGACAATGGTGGACATACCAGGTGGCCTAGAGGGACACCCATACAGACAGCCACTATGACATGGCGATGGAGAGTTCCAGATTGTCCTGAAAGATCCAGAGTAACGGTTACGGGGTATTGTTTTTTTTAATCCATTGTAAGCATGCTATCCCCTGTTCTGGTGTGGGATGTGTCAGACCTGCCCACACTAGAACTAGGGTTTGGGCCATGTATCATCCAAACAGGATGATGCCAGAACAAGGCAAGGGGAATGGGCCTTAGGGCCTGTGCAGACAAGGACTTAGGACCTTATCACACCAACAAAAACCCTGATTGCTCCCCAACAGGATACAATTAGGTTGCAGGATGCTACTGGGAATTATTACACGCAATTCTCCGCCAATTCCACTGGGCGATTATAGCCTGGCTACATCCCAAGTCCCAGGCACACTTCGAAGGCCACTTTTCAAAGTCAGAAAACTCCCGACTTTGAAAAGCAAACTCCAAAGCATGCCTGGGAACCGGGATGCAGCCAGGTGGAATTGGTAGCAAATTATGTGCAATAATTCCCGGTAGCATCCAGTAACCAGACTGTATCTTGTTGGGGAGCAGTCAGGCTTTATGTCAGTGAGATAAGGTTACTAGTTAAAGTAGGTCTTTTTGTTCTTTCTGAAGCCTTGCAGAGAGTACTTTCAAAACAAAATAACCTACACTATACTTTCCCAGAAACTTTTCTGGAATCAGGCTAGCGGCTTGCTGTTTGAAGTAGGCTTTTCAAGATGATGCTAGCAACATTATTTAACTCTTTCTGGAATTTATATAATCTTCTTAAAATCCTAAGATAGTGTTCATCATCTCAGGATTAATCCAAATATATGCATGCAGCATCCAGCCTATGTTCATATACAGCCCTAGTGCAGAAGAGGGGAACATGTAGCCTACAGGTTTAATCTGAGGCCCAAAGGTAAGGCTGGCTGCACCTTCTCTCCTAAGCCCTGCTTTGGAGGAAAATAATCTCCATGGTTTCTGATTAATGAGCAGAAGTAGCAGAGATTCAGTTCACATCTTGCTCCTCTTCCTCCCATTCTCCCACATTTATAAATGCCTGCTGGGGTGTGCTTTGCTCCCCACCACCACCTTCACTGGTAGAAGAAAGTGAAGAAACACTCAGCACTTAAGCTGGAAAGCTAATGGATCTGGCCTGCTGAGGATTGGAAGAGTTGTTACACCCACCTGCTTAGTCCTCCATCCTTACCTCAGCCATGACATAGTGGTTTGAATGTTGGGCTGCAACTCTGGAGACCAGGGCTTGATTCCCAGCTTTGCCATGAAATTCACTGGGCAACCTTGAGCAAGTCACATGCTCTCAGCCTCCAGGGAAGGCAATGGCAAACCTCCTTTGAACATATCTTGCCAAGAAAATCCCACGATAGGTTTGCCTTAGGGTTGCCATAAGTCAGAAATGACTTGAAGGCACACAACACACACACAACCAAGCCTATAGCAATTAAGTTGGCAGCAAGGAGACAGTGGGTCATGTTTTCACATGCAAGTAGCCCAGCTAGAATGTACTCTATTCTACATGGCTCTATACGTTATGCAAAATGTGGTAGGGACAGAATTGACGTGGCCCTGTTCTACCCGTTACCACTTTAGAACGTATGGCAGGACAATTTTTTAATGCTGTCTAAATAAGATTTTAGTCACCATGTAACAAAACCAGCAGATAAGGAAGAAGACTACATTTTTGTGTTTTTTCTGATATACCACCTCTCTGTGTAAGAGAAATATATGTGTCTGTTTTAGCAGAGTATTTTGACGTGGGGAAACATTCAGAAATATAACCCTCCCCAATTTGCAGACAGAAGCAGTATTCTACAACCATATTCTTTACAATATACAGATAGCTTTTTGTTGCAATAGCAGATCACTCTAGGTATATCTAAAGATTAATTTATCTCTTAAAGACTGGATATAGGCAGCACATGTCCTGGTGAGGGTCATAGAGGGTGAAAAGCTAATAGCCAACAGAACTGGGTGCAAACAAAGGTCACAAAATGAAGCCCAGAAGTTTCTTTCTGGTTTGAGAGTCCTATATAACAAAGAGTTCTGTTCTCTTTAGCGTTGTGTGTGACCCTGCCCCACTTTGTGTCAGTTTTCCTAGCTAAGAAATATTACATTGCCAAATGTTATGTTTTGGGTTGAATCTCTATAAGGGCTATATCCCAGCTTCACTGCATAGTTTTCTGCTTCAGTTTGACCCATTTACTGTCACATGCACCTGCTTTAATCCAAACTGAAATCAGTTTAGAAAGCCACATGGGAGTCCCATCATGTAGTCTCATCAATACAAGGGAGTGTTTCTATTGTGTGGGTGTGTTGTGTCCACTCTCATGACTGCAGCAGCTGCAGGGGTTTCTTTTGTTCCTGCCATTCATGTACATATTCACATAATCAAATAACCATCTACATTTTCTGTCATATTGACAGATCTGCTCTCCCAATGGATTGGGTGCATACCTGGCCGGTTACCTCAGCCCTCACATGTGTTGTCTCTGCCCCCTCTAATTTGCTATCTCATTTTACAAATTGAATTTCCAGGAAAATGAGTATCGGATTGATGGCATATGGCGCCATCCACAACCTGAGAACAACTTAAGACATACCCACATTTCCCTAAACCCCCTATTTCTAACTTGGTGACAAAAAGGAGGTGATCCTGGGATTCAAACCATATGACTCCAATTCCTGTATTTCTTCTTTCTCCAGATAGTGGCATCCCAAACCAGACGGCTGCACTTTCCCCAGTGACCTGCCTAGCTCTACATAGGAACAGAAATCCCAGAAGAAGGAAGGGAACAAGATGGACTGCTTGCCTTAACAGCCAACCACTCAATGGACAATGTCTCCAAGAGAAATGTCAAAGACTGTAATGGCTAAAAATGGAGAATGAGTGGATAATGGCGAGGTTCTAGTTTGCACACGGGGCAGGCCACACTGTTGGCTAACTTGTTCCAAAACATGCAGCACGTACAAGAAAGACCAGGGTCCTCAGGAGGCAAAGGTCTATTGTCTGTGGTGCAGGAAAGCAAGCACCAAGAAAATCCCCTACTCATCATCCATGAGTTACTGCAGCCTACTGGCTATAATCACACTTCTACATCCATAAAAGCCATCATTGGGTCATGGAAGAGAAAGGCTGCTTGAGAACTTAGGAGGCCAACTACTTGTTCCCCTTGCCCCTTCTGCTTCCCACTTGTGGCATCATGTTATTACAGTGATATCCCCACTCCTGGTGTCACCTAATGTGGGGAGTGGGGCTTCCAGTATAGGAAAGACGTTGCTGGAGGGTGGTCTGTCCCAGCTGCCCACCTGTAGTTCAGGGACGTGTACATGTCTTCTTCCACTTGATCGGGGAGAGGGGAACATTGGCCTCACCAACCACAGATACTTGCATTTCTTCCAGCCCACAGCTTAAGAGTCTGTGAGTTCTGTCCATGGCAGTGGCCTCCTCAAGCAGGTCATCCCCCAAGATGGGCGAATGGGACCTCTGGGGGCATCCTCCTGGCCAGAGGGGCTGTCACTTTCTGCCGGGGGGGAGGGAGGAGAGGCCACTGCCCCAGCCCTGAAGTACTTGGAATGGGTGAGGCTCATCAGACTGTGATCATTCCAGGACCCGAACGGGGCAACTCAGGGCCCCATTCCCACTGGCTTATAACGTGGATCAGGACGCGATTCATGGGTGCATCGTTTCCATTTGAGTGCGCATTCGATCCGCATTGCTCCGATGTCATTCCCATTGGAATTTGAATCTGACTCCCATGTGATCGAATTATCCTAAAAAAACCCCCAAATCAGTGGTTGATAAAGTGGTTTAATTTAACAGTGCATTTTTAGCGAGTTTTCCTGTGCCTCTTGAGTCTGATTCGGGGCAAATGAATGGGAATGAAAGGGTGTCAGATTTGGGAACTTGGGGATGGGAGGAACGGTGCTCAAGGGGCTGGCCTGGGGGTGTCATCCATTTGTTCTCTTTCCTGCATTATGGGCGCCATTTTCCTCGTTCGCATAGCCTTCCCCCTGGTAGATTGGGAAGCAGGGTAAGGCAGTCACGCTACATTGAGCTCCAAACGCAGTAAACACATTACACCCCTGCAACCTCCCCCCTGCTCCACATTCATAGACTTATGTGTGAGGCTAGCCATTGAACACCATTTTAATTATTATTATTATTATTATTATTATTATTATTATTATTATTTTCTTTTTTGCCTGTGCCTGAGCAGCAGATGGGCTTTGCAGTACATGCCTGCTTTATCGCCCCCCTGACAGCCCAGGGAGCAATGGGGGTGGCAAAGGGATTTGGGGGGAATAGAGGCTCCTCTTCTCTCTTTCCCA
>NC_056525.1:134052922-134084983 GCF_019175285.1 Sceloporus undulatus | reverse complement strand
GAGGAACTGTGGGAAGACACAGAAGAGCCTTGCATGCAAAGGGATTTGGGGCAAATAGAGGCTCCTTCTCTCTTCCAGAGAATAGATTTGAGGGGAATAGAGTCTCTTTCTTCCTTTCCCGGAGGGGAAAAGCGCCTAAGCGACTGACTGGCTGTGACGTCAAGCGCTTAAGCACTTGATTAGCGGAATAGCGGTATATAAATAAAACAAATTATTATTATTATTATTGATTGACGGCTGATTTTTTAAAAAAGAGCTTTCGGAATGGCAATGGGAACGGGGAGCAAAATAACCGCTTCAAATTACCACAGGGAAAATACCAATGGGAATGAAAACAGGGGTAAAAAAACCTGGGTTTATTTGCACCTGTTTTTAATGGGAACAATGGGTCAGATTCAATTACAACTCGGAAAAAAAATCCAAGTCAGAATCGCAGCGAAATAAGCCGCTTTTTTTGCCCAGTGGGAATGGGGCTTCAGTTGCCGTCAGTCTGAATTCTGAGACATCTATTATTCCTCTGCCTTTGAAACTGCTGGGCAGCCAGAGAGCTTCAATCTTGCAACACAGATGAATCAGGCTGGTGCTTGAGATACGGCTGAGGGGTGAGGCTTCTAAGGACGGTGTACTCTGCGCCCCTTGGTACTGTTGTGACATTCTATTCATTTGTAGAATGATACGGCAGCATTGAGGTGGGAGGGAGGGCCTGACTGAATGTCAACCCTCTTCTGGGGTGTCACTCGGTGCAATCTTCAACCCCCTCGTGACGCTACTGAGTCTGTGAATACTCACTTTAGCTATGTTTGTATATTTTTGTTACATAAAGAAACAACTTAAAGAACTTAAAGGCCATCTGACAAGCATTTCTTTACCTCCTATCAAGCACCTAACGGTTTTTTCCAGATGCAACAGTATAGAGAATTTTTTAAAAATTCAATGTTCTCTGCCTAAGAAAGGGGCAGGTAGCCTCAACCAAGATAGAAACAGCCTGCTTCTCAAGGGAAGTTACTTTTTCTGTAGCTAATGGAATTGAAATTTTATTGCCTGGATTTTACAAATCTTTGTCTTCCAGTGCCCAGATGGACAAAGAGGGTAGTGGCTTCTGCCTATACTGATATCCCCAAAGATCAATTTAACTAATAACAGAAACAACTTCTTGACAAAATGAGGCCGGTGACTCTAACGCTGTTGTTGTCTTTTTCTCCTGTGTGATTTTTAAAACCTTTGCCTGATGAAGAAGCCAGTGGAACTTTGAAAGCTTGCATGATATATTTTGTGCACTTTTGTTTGGCCCAATAAAAATATTGTTTTGTGGTACTACCTACTGTGTCATTCAGTATTATTGAATGCCAATACGGGTGTCATTGGGAGAATGACAACTTTATGTGGTTATACAAATGCCTACAATAAGCTTAAGAAAATGAATTGTGGGAATCATCACTTTTACTTCTCTCCATTTTTAAGTGCACTTATTTGGGCATTCCTCAGTCAAATTCTCAAGTACTGTTAGTTTATGATGATGCCGTCACTATTTTGCTCAGGCTAAACAGAAGTACCTTGGGGTGGTGGAAGAGGTTTTCTTCTATATTGGCTCAAGACCGTGTCCCACAAGCTTTGCAGATCTCTACAAATGTCAGCATCTCCTCCAACGGTCCCAGTTTGTCATGGACAATGTCCCATTTTTTCTCTCCATCTCTCACTTTCCCTCTTTATCCTCAGTATACTTCAGTTGCTGCAAACTGACCATAATGCAAAGGTAGGTTGCACTATGGAGTTTATCACATGGGAGGAATTTCTCTTAATTTCGAATGAAAAGAAAGTGGGGCCAGAATGCATTCCCGTGAATTTGCTAGTTCAGCAAATGTATGTGAATTTGAATTGCATTCAAACTGACTTCCCATTGTCCGAAAATAGCTTGCTATTGCCTGAAATTGCGTGTGGTAGTCTATCACGCAATAACATTAAACCCCATGATTGCGTTCAGACTGCCATTGGATTATACTTCCAAATTCCTTTGTCTGATAAACTCCTATGTTGAGCAGGGAGGAAAGGAGGCGAGGGGTAGATGCTTGCCCTTCTCAGTAGACTCAGGGAAACCCATACTGCCTCAGTCTCTCCTAGCTTGTTTTGAACTTCTTGATTAATAACTTTTGCCATCTTGATCATACTCCTCTTTGAAACATTGGACAGAGCCTCACACCCACCTTTTTCTGGGTGTAGCACTGGAAAATGTGTTCCCTTCCCTGCTTTCCAGCCATTCTACCCTCTGACCATGTGGTTACTACTGTTGTCTAACCCAACAGTCTTTGGCTCCTCACAGAAAAGGCAAATAGGAAACAATGAGTTTACAAAACAAACTATTAATTTACAGAACAGAAATAGAGTTTGAAAAGCTTGTTGATTTTCAAAATTAGCAGCCAGTCACTGCTGGTCCACCACCTCCTGCAGATGCCACCACAGATCTGTGATTCAATGCTGTGATGGCTTCCAGCCCCTCCAGTGTCATGATGTGCTGTTTAGGTTGTGCTACACATTTCTTCAGGTGGGCAGCTGGGGAAATATAAATGGGGAAAGGGGATTGCAGAAGATTGGTTAGTTTGTCAAAGATATAGCTCTAAGCTTGGACAGTGATCTGAAGCAAAGGATGCTTCCAGTACAATGCAAGGGTAGGAAAAATACTGCACCTATTTGTACCCTTCCTCCATTGTTGTTATTATTATTATGCTTTATTTATATAGTGCTGTAGGACTGGGAACATCTGACCTACCATGTTGAGAACATGGACAGTCCCACTTAAACTGCTGTCATCCCAGTTTTTTAGTGGCTTTTAAAATGTCCCATTTTCTCTCTCCATCTGTCACTTTTCCTCTTTGTCTTCAGCATACTTTAGTTGCTGCAAACTGACCAAAATGCAAAAGAAGGTTGCACTATGTTTAGCAGGGAGGAAAGGAGGACAGGGGTAGATGCTTGCCCTTCTCATTAGACTCAGGGAAAGTGAAGCAGGGTCAGACCTGATTAGTACTTGGATGGGAGACAGCCAACAATTACCAGGTGCTGCCGGCTATATTTCAGAGGAAGGAACTGGCAAAATCCTCTCTGAGTATTCCTTATCTAAGGAAACCCTATGAAATTTGTGGGTTTGCCATAAATTGACAGGCAACTTGAAAGCACATACACACACTCCCACAATCAGATCTCAGTGCTAATCAGTTTGCTGCAAGCTAAGTCACTGCTTCAGCTCTCTGATTGTCAACTATGAATGATGTCCTAGAGCACTGAATGGTTTTCAAGGTCATCAAGATATGTTGTTAATCTGAAAGCTAAACTTCCTGTGTAAATAAATTGATGATTTTCTTTAAAGATGATATTGCTTATGTTTCCTTCTGTTCTATTTAGAATAAATCTAACACCTTTATCAGATGAGGCTGTTCTGCTAAAATAACGTTGTTTTCAAAAATGCTATACAAGCGGGATTGCTCTCTTCCCTACAACACTTCAGAAAAACTTTCCTGCATTGCAACCTTCATTTGTGCTAACAGCTTAACACACATAGCATTTGAGACTACCCACCACAACCGCATCCAAAACATTGTCCCTGTCCCCTTTCCAAGTTTCGCTCACAGAGAGACAGAACGAAAGAGAGATGTCCCTCACAGAAATATAAAATAAAATTAAAACAGTCTTACATTTAAAAAGGTCTTTATTTTCCAGGGAAGAGCAGCTTTCTGATTTGGGTTACGCTTGATTAATTCCTGGCAGATGAAAATAGTGATGAATCTGCCAGTGATTCATCAAGTCTGAAGCTTAGCAACAAGAACTGCAGAACAGGGGTAATTAAATAAATGCTTTTTAATTATCCACTTACATTTTCAGGAATGTATGAGTACAGTGGCATCACTTGGAGGGTGCAGGGATGCACACTGCACCAGGTGTCACCCTAAGAGGGGGTGACACCACTGCTCCTCAAACGTCTGCCTATGGGCAGAAACAGGTTGTGGCATTCACCTGTGTCCCATTAAAATGCTGATGATTTGGTGAGAGTGGGGTGAGGCTCAGTGGGAGGGCAAAGGAGAGAAAATTATTTCTCATTTTTAAAAAAAAGATTAAAAAAATACTCCACATTTTACCAGATTTTCACTTTAAGCACATGAAACTATGTATATGTAAAGATATTTAGGCTGTGCATATGGATATTGCAATTTAAAATTATCATTTTAATTGTGCTAGTTGTTTATGTCACAACTATTACTATTACATTTGATGACATATGGGAATTATGATTGAGTCACATTAGTACTAAGGATTCTGTATGGTGTGGGAGGAGGTCAATGGGGGGTGATAATAAATAAAAATGTTACTAAAAATGGCTTTTCTGAGGCTTCCCCACAAATGCTTCCACAATGGAAGGGAAGCGGGAAGCCTCTATGACATTTCAGAAGTGCAACAGATGATCCCACCTCTGGTGCGTCTGAAACGTTTCTGCAACACTTATGCAACGTTTCGGAAGTGGTAAGTGCCCCGTGGCATAAACTCCATATGAGGTACAGCACTGGGTGACGCCAACCATAGTGACACCACTGTATAACTCTGGAACTGGGCTACTCAGCTGCAAAGATGGTGAGGGGTAGTGAACAAGGTTTTCCCTTCTTAGCTCCTCTGACAAGCCTCAGTTACACAGGTGTGGGAAATCTTTAAAAGTTTCTGATGCTTCGCCAGTTGAAATGAAAGCAAATGGAAATGTGCTCCCCTTCTCCCCAATCACTAGTAAGCAAAAGGGCACTTAAGCCACACCCAAACCACCCAAAATCCGCATTAAAGCAAAACTGAATTATTATGCCGGAAAGTGTAGCACAACAGTTATGGGAAAGGAGATCATTAACAGAGTTTTTGCATTAATGAAAAGAAACACTTTCCAAATGTTATCCCATCAGGAGAGCAACAGAAAAGGGCCAATTCATCTGATAAACCCCAGCCAAAGATGTCATTATCCTGCTTCAATTGCGATTTACTGCTCTGTGTAAATCCGTAGGTTTTATTTTCTCCTTCCCTTGTCATGTTTGCCAGGTATACCTACGGTGCCTCGGGGCTGTTTTACTACCTTCTGTGTTCCATTATGAAATAGCTACATTTGAACCAACTCTGCTGTGAAATATGCAAATTGTACCATGAAGAAAGCAATTGCTTACTATTTAAAAACTGCAGCTCTAACCATGGGAATAAATTTCATAGGTCATTCAAGTGCAGTGTGAAACATATTTCCTTTCCATTCATTCTATATCTTCTGCCTGTTAATTAATCCAGGTGTTCTCCATTTTTTACATTTCAAAACAGAGTAAATGACAGCTCCTTAATGACTTTCCTCCCACAATAATTTAGCATTTTATATCTTTATGCAATCCCCCTCTAGTATTTCTTTCGTTAATTGAAAAACCCTAATCCTTTTAGGCATCTCCTCCTCCTCCTCCTCCTCCTGAGACAGGGCAAAGCTGTTGTAAGTGGGTATGGATGTTGAGGGGGCAGAAGGGGGAGATTGTATGCCACTACCAAAGCCCTGCTGGTGGAGAGTCCATCACCACATTTCTCCCATTACACAATCAGAACTCAAAGAGGCTGTCATAATTAAAAATACAGTAAAAACAAAACAAATTAAAAACAAATTAGGCAATAAGACTGTTAAAGCCATCAGCACAATCATTAAAATCATCACAGTGAACTCATGCCAGCCAGTCAAAGCAAAGGAAATGGCCTCCTACTTCCCCACTGACCTTAGCATATTCTGTCCATCCCCTATTAATACCAATGGGTGGAGAAATACAGTCAGCCCTCCATATCCACAGATTTTTTTTTATCCACAGATGCAAGCATCCACTGCTTGAAAATATTTTAAAAAGATATAAATTAAACAATGCATACTTTGATTTTGCCATTTTATATAAGGGACACCATTTTATTGTGCCATTGTATTTAATGGGACCTGAGCATCCACAAATTTTGGCATCCATGGGGAGGGGGGAGTCCTGGAGCTAAACCTTAGCAGATATCAAGGACCCACTATACCTAGATGAACCCAAGGAAAGAGGCCTCACTACGGAATGGAGGGGCTTGGGATTTAAGGAGCCACTGCCTCTACCCCACTTCTGAAGCACCCTATTTTGGAGCCCACCACCAAGAGAAACTCTCCTCATGTCAGATTCATGACCGTTCAGAAATTGACATGGATGCCACTAGAACCTCCTGTGGCCCCTGTTTGCATAGCTCCTTTCTGCTCTCTATTAACACCCTTCATCTAGTGGCGCTGGGAGCAAGGATCACACTGTTGCTTACTTTCCCCTGCTCTTCTATGTTTTTGTTGAATTCTGGTTTGTTTTTTTTAAAGAAGAAGGAGGGAACAAAATCATATTGCTTATTAAAATATGAGGAGACCAGTGAGTCACGTCAAAGGAAATAGATGCCTTACATTTTGCATTTTTGTTTTCATGTTGAATACTGTATATCTTTAAAATGATCATCTGCTGAGGAGATATATGGATATTCAAAGGACAGCTTTGATGAAAGGCACAGAACAGAGAAGAATCAACTCTGTTGTTTCTCTCCTCCTGATGGAAACATCACAAGTCACAAAAACAGCAAAACAGCTGTGGAGAAAGGCTGTTTTAATATCATCACCATCATCATCATCATCATCATCATCATCATCATCATCATCATCATCATCATCTTTATATCCCACATTTTCCTCCAAATTGAAACTCCTGGCTGCTCACAAATTAAAACAAACACACTACAGTTATACAATGAAAAAATTCAACAGTGAAGCAGAACTAAAAACAATTTAAAACATACATTTAAAATATTTTTAAAATTTTAAAATAGTACTCTTAAAATAGTGCAACGCTATTGAAATCCCTGTCATTAAAAACATTTATTTCTCAAATGCCTATTGGAATAAAAAAAGTCTTTGCCAGCAGACGGACAGGAAACAGAGGGCCATTCTGTCCTAGGAAGGGAGTTCCAGAAGTTGTGAGCAGCCACCAAGAAGGCCATATCTTATGCCATCACCAGAAGTGCCTGTGAAGGTGGTGGGATGGGGAAGAAAAACAATGTTAAGTCTGCTTGGGTCAAAAGAGTTAAGAATTCAAATATCGACCTAACTACAGTCCCCTTTACACACATATTGGGAAAGTGCTTGCTTTTGTTTTTCTTGTAAATGAGAGGTGCTGGTGCTCAGTCTGCCACCCCATCAGCCTATCTGGCCTGGAAGAGACCTTGTGGTGTAATCTGCTTTACCAGTGTGAATCTCTGCTGGTGTTTATTGTGGTAAATCCCTGGTAAAATTCCTCCATTTCCATTTGTTAGTAGGTCTGAGACAACTACAACTTGCTGAAACATTGGCCTTCTCCCCCCATAATTCTTGCCAGCAGAGCCTTTTTGTGTAGAGTCATGGAACCTTAGACTTATTATGAGTCTGTGACTGTACATAATTAAGCTACAGCTACAATGGATATTGCTCATTCTGGAAACTATATTGCAAAAACTAAGGAGATATCAGATGGGAGTGGGGTAATGACAGAAGAAGGACGGAAGTGAAGAGCCATGCTCCCGTCCTTATTGCATGACCGCATAAAGATTATCAGACACATGGCACTTATCCCATGATTATCCCAACAATTCAGATGAATTGTCCTGTCACTTCCATTATTAAGAAATTGAGGTAAATGATGGAACAATTCTGCTTCATTGAGTCACAGGATAATCGCGACATCATCTGATAATCTTTGCACAATTGCACGATAAGGACATGGTGCTTCGCTCCCGTCCTCCTCCTCTCATTACTCCCATCTGATAATCTCCTATGATATGATGCACTATCCAGCCCACCATCTCCACCCCCAGCCCTTCAGTGTTTATGGCAAAGATGTGTCTTTTGTGGCTAGAAGAAGAGGACAAATGAGAAAGAAGGTTCTAGTGATAAGAAGGAAGTTAAGGAGTCCTGGGCTACTACTGATGATGGGCTTTGACAGCCATCCAACAATTCTGATTCCTGATGTCAACTCTGCCTCTCAGAACTATTAGTCTGTCTGTCTGTCTCTGTCTGTCTCTCTGTGGAGAACAGTAAAACAGAAAAAACCTACCTTGTACCTGAAGTCACTGGTCAATCGGGTTGAATTCTCCAGCATCTCAAGGTGGCTCTTTGCTGTTGACCTTTTAAGTGATGAAAGAGACCCTCTGCATTCAGAAGGTAAATTCCACCAAGCTAAAGCTTCTCTCCATCCAGAGTACATATTCTCCTTGCAATATCAATAATAGAAATATCAATGATCCAGCTATCAGATTTGTGTGCTGAATAAAATTAAAATGGCAAAGTGACTTTCATACTTTTTTGTGGGTTTTTCAAGCTATGTGGCCACAAAACCCACAAAAATCTATGGATGCCGGCCATGAAAGCCTTCGACTTCACATTGATTTTCATACTACCGATAATATAAAAATGGGATAGAATTACTGGGAAACATTTTAAAATGTACTAAACAATCAAAGGGAAATTGTTTAAAACAATCACATCTGAACAGTAACCAAGGTTTCGCTTAACTAGGAGAGGACACAAATGAGAACATTAAAGGTACATTTTCCGGCTTGTTACAGCTTGAAAGAAGAAAGTGCTAAGGAAATGTTAGCCTCAACTGACCTGAACACATTTGCATGCATGTGTAAATCTTAGATTAAGAGTAAAAGAAGAGCAGAATCAAGCCTCCAAGAGTGAGCACAGCATGGTCTTCCTGGAGTCTAGGCTGCATTTGTCAGAACAAAAGCACCACTTGTAAGACTGTGCAAGCCACAATGAGGCTGTGAGGCAGTTAGTAAGAAATATTGTCTTCTAGGCAGAGAAACTGCATACATGTTCACCACAAGTACAGGGATAGACCTGTGATTCACTGACTCTTTCAGAGAAATGTATCCACTGCTTGATATTTGGGCTGAAACTTTGTAGGCATCAGAACTCTGTGGGATTGTCAAGTAAACATTAATAAAGAAGGAGAGGTATTATAATGATTTAGAGTACCTTATCAGTTTTGGTCCAAAGGACACACTGAAGTAAGACTAAACCACTGAGAGTGCGAATCATAACATTTGTAATAACAAATAAGATGGTGAAAGGATGCAGAAACAGGCATAAGTCAAAGAAAGTTGTTCTCATCCCTTTGGACAAATGCTGACACAGTTTCAGTGCAGATGTTTCCTGGGTAGGGACTGCTGGACATTATGATCTCTCAGCTCTGAATGGGCCTTTATGTTCCTGGATAGGCACTGTCATTTTTTCTTCCCAAAATTAGAACAAAAGAAATCCCTCTCAAGTCATATTGCTTAACAGGATCAGCTTTCTAGAAGCTACAAGATGATGCTTACAAGTCTGCAGGATATATGTGTTCGTGTGTGTAGCCCCTTCCTCTTTCTCCTCTAAGACTCGAAGAGGAGAAATATTTTTGTTCTCAGAGAGAATGCTTCTTATCATCACCAACGGGTTTATAGTTCTAGTTAATACAGTGTGCCTATGCTATAGGCAGGCGCCCCATACACAGCTTCTTGCTTACGCGGAAGCTGCATGACGGGAGAAAGACTGGTGCGTGCGCCCACAGCGCGCGTGCTCTCCCATGCCACGAGCACAAGCCCCATTCAATTGAATGGCACTTGATCATACGTGTTTTTTGGTTTACGTGGGGGGGGGGGGGTCTGGAATGGATCCCCCATGTAAGCCAAGGGACCGCTGTACCACCTTATAGAGTACACAAAACATAAGAAAGTATGATGTAGTAAATGTGGACTTTCAAGCAAGTTATCCTATATATATCTGGTTATATTATAATGATTGTGCTTGGATGGATGGAAGCCCACTTACAGATTGAGTCTACTTTGTCTGAAATGATTGGGACCAGACATCTTTTGGACTTTGTGTTTATTCATTTATTGTATTTTGGAATACCTGTATTTGCATATATGTACATAATAAGGCATCTTGGAGGTGGGACTGAAGCCCAAACACAAAATTAACTTAACTTTCATATACTGTACAGCCTATACACACAGTCTGAAGGTAATTTTATGCAATATTTTAAATAATTATATGCATGAAACAGGATTTTGTGTACATTGAACCACCAGAAAATAAAGGTGTCACTCACAGTGTTAATCAGCCCTGGAAAATAGTTTTGGTCTTCAGAGTATTTCAGATTTTGGAATTGTAGATAAGTGAGACTCAACCTGTGACTCTGGAGACCAGGGTTTGAATCTCTGCTCAACTGTAAAAACCCACTGGGTGATCATGGTCTAGTCGCATTCTCTCATTCTCAATGAAGGAAAGGCAAATCCACTCTGAATAAATCTTGCCAACACTGATAGGTTACCAAAGGTTGGAAATGACTTGCAGGCACACAACATCAATTGTGTGAGGAGGGTGTTTTGTGGTCAATCTTCTTCTACAGTAGGAGTGGGCAACTGGCAGCTCTTACGGGATTGCAGTCCCCATTATCCCTTTCCACCAGCTATAATGGCTAAGGCTCATAGGATTTGTAATGCAACATCTGCAAGGCCCCAAGTTGTCCACCTCAAATAGGCGAAAAAAGGAAAATGATCTTTTAGCCATTTCCCCCTAAGCTAGAGAACAATTCCAGAACAAGAGGGGAAGGTTTATTAAACTCTTTCAGAAACATTATCATCAATATAACTACTTTAAAGACAGTGAAAATAGATCCACAAACTACCTCCCTTAACAAGAAATCAGGACGCAGTAATAAAAGGCTTCAGTAATAAATGGAATGATGGTTTCACTCAATTTTAACATAAGGACATGAACACTTGAATAACTAGGAGTGGCACATACCAGCTACTAGGTATACAGCATGCCATGTTTGTTTATAGTATTGTTTGGCACAAGACATTTTGTTCACTGAGGCAGAGCTGCAACCTCCACACTGTTCAATGAAGTCAGTGTGCATATTATCCCTAAAGCCAGCCAGGTTATTCTGGAATATGAGAGAGAAAATCCCACAACTGTTCCTTTATGCATCTCTGGCAATAGAATAACCAATTAAATAGTCAGCAATTTTCTTCCTTTTCATGACACCTAAAATCTTTTGCCTGAGGCAGCCATCTTACTCTTCCTAATGGTGAAGCTTGCCCTGACTTTACCCCCACCAGAGAAGTGTGTAAGCCTCCTTGAAGTCTGCAAATGTTAAATTGGCTGCACCATAGGACCCCAACACTGGGATGGAGTGGTGGAGTCTCCTTCCTTGGAGGTCTTTAAGCAGAGGCTGGATGACCATCTGTTGGGGATGCTTTGATTGGGAGTCCCTGCATGGCAGGGGGTTGGACTGGATGGTCCTTGTGGTCTCTTCCAACTCTATGATTCTATGAATTAGGCTGCAATGCACCTTACAAAAGAATAATATAAAAATAATGCAATTTTAACACAATTAAAATATGTTAAAACAATATAAAACAATTAAAAAGCATACAAAAGTTAAAAAATAAAGCACTCTCCACTCCCATAAGAAGCCTCCCTGCAAGCATTTACTCATTAAAAGCCTGCAGAAAAGTCTTTGCTTGCTGGTGAAGAGAAACAGGGAGGAACCTGCCTAGCTTCCAGCAGAAGAAACTTCCAAAGTTTGGGAGGATCCACCAAGAAGGCTGTTTTCAACTTTCTCACCAAGCGAGCCTGTGATGGTGGGACCAAGAGAAAACCTTCACCTGAAGATCTTAGCATTTTGGCAGGTTAGTATGGGGAGATACGGCTTTTCAGATAGTTTGGACATAAGCCATATCGGGCTTTATAAGTCATGCACTTTCAACGAACTGGTAGCTAGGAAAGTTGTTTCAGGGGAACCATGCAGTTGCCTCCATCTTCACCAGATCGGGACTGTGGCAACCACATGGTGCGGCCTTTATAGGGTGCAAAAAAGCAGATTCTTTTTGTGCCCTAGAAAAGGTGCCGCAGCTTTACAGTGCTCCTTTGGTGCTGCATCATCTAACTGCAGTGCCAGAGGAATGCCATGATGCCGCATGCTGTGTGGTGCAGCACGTGGTGTCAGGTTACCATGGGGGTGGAGTCAGGGCATGTTTTGTATGGATGCCACAATCCAACTCTGCCCTCAGGCCGGCCTTAATATCCGGTCTGCACAAGGGAGTTAGATGCTCCCTATAACTGGCCCCAGTCAGCATTCTAGTTGCAGCATTCTGGATCCGCTGAAATTTCTGAACAGTTTCCAAAGGCTGCTCCTTATGGAGTGTATTACAGTAGTCCAAATGGGATATAATCAAGGCATGTGTCACCATAGCCAGATTGGATGTCTCAAGGTATAGGTGCAGCAGGTGCACTAGTCTTAGCTGTGCAAATGCACTCCTGCCCACTGCTGAAACCTGAGCATCCAGGCTCAGAGCTGAATCCAGAAAAACACTCAGAACTTTATCACACAGGCGTTCTAAAAGGGGGTTGTTCTGGGGATGGAATGGGCCCCAGAACGCATCTTACTGCATTCTGGAACGCTGCCGCTACTGCCAGACATCCCAATCACGGAAATCATGCCCCCTGGAATGGATGTGGGCCGCAATTGGAACTTCCAGCAGCAGTGGTGGCGTTCCAGAGTGCGGTAAAATGCATTCTGGGGCCCATTCCATCCCCAGAACAACCCTTTTTTAGAACATAATGGGCCCATTCCAGGGCCCATGCAATAAAGTTCTCAAACTGCAAGCCTGAGTTTTTAAGGGAGAGTAACTCCGTCCAGCACAGGCAGAGCCCCTATTCTCTAATCCAGTTTTTAACTGACCTCTGTCTTGTCAGGATTAAGTTGCAGCTTGTTTGCCCTCATCCAGTCCATTACCGACTACAGACATTGGTTCAGTACTGAGACAGTTTCCTTGGAATCAGATAGGAAGGAGAGGTACAGCTGGGTGTCACCAGCATACTGGTGACACTGCACCCCAAAACTCCAGCTGACTTCTCCCAGCTGTTTTGTGCAGATGTTAAACAGCATGTTGGACAAAACAAAACTCTGAGGGACCCCACAGGCCAATGACCATTGAGTCAGTCCCTCTGCACCACCATCTGACTTTACCCCTGCAAGAAAGATCAGAACTACTACATAACAGTGCCCCCAAGTCCCATCTCAGAGAGGCCATGGTCAATAGCATTGAAAGCTGCCAATATGACCATAAGAACCAACTGGCACATATTTCTCCTGTCCATTTCTCTGTGAAAGTCATCCATAAAGGTGACCAAAGCTATCTCCATCCTGCTTGAGGATTGAAATGACACCAAGGCACCAAGTTTACATCTATTGGACCTGATTCTACTACAGATTGAAATGGATCTAGATTGTCTTGCCCAGAAACCCCTGGAACTGAGAGGACACTACACATGCCAGAATCTTTCCCCAAAATGAAATGTTAGAGACTGGCTGATAATAATTCAGAATGGTGGGATCTTGGGAGGCCTTACTTATGCCCAGAACAGACAGGCCGAATGTGCTGTGCTGACTCCGATAATAGAGTTAGGGACTGCATGGTCCCTAACCCTAGCACGGTGTGGTGGCGCAGTAATGGAGGCATCCTGCCCATACAGGCATCACTATTTTGATGTAAGCAATGCACAGCATCTGCATGTCGCCGCGCTTCACTTACATTTTACTTCAGAGGGACGGCACGTGGTGTGGGGGCTGCCCAGTCCCTCCAGAGATAAAATGGGTGAATGCAGACTGGAAAGGAGGTTTGTAGTGCCCCAAAGTTTCACAGAGGTCTGTAGTGCCCCAAAGTTACGACCTCCCCACAACCTTTTGAAGGCAGGATTGGAACTTTCCTTTCTGCAGCAAGACATTCAGAGCTTCCCCTACCCCTCTTGGCCAGCCCCTCTCTAGTTACATCGAGAATCTAGGAAAGGCAAGGCAATGTACATGTGGAACTCTTCAAGGATCCTGTCCAAATCCTCAGGCTACACAAACTGAAACATATCCAATAATACAGGACAAGCAGGCACCAAGATTACATCTACTGGACCTGTCTCTACTACAGCTTCCCAGTCAAACTGAATCCAAATAATTTTGTCTGCAAACTGTCTGATAAGCATGGTCCACTTGAGAGATTCTGTTAGTGATAAGTTGGCAATCAATTCTCCTGGAGGCAAACCACCTGTTTCCTGTCACTCTTTCTTTCTCAGTCATATCCACAGAATCATAGAATTGAAAGGAATTCCAAGACATCCAGAGTAGAGACACCCCCCCCCACTTATCTAGGCTATTTAATCCATTGTTGAACCATTCTAACTATCAAGAAGTTCCTTCTAATGTTCAATCAAAATCTATATTCCTGTAATGCCAAACCATTAGATCTGGTCCTACCCTCTGAATCAGCAGAGTACATGTTTGCCCCCTGTTCTCAATCCCTGTAGTATTTAAAGAGTGTTATTGTGTCACTCCTCAGTTTTCCCTTCACCAAGCTGAACATGTAACTTCTGTTTAAAAACCTCCAACAAAGTAGAGTCCACTATCTTCCAGTGTAGTCTGTTGAATGGCTTTACTGGTTCTTGGCATTTGAGCATTCTCCCTCTCCCCCATTCCTGTGTTTTGTTCTCATAATCTGCTTTAGTCTCACCTGTCTCTTCCAAATTCCTGTGGGCTGATCCTCACCAGGACTGGAAATTCTGAGTTCAGTCACTATGGCATACTTCTAAGAAAAGGAACCTCAATCCTGGATTTCACTTGGGTGTATGAATCAGGGCTACTTTAAGGTTTTAGGCAGGTAGTTTCTATTCAAACGTGCAACTAGGTGTGAAGTGGTGAATCTACAGTGGGCACTTGTTATCCGCTGGGATTTGGTTCCAGGATCCCCCATGGATAACAAAATCCGTGAATGCTCAAGTCCTGTTAAATATAATGGCATAGTGAAATGCTGTCCCTTATATAAAATGGAAAATGAAGGTTTGCTATTTGGAATGTATACTTTTTTGAAATAATTTCAAGCCGTGGATGCTTTAATCCATGGATAAGAAGAACCGACTGTACAAGGTTTGTGCTTTTATGTAGTGGCAATTTCCAGGACCACATGGATCCTTTTTTAAACCACAGTAACAACCCAAATAAGATTGGATGTGCAAGTGTAAACACCTCATTTGGAGAAAGTAGCTTACACAAAGAATGTCTGGTTGCACCTCAGCATACTCTTCCCCCACATTTCTAATGAGTACACTGAACTGTCCCTAAGAGAAAGCAGCCATATCTGATGTGCAGGTGAAGGTCAGTAAAGCTCTAGGTGGCTTTTGTTGGAGAAGAGGATATAATTTTTAATCCTGTGTTTTGTTTTTTGCAGCACCTAAAGTTTATGCATGATTACGGACAGTAAATATAGGCAAGTATCTTCAAATTATCTGTGTTTGCATATTATTTTGCCCTTTAATATATTTGACATTATATTTATTTCTAGTGATGCTTAAAATTCTCCACATTCAACTTTAGCCTTGCAAGTTGTGACTTCAGGGGACTTTGCCTTTTCCTTATGTAAATTTCTTAGTCTTTAATCAAACTTTTGGGTTAAGTGCATCAATCTGTACCCACTGTTTCCTTGCTCTGCTGCTGATCTTCTGTCCCCTTGTTTCATTCATCTTGGATCCCAGGATGATGATGGCATAATGCGATGAATCTTGCCCTCCCCCCATTATATACATTATATTAATACATCTCTGTCACCTAACAGAATCGGTTTAAAACAATTCATCATATGTATATTTTTCATTTCTTCAGCCCATCCCTTCAACATCACTGCTGCAATTGAAAATGCTGTGAAAAAATTCCTCACAATCATAAATGATAAATTTTAATGAGCTTTTTATGGCTTTGCCTCCATGCACAAAGCAAAGAGATAATTAAATATGAAAGAAAGAAAAAAGGGAAGAGAAAAGGAAAAGTGAAGGAAGAGAGGGAGAGAGATAAGGAAAAATAAAATAAAAAGCACTACGTAACAAATGTCCCCAGACCAGGGGCTCTTTCACACTACACAGTTATAGCGCTTTGATCCCACATTAACTAGCATGGTTCCATTTTATGAAATCCTGGGGTTTGTAGTTTAGTCAGAGGCACTAGTTAACATCCCTTCTACAACTGCAATTTCCAGGATTCTATAAGAAAGAACCATGGTAATTAAAGTGGAATCACAGCACTTTAATTGTGTAATGTGAAAGAGTCACAGGGAAAGTATATTCAAAGAAAAGGACACATAGCCAAGACTATTTAAAAAAATACTTTAAATATATTCAGATTTCAATTTAGACAGAACATATACACTTGAACTTTGGGATTATAACATTGAAAATAATATTTGAAAAGGGTCTTCTGCCCCCAAAATTCTTCTTAGAAATATATCTTGCAGTTGTGGGTCATTTGGGTATGCAAAACAAGATAAAAGACATACCCATTTATGAGTGAACAAAAAACATGCTCAGTGGGATCCAATTGATATATCATCTGAGGCAATTTAGAGCAATCAAAAACATTTAACATTTAGTTTTATGCTCGCTAGTATGAAAGAAGAATCTTGGCTGACAGAAACTACAATATTTACAGCAATGTCCAATCTGGCAGGAGATGCCAGACTGGAAAAAAAAACCCACCACGGACTGAAGGATTAAATTCTTGGAGGTTCTAAATAACAAACAACAAAAAGTTGCATTTTGATCAATACCAAACTTAAAATAAGGAAAAAAGTACCATATATACTCAACTATAAGTTGACCTCATGTATAAGTCAAGGGCGGGTTTTGGGTCCAAAATTATGGGTTTTGATATGACCCATGGATAAATTGAGGGTAAAACTTAGGGCCACATAACAAAGGATATAAAAGATGAAACAAAGGAAAACAATGCCAAAGAATTTAACAAAATTCCAGCAGACATAACTGTGCTCATCCTAAATGCTGGATGAATGAAAGGATAGAGTAAGGTCAGTGTTTCCAGGACAGATTATACTCTTGCCTTTTACCAGGGGATGGTTCCTTTTTTAAAATATGAGTTAAAGTACAGTACTAACATTGACCCCTAGATAAGTCGACTCTGTTATTTTGGGTCAATTTTTTGACTAAAATTTCTACACTTATACATGAATATATACAGTATACATATGTATTTTCCAGAGGAACATACACAGCAGAGTTCAAATGTTTATACAGTGGGTCTTTGTTATCCACAGGGGTTTGGTTCCAGGACCCCCCATGGATAACAAAACCCATGGATGCTCAAGTCCCATTAAATATAATGGCAGAGCAAAATGGTGTCCCTTACATAAAATGGAAAATCAAAATTTGCTATTTGGAATTTATAAGTTTTTTTTGAATATTTTCAATCCATGGGTGCTTGAATCCATGGATAAAAAAATCTGTGGGTAAGTAGGGCCAACTGTAATGTAAAGAGAAGCCCCCAGGTTAGCCATCCTTGGGAAATGTCTATATGGAGCCAGTTAGCAACTTACATAGAACACGTGAAAAGGAAGAAATTCCAGAAATTATATTCTTCCTGTTTGACTCAGGAAAGTCTCTGGTTGCCACCAAGGTGAGTATCTTGCTTTTAAAAATGCCTTGTATCACCTGACACTCAAATGAATGTGTTGGTTTCATGGAACAGCAGTTCGGGTATGAACTACAGATGAGGGGAAAATTCATTCAGATCATATTTTTGTATTTTCATATGAATCCACACCCCTTGAACCACTGTATGGATTATATTGGACTGGTGCACCAACATTTTACTTTCCTAGATGTTTGCAATAGATTTCTCAGCCAAAAATGGAGACAAAATTGTATTGATGATTTTGGCCCTTCGGACCTGTAGTGGTTCAATTCTGGGACCTGCTGCAAATGCAAAAAAATGGGATAATTGTGTCCCATATTATTATAATAATTTTATTACGGCCAATTGGTCAGCACATCCCATATTATTAAATGGCAATGAGCATGAATGCAAATGCTTCAGTGTGTCTGCATTCATGTTGTCACCATTTAATAATATAAAATATGTCAATATGTGGATCAGAGGTTGCAGATACAAAGGTCCAACTATATTAGTGAAAATGCATAATTACTGAAAGTTGTTCATAAAAAGCATTGAATTAAGAGGATGTTGTTTGCAAAAACAGATACATTGGGACAAATTCTTACACTGATGCTTATATTAAGGTGCACATTTGAAAACATACAGGAAAAGGCATACAACATTTTGTGCTCTATTTAAAAATTCTTACATAATCAAGGCAAAATGAACTTAAATTTGGAAAAATAGAAACACATTTGAAAGAATCTTCCAAATGCTGCATGAACATAGGCGGATTTAATGTACAACTTGATCTGTCTCAAAGGAAATAAACACAAACTGCTCTCAAACCATCCCACTCAAGATTTCTTTTCTAGAAAAGTACTTTTGCTTTGTTACCTGCAATGATAACAAAGTCAATATCAGGGTAGTCCACATCTTTGACCACTGACTGCAAGTTCTGTAATGTAATGGGCACCTAAATGAATGAGCCACTGTTGGCAGAGGTTCCCTGATGGTGCATAAGGACACAATGGTGTACAATATCATCCCTTGCCATGCCATTGCTCTATAATGCCTCTAGCTTGCCAAGCCTCATACACATCTTGGGAACCCTGTCTTCTGCCCTTAACTGATCAAGAAAACTGAACAGTTCATCTGCTTCATTTCTGGTTCAAGCCCCCAACTCCAGCTCAGATGGGATTCAGGGGCTTAAGTGTGGTTTCGCAACCCAGTGCTCTTACCAACTCTGACAGAACACATGATTTGGTTTCATATGGAGACACAGAAGCTTTTCCTCCTCCTCTTTCCCAAAGCTTCCAAGTTCCTGATGAGGAGATAGCCTCCTTTCTTAAAAAAACCTGTCTGTCACAGCAAGAAAAATCACCCGTAAAGGGCCCTTGGCGAGTCATCCATCTCTCCCAGCCTGATATAGATCGGGTTTCTCTTTGGGTGAGAAAAGTTTCAGTAAACAGCTTAATTTGGCACTAATATGAGTGCAGACATTGTTCAGTGTGTCACCTATTGATTGGCATCATTACAGCTCCATCATTCATGCTGGGTATTCCATCCTTGCATTATTATTATTTCAAAAATAATATATTTCCAAGTGCTCAAAATAGTTTCGGCAGGCCATGAGGTGAGTGTATTGAGGAATGGCAGAGGGAGAACTGCCTTTGCATGAGACTACGAGGCAGTGTTTGCAGAACGATTGCAAAAGCAAGTGCAATGAGAAAAAAGGAAGGCATGGGGCTATTTCCCTCATGCAGTTATGCTTGTAGTTCTTCAGCTTCCTTTTGTTTTTCAGTTTAGGGACTGATAGAGTTTTACACCTCACCCTTTTCTGAGTTGCAAGGATCTTTTAGGTTACTGTATATACTCGACTATAAGTCAAGAAATTTATGCCCCAAAATTGTCCCTAAAATCCTGGGTTGGTTTATATATGGGTCAGTAAGTAGTACTGCTTAGCAAGGTCCTAAAACAAGCAAGCTGGTTGCCCCACTCTTGGTGCCTCGAGGCATTGTGTCTTTCTGTGTGTGAAGATTTTCAGACCAGCGCTTAAGTGCTGGTAAACTAATTGTTTAGGAAGCGCACGTGTGTGAAAACCTGACACTCTTCCTAAATGTCAGGGAATTGTTGGCTCCCCTCCAGTGTCCCTGAATCATTCAGGGATGCTGGAGGGGAGCTGATGATCCTCTGACATTTAGGAAGTGTGTCAGGCTTTCACACACACATGCTTCCTAAACGATTTAGCAGCATTTTACCAGCACTTAAGCACTGGTCTGAAAATCCTCTGTGTGTGTGTGTGTGTGTGTGTGTGTGTGTGAAAGACGTTTCCAGTCCAACTTGCAATGCTTCTCTTCCCATGGAAAAAACACCTCATTAAACACCTTGCTTCCCTCCCCAGTCTAATTTGTCAGCCTCCTCTTCCCAGGGAAGAAACTCCACATTTAACACCACTTGCTTTCCTTCTCAATTTGATGTTAAAACCTCCAGGACCTGGGAATCAGTGTTAGGTAGTTGGGAGAGGTTCAGAGAAGGAAAAGGAGGGATGGAAGTGGCATTTCCCCCTTTCCATCCTTCTTTATAGCCCCCCTAGGTTTTACCCTCCACTTATCCAAGGGTCATATCAAAATCCATGATTTTGACCCTGAAACCTTCCCTCAACTTATACATGAAGTCGACTTGTACATGAGTATATACAATATTCTGTTCAGTTGTGGATCTTTGCAGAACTGATAGCAGCAGCAGCCTCTGCTAGGTAACTGCCAAAAAGAAGACAGTTTCACTTTCCTGGAGTGCAACTACACCACACAATGACAACAGTTTCATACCTATTTAGTGATCAGAATTCTGTCCCAAAGAATCATGGCATTTATAATTTGGTGATGAGTATTTGGAATTCTCACTAGAAAGCTTTTACCCACTTCCCTGAAACTCCAGCAGTAGAGTAGTTCCCTAACAGTAAATTTTAAGTACTCCTCAGCAAACAAGAAATCCCAAGATTTCACAGAATGGAGCCATGACAGTTAAAGTGGTGTCAAACTGCTGCTATAAAGGGTTTAGTGCAGATGCACTCTGGTTCCAAATAAGGTGGTTTTTCCCCAGCTGGACTCCATTTTATGGATTTTTACAAATCAGTTCTGCTGATTTGCAGAACTGGCTTCTTGATCACAAAGCAATGGAGGAGAATAAAGCAACTGTCAAAAATCTTCGGCCTGACATCTATTGAGAATATATGAGCATTTATCAAAATTGTGTACTGTAAACAGCCCCAGTAGTTGTTTCTCATGCTTTGTGTGAGAAAAATGGCATGCCTTCTGTGCCCTCTCTGTTTATCAGAGGTTGCCCCAACAGGAATCTCTGGCCTGAGGCTCCACCGTCTCAGTCTCAGGTAGCACAGGAGCCATCCTGATGATATGAATACTGTTTGTAAATTGTACATTGTGTAGTAACCCGCTTTGATCTCCCAGGAAAAGCGGGCTATAAATAAACAGTTTATTATTATTATTATTATAAATTCAGATTTTTGCAGATGACAATTACATCCCAGGTTGGAGTTACCATGAAGTATTCTAATAGCCTTGCCATTTTCACCACTTTGCTTTTATTCTGAATGTATTCTACACTGAGAAGCAGCTTCTCAAGATATTGTGTTGGAATACATTGAAATATTATATCAATATGCTAAAATATCTAATTCACATTTATGTTAGAAAAGGAAATTAATTGCCTTACCAGAATAAAGCTGGAAAAAGCCATTCATGACTTTAGTCCCTTGCATTTCTGTCTTGAGCTTGGGAGGAAACAGCTGCATGAATTTTTGAAAAACCAATTTTTCATCCATCCTACCGAAAACAGTTCCTTTGCTTTCCTCTTTTTCCCTCCCTTATAATCCCTCCTTCCCCCTTCCTTTAGTTTACTGATTCCCATAACGGTCCAAGCAAATGTCCCAGAATTAAGAGTTGCAAAATTCAGGCTGCATCCATACTGCAGAAATAATCCAGTTTCACATCACTTTAACTGCCATGGCTCAATGCTATGGAATTCTGGGAACTGTTGTTTGTTGTGCTCTTCTCTGGTGCTACAACAAACTACAAACCCTAGAATTCAATAGCATTGAGCCACGGCAGTTAAAGTGGTGTCAAACTGAATTATGTTTGCAGTGTGGATGCAGCCCCATTTTCCTTGGAGAGATCAGGGGACCCTAAACAGAGTCTGATGTATAAAACAGGAGGGATGCAGCAAAGACTATCCATCTTCCAAGCGGTTATTGTTGGTTTAAAATATTCTAACCTTGAAAATAATTAAACTATTGTACTCTAATTGTGAATTAAAATAAAAAAGATTCTTTTAGCCATCAGACAATCTGATGCTAAAATTAATAAGGCCCACACACCTTTATGATTTCTTAACTGGATATGTAGTAGTTTTCAATCCCTATTTAGATGGATTAGGTTATATTTGCAATTATTGGTGCACTGAAATCCCTCTTAAATTGCTTTGTGGGTGACTAAAATGGTGAAGGGTCTGGAAATGATGCATTATGAGGAACGACTTAGGGAGCTGGGGATGTTTAGCTGGGAGAAAAGAAGGTTAAGAGGTGATATGATAGCCCTGTTTAAATATTTGAAGGGTTATATTGAGGAGGGAGCAAGCTTGTTTTCTGCTGCTCCAGAGAACAGGACCCAGAACAATGGATGCAAGCTACAGGAAAATAGATTCCACCTCAACATTAGGAGGAACTTCCTGACAGTAAGGGCTGTTTGACAGTCGAACACACTTCCTCACAGAGTGGTGGAGTCTCCTTCTTTGGAGGTCTTTAAGCAGAGGCTAGATGGCCATCTGTCAGGGATACTTTGATTGTGATTTCTTGCATGGCGGCGGGGGGTGGGTGGGTTGGATGGGATGGCCCTTGTGGTCTCTATGATTTCTTGCCCAATGTCACCCAGTGGGTCTACATGGCTGAGCCAGGATTTGAACCCTAGTCCAAAACTCAAACTACTATGCCACTCTGGCTCTCTAAAGTTGCCATTAGTCTGGGGGTAAATACCTATTAAAACAAGTGTGTGAAATTGACCAAGTTACACAAGGAGAAATGGCTCTGTGAAATTGTGTTTCCCCCCATCTTGACGTCTTTAAATTGTTTCACTTATTCTTCAGCAATTTTACTTGGAAGTACAGGTGGATGAATCATCTTTTTTGGAGTCCATGTCATTTTATCATGTATTCAGTCTAAATCCATTCCACCCCAATTCATCATCTGTTTGCACATTGTTTTAATGCATGGACAGATGTGTTCATATGCAACATACCTTAGCATGCAATTTTCTGTAATGGGTATCCAAAGGATAACTGCATTCAAGGTGTTTGAATCACTTTTCACGATGTTTAAATGAACTGAAAAACTGTCATTGTTAATTCAGTAGAACCCTATTGCCAGAACTTGACAAGTTATTTTTAAAAAAATAATCTATTTTATGAGTTATTAAGCTCCAAAGTGTCACCACTGAATTTTTTTAAAAAAGTAATTCATTACGTATCACATTTTATTTCTCTTGACTTTTCCAAGGTTTTGTTGTTAACTGCCTCTGAGTCGATCTTGACTGATGGCGACCCTATGGATGAGACATCTCCAAGACCCTCTGTCCTCCACTGCTCTGCTTAATTCTTGCAACCCCATAGGCATGACCTCCTTAATAGAGTCCATCCATCTGGCATGTGGCCTTCCTCTCTTCCCTCCACCTTTCTCAGCATTATTGTCTTTCCCAATAAGTCCTTTCTTCTCATGATGTGTCCAAAGTTTGACAGCCTCATTTTGGTCACCTTGGCTTCCAGGGAGGTTTCTGGCTTGATCTGCTCTAGGACCCATTTGTTTGTCCTTTTGGCTATCTGTGGAGTCCTTAGCACCCTTCTCCAGCACCACATCTCAAATGAATTTATTTTCTTCCTATCATCTTTCTTAACTGTCCAGCTCTCACATTCATATATGGTAATAGGAAATACGATGGCTTGTATGATTCTAACTTTTGTGCTCAGTTGTATATCTTTGCATTTTAGAATCTTTTCTAGTTCTTTCATAGCCACCTTTCCCATTCTTAATCTTCTTCTAATTTCCTGACTGCACTCCCCATTTCTATCAATGTTTGATCCCAGTATGGGAATTGTTTTACTATATCTATTTCTTCATTATCTAGGTTGAACTTGTGAAGGTCCTTGGTGGTCATTATTTTTCCCCTTTATGTTCAACATTAAGCCACCTTTGCACTTTCTTCTTTGATCTTCCTTAGTAGGTGTTCCAGGCGTTTGAGGTTTTCTGCTAGTACTATGTTGTCATCCCAGACTATTGGCCAACATGATTGAGGCTTCTGGGAGCTGAAGTCCATAATCTGTTAAAGGGCATAGTTTGAAGACTACTGTTTTAGAGTGTTGATATTCCTTCCCCCAATTTTCACTCCTCCCTTTTCTGTAACCAAGCCTGCTTTTCTTATAATATATTCTGCATACAAGTTAAACAGATAGGGTGAAAGGATGCAGCCTTGTCTGACCCCTTTGCCAATTGGGAACCATTCTGTTTCTCCATGTTCTGTTCTGACAGTAGCCTCTTGTCCTGAGTACAGATTCCTCATCAGGACTATCAGATGTGTTGGCACTATGTCTTAAGGGCATCCCATAGCCTTTCATGATCTATGCAGTCAAAGGGCCATTGTTTTGTTTTCCATATCTGTTGACATATGTTGGTTAGCACTAGAGTTGACTCTGTCACTGTGGATTGCAGCAGTTCAATTGGAATATCATCTGTTCCTGATTTGTTTTTCACTATTTCTCTTATTGCAGTTTCCACCTTGCTCTTTCGAGTTTGGGGTTCATAGGGTAGGGGATCCAAAACTAGAAAAATGGCCTAAAATTTGAAAAATCCCCTCAAAATGCTCCTGCTGAAGAATTTTTGAACCAGAACAGGAACAAGAAAATGCAACTTGTTACATATAAGACGCAGTGCTGTTACAGTCAAAGTCAAATATAAACCATGAAATAATTCAGAAACGTAATTTCCAGTGTGATGTAAACTTGCTACAACTGAGGCTTCTGTTTGAAACTTTTCGACTTGATTAATGGCTTAATTGATTTCAAATAGTAAATTTCTATCTCTGTGCAGGGAGTGAGAATGAAAAGATGAAGGGAGGCTCTTTAATCTAGGTGTACCTGAAGCTGCTGAATTACAACCCAATCCTCTAAACGGACATAAATGTGGATAGAACCTCCTAATTTAACGTTTTCTACAGATGTAACACTAATTTTAATACAGGAAAAATAAGGTTATATCTCAATTAACCTATTCATTTTTAAAATGCTACATGATTCTTTATTTTATTTCTTGCAACAGGCCATGCTGGCCATTTCCCTAGAAATTAAATTTGGTGGCTCTTAGAGTCTAGAAATGCTGCCCAGAGGAAAGAGCCAAAACTTTACAGGTAGATCACATGCTTTGTAACAAAAAGATCTCAAACTTCTAATCTCTAAACTCTCCAAAAATGCTGGGAAATAGTCATCTTAAATCCTGAAGAAGTATGCTGGTCACTTTAGACAATATTGTGTTCACCAGACCAATAACCTGTTTTGATATTAAGACAGCTTCCTAGGTTCCTATTTACACCCTTGAGACAGACCCACTTGTAACAGTCCAAGCGGTTGCCACATAGGGTTCATCTACACTATAGAAATAATGCAGTGTAATACCACTTTAAGTGCTGTGGCTCTATCCTATGGAATCCAGAATATTCTGTGCTAGGTTTGCTTTAGGGTCATCACCATAATATTGGAAACAACTTGAAGGCATAGAACAATAATGAAACATAACAATTTAAATGAGTTTTAAAAATCTGCATTCAACTTTAATGTAAATCGATTAGATATTTTTTTAGCTCATGGATGCCTAACAAAGTGTGTGAAGCTGCTGACATCCCCATCTCTAAGATAGATGTTCTCATGTTATGTGTTCACAAAAAGCTTGTTGAGTATATATTTGAGCATGCTCAGATGGTCCTCTTTTTCCATGCTTGTGGCTTGAACTGACACATCCTATATTTTAAAAACATAAAAACACTTCACTTTTTTGGGACATTTCCAAGGAATCCTTAACCTTTGAAATCACTACGTAGAGAGCTCTTGTAGCATCTTTGAGACTAACAGAAAGAAAGAAATTGGCAGCATGAACTTTCGTAGACTTCAGTCTACTTCCTTTGAAATCACTGTTAAATATTACTGTTAGTTATCTTTTTTGTCTTTCCGTTTCTAATTCATTTTCTGTTTTCATTCTGAGCTTTGGCACATCCCAGATCTTGATACTTCAGCCATCTTCCATCCTCTCTCTTGTTAGTTTTCATAAACGCCTCATGTGGGGAGATCAAATCTGGAGACTTTTTATAAAATTTACTTTTATATTTTATTCAAAACCTTTAGAGGGACCTTCTGATTACGTGGTTTTTGAAGTCTTTGTTTACCTCTAGTTTATCATGCCATGGGTAGCCATGCCACTATATCTCAAATTAAATCCTTCAAGGTGAAGCAACTTCATGTCTTTTAGTTGAATCTATTCTTTGAGCCAATCCATGCAGCAAGAATTATAGTAAATTTTGAGATCTGGGACACCCAGACCTCCTCTTTCCTTTGCGTCTTTTAGAACCTTCCAGTGAATTCTCGGCTTTTTTCCAGCCCAGATGAATCTCAAGATTTCTTTATTCCATTGTCCAAATGGTAAGCCATTAATAATAATTGGTAAATTCTGGGATAGGAACATAAATTTTGGTAAGATATTCATCTTTATTGTAGATATTCTTCCCATTAAGGACAGATTCAGACAGGACTACCTCTCCAACGCTTTTTTAATCTCTTTCCACAAATTCTGATAGTTGTTATCATACAGTTCTGAGGTTTTTTTTTGTCACAAGTATATTCCCAAATATTTTATTTTTCTCTCTATTTGGAATTATCAGTTAATTATGATTGCTAGGAACCTTTGAACTGTGTTTAAATTTGAAGAGCATTTGACAAACATGGGATGTTCCTTGTTCAACAGCTTGCAACAGAATTTATTAACAATTCTCCCACATATAAATCTAATATAAAACTTGGAAAGTCAACATGTTTCATTTTGTGATACTCCGGAACACATCAAAACCCAATGCCTAATCTTCATTTCTCCAAGTTTTTGAGAACAAGCTATTCAAATAAATGAATTCACCTGCATTCTCTGAAGTCTTTCTCTTTGCATGTTTATGTGTACCCTTTCACAAGGAGAGAATCCTGCAGTTGTGAATTGGGTAGTCTGGGAACCCTAGACAAAAGGAGCAAAAGTCTTCCCCTGTGTTCCCAGAGTAGAGTGGCTGTGTGTAGAGTGTGAGAAGGCCATTTTTGATACTCCCTACCTCTCATGGCCTGTATGTGCACCATTTTCCAAAACTAGTAGGTACACTTCAAACACCTCCAGTCACTTTTAAAATAGATCAGAGGTTTTGAGATTTTCCACTAATTCCCTTTCCTGACACCAAATGTGAAGGCTTCCACCTATCCTATCTCTGCCACCAATGTATGGACATCTTCTTGTCCCATCATGAACTGTAATGGCTTCCATTTATCTCCCTTTTTTTCCACCCATGGGAGGACATCCTCCTGTCCCACCACTATGGTATCAAATGTGGGTATTGGTTAGATGCCCTTCTGGTTCTTGAGTGTGACTTTATTCATATTATCTTCCCACCGGACACCACCATCCTGTATTAACTGCTGCCTCCACTGATCCTGTGTCTGAATTCAAGCTTTCCAATATGTAGTGTTCTCAGAGACTCAAGTGTATAATAGAAATAATGAACAGACATTGCACATAACATCACAGATTACTTATTTAATACATATAAATCCTGACTGACACTAACTCTAAGACACATTTGTCAGTCTCTCTCTCACTCATATCCTAACTTTAACTCTCCTCTATCTCTGACCCTGACTAACGCTCCTAACTATTCAGACTCCTAAACCTGACTAGCTAATCCCTAATCCTGACAGACTCCTCCCTCATTCTCTGACCAACTGTCATTCACCAGCCTTTTCAAAATCTCTTTAGACATTCCACCAGTCACCACATGCTCCCCATATTCCATTCTCCCACCCTCTCTTTCTGACAGATCCTTACATTGTAATATCTACTACACTCTGCATAAATAATTGTATTTTACCATAATATATCTAATAACTGCAAGAAAAGTCCAGAACATCATAAGAGGGGGATCTTGTGGGGGAAAGGGAAATGCAGAATAGGACCTCTGAATATCATATGTAGTCAATGGGCTATTCCCATTCCTTATTGTGGAAAGGTCAGAGGAGGATCAAAGCTAGATCACGTTAGCTCTAATATTCTGTGAAGGTATATGTTTTCAGGAGGTGTGTGTGTCTGTGAATATACTTGCATGTAGATAAACACATGCAGTGAAAAATTGAGCCAATGACTGATAGGCGATTCACAGGAGAAGGAGAAGGAGAAGAATATTTGGCTCAAGAGTGGGATAGTCAGGGGACAAAAAAGAGAAGCAAAAGGACTGAGAGAGACAACAAGTGTGAAATTGTCAGAACACCTGGTTTCTAAGTACTTCCCCAGGGTAGCAGGTAGAGCATTCACACCCTCACAAAAAATTGACCTTAGCATACATGTCTAATGGATGCTGTCTGTTCTGGCTGCAGGCATGTAGACAAGAAACATTATTCTTGCTATGCCCTGATTGCAGAATGATCATCTGCTCAAAGGCATCCAGGTAACTGCTGAGAGGGGCCACTAACCTACGCTTTACTGACTTTTGTTCCAGCTACTCAGGCATCTTGCAAAGGTCACTGTATCTTTAATTACACATAGTTAGAAAAGAGGTTGATGGAAGAGGAGAGACAGCTGAGAAAGTGAAGGAACCATGTCCTTGGATAATGAGGGCGGTCTCTGCCCTAAGGGCTTCTAGCAAATCAGGCAAACTCTCCATGCTTGTCCCCTCTATTTCTTGCTTCCTCTCTGTGATGTCAGTGGGGACACCTCAGTGATGCCTGTCCTGAGGAAACTGCCAGGCCAAGGCAAGGCGAGGCAAAGGAAAGTCCACATTCCCAGCCCAAGGCCCTGAACAGCTTCCCTCCATACAAGCCCATGCTAATTAAACCTCTGCTTGTCAATGTTACTCTCAAGCCATGACAATCAGATGAGACAGCTGTCAGTAGGAGGCCAGGAGAGCAGAGGGATGATTGAGAAATTGGGAGCTAATGAATCAGAGAATTGGGTGAACTAAGCAGTTACAGAGTTGCTGCTAAATGTGGAAGTAAATTGCATGATTTGCTCGTACCGGTGTAGGAAAAGGATTCTGGAAGGACTGGGAAGAAGGGAAGCCTTGTAGACTGTATCTTCTGCAATCATACCATGCAGCCAGGATATTTGATACTGGCCATGAGGCTGAGTATCTACTTTTCATTTCTCTATCAGGAGTTATAAAGGTAAAGGTTTCCCTTTGACAAGGTGGTCAAGTTGTGTCCAACTGTAGGGGGCGGTGCTCATCTTCATTGCTAAACCAAAGAACCAGCACTGTCAAAGACTACTCTGGTGGTCATGTGGCCAGCATGACTGTACAGTACACTGTTACCTTTCCATCAAAGTGGTACCTATTTATCTACTTGCACCTTTACATGCTTTCAAACTGCTACGTTGGCAGAAGCTGGGACTAGTCACTGAGTCGGGCCTCGAACTGCTGACCTGCTGTGAACGTTCTCTTTGGTCCCACTCCACTCCGCTGAGCTGGATGGGACTCCTTGAGATCACCCTAATAATAATAATAATGAAAACAACTCACTGCCACCACTCAATGATTTAATTTGTCACACCCCAGCAATGCATTGGGACATTGCTGGGGCCTTCTGCTGATTGTAACCTACAATCAGAATAGATACTAGCTGAGCTTAGGCCATTAAAAGGAATGAAGAAAGAGGCAGAGTACTGAAGAAAAAGATTTATTATGAAGTAAAGAACATTAAAGAGTAAGACATGGAGGACAACTGGTCCTCCAGGCACAAACTTAAAAGATAAGTTACAAAATAACAATCATTTCAGCCAAACATAGCCAAACTGAATCCCTGATTAAGAAAAGGCCAACACCCAAGGCTTTTCTTTCCCTCAGGCCTTTTTACTCTCAACGGCCTTAATGATCTTTCAGTCATCAGAGTCAGTGTCTTAACTGCTCAGCCACTATGTCCCTATAATCAGGACTTATATAAGGGCCTATATTAGAACATTTCTGGCCCACAAAGTGGAAGGAATGTGCTTGGACAGTATGACTGACAGGCCAGACCAGACCCATTTACTTGAGTAATAACTTGGTAAGGGTGCTGAACAGAACTGTGTGTGTATGTGCGTTCAAGTTAGCTATAGCCTTATGGCGACCTCATAGCGTTTTCTTAGGCAAAGAATATTTAGAAACGTTTTTTCAGTATCTGCAGCACTTGGTATTTGTTGGTGGTTTCCCATCCAAGTACCAATCAGCATTGACCCTGCTTAGCTTCCAAGATCAGGCAGGATCTGATGTCTCTAGGGTATTTATTACCAGTGATTAAAAGAGGGTAAATTGAATTCCTCTTCTCCCCACCTAGTAAAAGAAGTAGAAATTGTATTATTACGTATGTACACCCCACTTCCAAATGATGAGGAGTTACCATCTCCATCTTGAACCCTGATTAACCAGAGAATGAGATCATGGCAAGCTTTTGGCATCCTGTCAGGCTTGTTTATATAATAATAATAATAATAATAATAATAATAATAATAATAATAATAATATTTATATCTTGCTTTTCCAAACGATCGAAGTAGCTTATACTAAAAATATCCATAAAATACAATAACAGCATGTTTCATTATATCCCAAATCCTTCCTAACCCTCCCATCCACAATAAAATACAATTAAATTATTGGACAATTGTTAAAACAATCATTAAAACAGAGGAGAGTGAGTCAGGGCAATTGTCAATTGAATAAATGCAAGGATCTTAATCTGGAAAGGCCTTAAAATTGAGGAAAGTATCCAGAGTTTAGTAGGATTCATAGTTGTTAGTTTGATTTTCCAATATCTTCTGGCAAAGTTACAGTACTAGCTGTGCCGGAGACACCTACATTTTTGGCAGAAACAGGTTGTGGCATTCATCTGCTTCCCTTTAAAATGCTTTGAGAGATGGTGAGAGTAGGGTGAAGGCCCTTTAAAATTAAAAATTCAAATTCCAAAATTTAAATTTGTAAAAAAGTATTTAAAAATTGAAATTTCAATTTTTAAAATTCTTTTAAAATTTTCTTTAAAAACATCACATTTTAACCAAATCTTCCATATATATGTAAATACATTTAGCTTCTGTGCATGATATTGTAATTTGAAGGTATAATTTTAATTTTGCTAGTTGTTTATGTCACAACTATTAGGGATGTGGTGGCTTAGTGGTTAAGATGCCAATTCTGATGATCAGAAGATCAGACGGTTGGCAGTTCGAGGCCCAAGTGCTGCATGATGGGTGAGCTCCTGTCACTAGTCCCAGCTTCTGCCAACCTAGCAGTTTGAAAGCATGCAAATGCAAGTAGATAGATAGGTCCACTTAAGTGGGAAGGGAATAGCATTCGGTGCAGTCATGCTGGCCACATGCAGTCCTTGAACAACACTTGCTTTTCAGCTTAGAAACGGAGATGAGCACTGCTCCCTACAGTTGGTTATGACTAGACATTCATGTCAAGGGACTACCTTTATTAGCATTACATTCAATGGTATATGGGAATTACAATTTAGGAGTAACATTAGTGCAAAAAAGCATTACTAAGGATTCTATATGGTGTGAAATGGGAGGAGGTTGATGGTGGTGGTGGGCGGTGTTTAACACCATGAGTTACTGCACCCGGTGACACCCTAGTTATGGCACTGGCTAGAGATGTTCTGCTTGGTCTACTTGAGAGAAGCCACAACTAATTGAACCTCTGGGCATGCTTCCTCCCACTATAGCACCATGAGGGTGGGTAGATTTGTAGCTGTTTTGCAGACAAAAATACAAAGAGTGCTCATATTATAAATCATAGAATCATAGAATCACTGTGTTGGAAGAGACCACAAGGCCATCCAGTCCAGCCCCCTGCCATGCAGGAACTCACAGTCAAAGCACTGTTGACAGATGACCATCCAAACTCTGTTTAAAGACCTCCAAAGAAAGATACTCCATCACTCTTTGAGGGAGTGTGTTCCATTGTTGAACAGCTCTTATTGTCAGGAAGCTCTTCCTAAATTTTGGGTGGAATCTCTTTTCCTGTAGCTTGTATCCATTGCTCCATTTCCTATTCTCTGGAGGTGGAATAGCTTTTCCTGTAGCTTGTATCCATTGCTCCATTTCCTATTCTCTGGAGGTGGTTTGATGCAAATGACATCAAATTAGGAGTGGTAGTGAATATCCCAGAGGACA
>NC_056525.1:133915126-134052912 GCF_019175285.1 Sceloporus undulatus | reverse complement strand
GGATGAGAATTCAAAATAACCTCAACAGATTGGAAAACTGGGCCAAAACTAACAAAATGAATTTTAACAGGGATAAGTGTAAAGTGCTATATTTAGTCAGGGAAAAAATTAAACAAACCAATATAGTATGCATGACACCTGCCTTGAAAGCAATATGTCTGAAAAATATCTAGGACTTTTAGTAGACTACAAGTTAAACATGAGTCAACAGTGTGATGGGGTAGCCAAAAAGCTAGCATAATTCTAGGCAGCATCAACAGGAACATAGGATCAAGAAAAGTAGTACAGTGGGCCCTTGTTATATGCTGGGTTTTGGTTCCAGGACCCCCTGAGAATAACAAAATTTGTGGATGCTCAAATCCCATTAGAATGGCAGAGCAAAATGGTGTCTCTTATATAAAGTGGAAAATCAAGGTTTGCTATTTGGAATTGATACTTTTTTTTAATACTTTCAAGTCGTGGATGCTTGAATCCGTGGATAAAAAATCCATGGATAACAAGGGCCGACTGTAGTCCCAACTTTTTCTGCTTTGCTCAGTCCTCAACTGGAATACTGTGTCCAGTTTTGGGCTCCAAAGTTCAAGAAGGATATTGACCAGTTGGAATATAACCAGGATAAGTGACCAAGATAGTAAAAAGCACACACAGAGAGAAAGTGTTGCATGTGACCCCAGGGCTATTTTTGTGGCCCACAAAGGTTCCCTGGGCCTTTCACCGCTACCCACCCCAAATGCTCCCAAATACTATCAGGGTTTGGGAGGTGTATTTGTTCTTTTAGGCCAAGGGGAGGTCTTTTCCAAAAGGAAATGACCTTCAAATTTACTTTAATAGTCTAGAGAGGAGCAAAAGTGTAGTGAAACTGCCTGTGACCCTTAGGGAGCATTGGGGAGTAATACAGCCAGCCCTTATTATACATGGATTTTTTATACACGGATTCAAGCATCCATGGTTTGAAAATGTTCAAAAAAGTATAAATTTCAAATATCAAATCTTGATTTTCCATTTTTTATAAGGGACACCATTTTCCTATGTCATTATATTTAATGGGACTTGAGCATCCACAGACTTTGTTATCCATGGGGGATCTTGGAACCAAACCCCAGCGTATAACAAGAGTCCACTGTATATGTGTGTGTGTGTGTTTCCTGGGAGAGGATGTGCCCTCTGAGATTCCAGTGGGACAATGTGATCTCATGAGCCCTGATGGTTGCCCACACCTCTGGTAAAGGGTCTGGAAACAACATGCTGTTGAAGGCGTTGGACGTGTTTAGCCTGAAGAAGAGAAGACCTTGATCTGGCCTCATGGTCATCTTCCAGTAGCTGAAGGGTTGTCATGTAAAAGGCGGAACATACTTGTTTTCTGCTCCTCCAGGACCAAATCGATGGATTCAAATTACAAGGGAGATTTCCACTACACATTAGGAAGAACTTCCTGACAATAAGTACTATTTGACAGTGAAATGGACTAGTTTGGAATGTGGTGGATTCTCCTTCACTGGAGGCTTATAAATAGAGGCCAGATGGCGATGCCTCAGGCTGCTCTGGATGTGCCTTCCTATGTTGAGAGGGTGCTGGGCTAATCAGAGGTAAGCAACTGTGATAGGGCTGGAGGCTAAAGGTTGTCCTGAAAAGAAAAAAGAAAGAGAATAAAATATAACCATAAATGGCCAGAACTAGCCCACTTCTGGTTTCAAAAGATGGGTATGTTTCAAAAGATGCATTTTGAAAGATGGGTCACAGTATCACAGAGTTGGAAGGGACCACAAGAGCAATCTAGTCCAACATGCTGCCATGCAAGAATACGTAACTAAAGCACTCCTGAAAGATGCACATGCAACTCTGCTTAAATATTATTTTTGATGTTATGTAGTACAACGATATGCTGCAAGCTATTTAAAATTTCCACTCCTGGAAATTTCCACACGAATCAATTCACCCTATTGGCAGCAAGGGGTGAAGAAGGGAAAGGAATCAGTCTAGGGAGGCTGGAGAGCTGCTATTTGAATTAAGAATTAAGAAACATTAATTGCATAATTGATATACTACCCCTAGCATGAGAATAGGTGCATTTTCTCTTGTAATGGATGGCATTCTTTGAAAGTGCACATTGCAGAGTTTTTAGTGTTTTCTCTGCAAGATGGTACTTTTTCTCCATGCAGGAATGGCTTCATGAGTGTACTCTATCTCTCTGTGTGTTCTTTTGTGTATATGTGTTTGAGAGACTAAATGTATGGCTTCAAGAGCAGAGTTATCCTTTGTCAGGAATGAAAGGAGAGTGAGGATACTGTGTAGCTGACAAGGCTCCAAAGAGTAACTGACAGGAGACTGGAGAGGCAAAGCAAGATGAACCATTATCCCTTGTCACATGGCAGAGGCTGCCTATTTCTGACTGCAATCATTAATATACTGTCATTTCCAATGCTGACAGCTGTGGATTGGCACCTGACAATGACTGGTGGACAAAAATGAGTTCTCCATGCAGCGAGCAGTCAGGTACGTGTCAGGAGCTTGCTGCTTCATATAGTGTGGCCCACAGAAGTTAGCTCTCCATTTCAGCTGGTGATATCCCACCAAGTGTTGACTTGCATCACCTCGATAGGACAGGCCCTTGATCAGAATTGTTTTCCCATTACTGCTGGCCTGATCCAAAACAAATACTGTATGGTGTCCCTTTGCTCACTGCTGTGTAATGCTTCTGACTAGTGGCTACTAATCTTTTCTCAGTTAGCTTAATGGATGGGGCATATGTTGTGGGACCATGCTTACTTTTCTTCTGCCTACACTGTTCATGCATGTATGCATGTACCTGATTTTAAAAGCATAAATGCATTTAGTGCTAGGTACTCCTGCCTTGTCAAGTCAGGTGGCTAGACATAGGAAGGGGGGCTTCTAGGTGGCTGCACCCTAGTTGTGGCATTCTTTCTTGTCACCATATCATCTTGTTTCATACATGATATCTTTTAGGTAGCGAGTAATGGTAATCCAGTTTTCCTGGAGTCCTGGTGATTTTTGTGTGTCTTGAGATGGTTGTGGAGAACCTGCATGGTGTTGTGTTGGATTACGACTCTGGAGTGTTCAAATTCCTGTTCAACCACAGATACCCACTGGGTGACCTTCAGCAAGTCACCTTCTCTCAGCCACAGAGGAAGGCAAAGGCAAATCACCTCTGGAAAAATCTTGTCAAGAAAACCCTATGATAGGTTTGCCATAAGTTGAAAACTGTGGTGGTGGATGTGAGTGTTTTCAGCAATAACAATTTTTAGTTAATATCATTATTTATTCCTGTGTATTCTTAATTTTTCTGCGAAGCATGGCTGCAATGAGTGAGCTAATGATTGAGAAAACCTGGAACATTAGCATAGATATAATGCGCATGTCCTGTTAATCACATTACTGTGCAAATGCAGTGATATCAAGTAAGTATCAGCATAGTCAGTGTCTGGGTTGAAGACTGCTTAAGGAAGTGAGGCGTCAATCATTTTCCTGGGGTGATTCTGTGCCATTCTGGGAAGGTATGTACAGAGTTGAAAGAACCTTGTGAATGTGTCCAATCATGTGGTTCTCCCTCAAGTGACTGCTTCCTTTCTTCTGGTTAATATCTTCAAACATTTACATGAGTTCCTAGAGAAGGATGAGATCACATCTTAAGTGTCTCTTCAATTCTTTGAAGGTTGAGAAGGATGCAAGCATCCTCTAAATAATTCACAAGAGACTTGGGAAGCTTCTCCAAGGCTGGCTAGCCAACCAGAGAAGAGGCATGTCGGTTTTACAGTGCTTTGAAGAGCACTTTAATGCTTGGGCAAGGGATAGCTTAGTAATAAAAATACACCAGCTCAGAAAGAAGCTTGTGGAGATGGAAGGAAGGAAGACAATACAAAGGCAAAAGTATCAACATCTGACTAGAAATGTTGATTCATCTTTCTAAAGACTTCTAAAAAGGAATCAGAGAGTGCAGGCTTTGGGCACTGAAGTTTATTCCAACATGATTTTCTCCTCATCCTTGGGGCTCTTATTGGAAAATGGATGCTAAACTCAAACCCACAAGGCTCCATGTTCAACACTGACTTCTGCACAAATGTGATTGCCTTCACTGAACTCTTTCAAAATGGCTGTGTCTATTAATAAGTGCACAGCAGGGGAAAAAGATTTAAAACTGTAGGAAGAAAAAGAACTTTTTGCCCGTTTTGCTCTACCCTAAATGCTTCTAGTGATGGACTCTGCAAAATGAAAGATTTCCCTAGAAATTAATCATTGTCACAAATTTGCTTAAAAAGTTAAAGGTGTTAGATTTTTTTTAGTTAAAAAAAATCTCCATCACACTTGATTAGGCAGGGGAAAACCAGTTTTAAATGGGAAAAAATGGATGTGCCTTATGTTGAGTAATATTCTGGACCCATATATTGCATATGACACACGTCTCACTATGATGGGTTTCAGGAGCCTTCCCACTCCATGCTGCTATGGCTTGCCCACCTCGCCCACCAAGTTGGTCCTCTCCCACTCCACTTGTTTCCTGTAACAAAAGAATTTCCACTCTTATGTTGTTATTGAAAGAGATTATGATGCTGCTGGTGGAATGAAGAGTAAAACACACAGAGAAAGGGAAAGTGTATTGTGTTCTATCTAATGCCAGTTCAGGGTCTCTTTAGGTCAACACATTGAGTTAGAAGAGCTAGAAATGCAGAATATACTGTCATGTGGATTAGGAATGGGGACGAGGCTCACATAAATAAGGGCTTCCAGCAACGGGCACCTGTGGCCCTCCTGATGTTTTTGGCTACAGGTGCCACAATCACTTACCACTGGCTATGCTGACTGGAGCTGATGAGAGTTATAGGCCAAAGATTTCTGGAAGCCCACACTTGACCTCCCTTCAGTTATATCATGGTGGGTCAACCCAGAAGCTTCATTCCATTTTCTGCAATCCCTTGTTCCTTTCTGCACACAAAAAGGGCTCTGAGATCCAAGAACAGAGGTCCATGGTAACTTACAAAACTCCAGAGCCCAAGGCAGGGGTACTAGCAAAGAGAAGTTGTGGATGCTTTTTTTGTTTCTTCTGTGATATATATACTTTGCTCTTCTACCCTCTTTGTCATAATATATGTAACTGCCTCTAAATAAAAAGTCAACCGTCAATCTCCTCTTCTGCCAGCTCTCTTTCTGAGTCTTTTCTACAGGCATTTGCATGTTTATTTGCTCAATTATGTTTAGTGTTTTATTTTAGTTTTTTATATTTTTGATAGTTTGAAAATTGCTCCAGGGAATGGGTAGGTTTATTCATAATCATGGCAAACCAGTCTATGCTATGCACAGTCCTCCTCTCCTTGTTTTGTGGTTGATAGTTGGTCAGGTCTAAGAAAATCTAGCTTGTTTTGGAGCAAAAGAACAGTGGGCTGCTCTGAGTGAAAATGTCAGAAATGTAGTTAGACACGTTCCACAGTGGACTCATAGCTGAAACTGTGTGTATCCTGGATCCTACCCAAAATATGACAATGCAAAGTTGGTATTCTTAGGGACAAGGCAGGTAGATATCAGCTTCTTCTTTCATAGGCTTATGCGCACGTAATACCATGTGAAGGTTTGGCACGTGCCCAGAACATTGAATTACACATTCCTTATTAGATTTGTAGCACACTTCACAAAGTGATCCCAACAAATCATGTGTAACTGGGAACTTGGGTATTTCTAATTCATGTGCTGCTTTTTGTGAGAAATCATAGTCTTGCATGACAACAAGCTGATTTTTTACAGACTAATTCAGCTGCTGCAGCACTACACCCACCCCCACTCTGGAATTATAATCTTATGACGATGCTTCTGTGTTATAAAGCCAAGTCCCTCTTATTGTACTAAGCCTTCTAGGCATCTTTGGAAGCATCACCCTGGCAGTTAAATTGCTTTGTGTGTGCAGTATTGATAGTCCTCAAGGCCTCACTTATGCCATAGTCTTTTGAACATGGAAAAGGCTGGTCAGAATTCAGGCTGTGCAAGTTCTTTCTGGGTTATTCTGAAGATCATTTGGCCTTTGGAAAGCTGGACCCTCTAGAGAGAGAAAGAGGAGTACATACCTCCTGACCACACTCCTTTAAGGTTCTCTCAGTGATGCCTTTATTGTTGTTCTGTGCCTTCAGGTCATTTATGATTCATGATGACTCTAAGGTGAACCTATTACAGGGTTTTCTTGGCATAATTTGTTCACAGGGTGTTTGCACTTGCCTTCCTCTGAGGCTGAGAGAGTGTGACTTGTCCAGGTTCACCCAGTAGTTTCCTGGCCAAGTGGGAATTCAAACCTTGGACTCCCAGTCCTAATCCAATGCTTTAACCACTACACAAGCTGGCTCCTGATATCTTTAAGAGGTCAACCAAAAATAATAAAATGTTATTCTAGGCTTCAAAGCTCAAGGACTACTTCGCCAGGCAAAGACGGTTAAAAAAGTTGCAAGAGAAGAAACGTAATGGGTGTTGGAATTATGATGACTGTGTTTTTCTTTGAGATATTATTGAGGATGGGTCTAGGTAAATGAAAAAGTTTGGCCACTCCTCCATTGTCACAAGCTGACATGTGGACTGACAAATGCAGTAAAAGAAAAGACAATGATGTTTTGTTTCTCCATCTAAAGTACAAAGCATCCCTCCTTTGAGATCTGTGCCTCCTCAAGGCCCTTTTATAGAAAGAGTGCACTAAGTGCCTCAGCAAGCTTCTGTACTTCCAAGCTTGGAGATAAATTTAAGTATTGGAAAAGGCACAACAGGTCAGTAGGAGCCAAAGTAGGTAGCTTTACCTTGCATTGGAGAGAACACCCCTCCAGGAAAATAGATCCCAGTGCAAGAAGATATGAGGTCTACCTTTTCTACTTCAGGAGCCCCAGGCCCCTGTGGGGAATAGAAGAGAGGTAACAAATGGGTCATCACAACTCAGGAGAGTGCAAACAAGGCCTCTGCTTGGCTATATATGGCAGACAGAATTTAATGTGCAAAGCCCATCCTCCTTCTTTGTCCATCCATCATTTACCACTTCTGGGAAGCACCACAGACAGAAACTTTTTTGTATTGAAGTAGACTTCTTCTCACCTGATATTCCCCCCCTCCCCTTTATTTAAGGTGAAGATTTTTTATCTTCGGCCTTACGAAAGGGGGAGACAAAGCCATCAGGGAGGAAGGTGATAAAAATCTATTGGGTTTTTGAGCTTGAAGTGAACATACAAGGGGTGTTGGGTGAACACCTCCTAAAAACAATTTGAGCCGTGGTGCTAGATAAAGGTTTAGAATGATTCCTCTCGGTTTTGGTTCACAGGCTTGTCCGCAGACAATTCCTTACCTAGCCTTTCACAATTCACTTACTAAAAATAACATGACAAAACCGTTCTCAATAAATACATTATTAAGCTTTCCTGCAAAGAAGGCTTGCTGTCACAGAGTGTGCAGAGAACAGGAGGCAGATAGGAAGGGAGATGTTAGGATGGCCAGAGAGTGTATGGTTTTGAAGCCATGCCAGAGCATCAAGACAGCATCAGGGTGCACTGAAAACACAGAGCAGGGATGGGACTACAGTAGCATGGGCAGAGATGCCCACCTAGCAGTGTAGGTATGCACATGCAGCGTAAAAGGAGAGAAGGAGGGAAGAGGCACATAGTTAATCAGGGCTCATTACCATCAGGGCAGCTGGATAAGGGGCTCATTAAGGCCTTTCTGGAGGGAACAGTCAGAGAGTACCTCTACAACGGATCCTGACATCTCCCCAAATGAGCATGGGCCAAAAGGGGGCTGGTTAGCTTCTGCCAGCATTGCCTTTTCCAACTGATTAAAATCAATTCTAAGTGGATTCCCTTCTGGCCCTTGGCATCCGTCATTCAGCCTGATGGCTTGTCACTCACGGTTTCTTCTCCTTTGCTTAGTGATTGGGCCTTCAACCTTTTAGCCTACACAAGGGAGGGGATGGTTCTAACTGTTCTGAAAAATGGGGGTGATGTTATTCTTTTCTTGGAGCACAGTTTGCGCGTCCTGTCTTTTGGGAGACAGTAGTGCCATGGCATTGAGAGAGATTTGGCAATGCTCTCTTCCCCACTGCCCAGGCTTTACCTCCAGTTGTTTTGGTTCAGTCTATATAGGCGTGCTTTGGAATGGTCTACACATCTTTGGAAGGAGATACAGAAATTAGAGGTCTTCCATGGAGGCAACAGTGATACTGAGGAATGCGAAGGCTATAAAACCTGTGCAAATAGGGCACAGCAGACAGCCAAATCCTGTTTACCAGTGATACTTCAATTGGCCTGACCAGGCATTTACTTTTGTGGCTGACTTCTCTTTTGGCTTGCAATTTGCTATCTCATTAGATGAACAACAATGAAATGGTACGAAATGGACATATTAAAGTTTTACTTATAAACAGAACCTGTCAATATACCCAGGGCTCAATGTGTATCAGGACTTATCAGGTCTCAGCCCTGGCCTTCATTATAAGTGCCAGAGCTCAACCCTGGAACATGTGTAGTACAGATAGATCAGAAGTGACCATAACACTATCAAAGTGTACTTGCCTTATTTCTGAATAAAGGCAGGGACCACACAACAGAGATGTAGGGGAAGTTCTTCCAAACAAATGATATCTTTCCAATAGACAAGGCTCCAGCGTTTCTCTTTCTAGAAAAAAATGAAAAGAAAGAAAGAACAGCAAAACCAAATCAGTGATTCTAGTTCAGCTTGAATTACACCACAGACGTTTGATACAGAGAACAGCTATTATAGAAACATCCCCCTCTCCAACTTGCTCCCAAAACAAACATGAAAGCTTGACACCTGTCTGCTACATCAAGGGTTACTCACCATGCATCTCAGTCCCTTTTCTTCACTGGGTGCAAAGATGCTGCCTTTGCTCCATTGAGTTTAGGGTAGCTTTCTTGGCTCTGACCTGCTAATTTTATGGTTCCAGAGTATGTGTGTTATGTGGCACCCTAAACTCTGTATGCCCTGGGGATGTGAATACAGGTGTACCTGGAAGGGTTCTTCTGTACTACATTGCTGCCATTTGTTTGTTTGTTTGGTGGAGCAGAACCAGATAGGTGCTTCCTTGTTTTAGTAATGAGCTCAGAATGCTTTAGATCAGGTGGTTTTGTTGTTTTTGTTGCTTCATACAGTTAGTGGCCATTACTCATGTCCAGGCTGCAGTAAATGCTGTAGCCCTAGAATTAGGAATGGCTAAAAACAGAGTGCTGTTGTGGTGTTAGGAAGGATCTAATTAGGGGAATTTTAATTAGCTCAAATATTGCCGAGAGGTGGCCCTAACAACACTACGTGCCGGAATCTTGTCCCAACAGTGTATACCAGAGGTCACCAGCAAGCCCAAAGAGAAAGAAATGCTGATACCAACTAGGTCCAATTAAAAGGGTGACGTTTATTAAAGCACACGGAAAACCACACAGCAAAAGGGGAACGGACACACATGCTCACATTCAATGCTACAGCAGGGGATGGGTAAGTTTGAGAGATAGGTTTGAGAAAGAGAGGCACCACTAGGGAATACTACCTTAGAAGTCTTCTCTGGGAAGTCCTGATGGAGCTTGGGTGGACAGTGAATCACGGCCGCAGGAGCGGGGGAAAGAGGGCCGCGGGAGCTAAGAGCAGAGTTCAAACTGGCGTGGACCAGTTTGCACCCAGGAACTAGCACAAACTCAGCTCAACGAGGGTCCAGATACCCAGGGTTCTTATAGTGTGAAACGTATCCGGACGCTATGGGGACTTGCTAGACAAAGGTGTTGATTGCTTGGGCTTTGTTAAGCCGAGAGCAAGTAATGTGTTGCACAATGCCTTTAGGCCCGGACACAATTTGGAGGGGCATCTGACTTGATTACTAAGTCGTTAAGCTGATCAGTGGCTCATCAGGTGTGAAGCCAAGTCTATTATCTTATTTGGGCAAGCAGTGGCAATTCTGGTTTGGCGACTCCCAAACTTCCTATGGAAAATTCCAATTCTATCTTTCTTTCTAGGGCTCTGCCTTTGCAGGGCGAGCTGCCTAGGTAGTCTCTCCACTTTTAGGTTAATGGTGGGTCTTCTGTGGGGTCAGTCGGGGGTCATAACACAGACCGCATGTACCCAAAATTTTATTAAAAACCATACTTGGTAACAGTGGTTTGAGTGTAGGAGTAGGAGACTAGGGTTTAAATCCCTGCTCAGGCATGGAAACCCACTGGGTGAGCTTGGACAAGTCACACTCTCTAAGGAGTTTATCAGACAGAGGAAATAATTATAATCCAATGGCAATCCAAACACAATCATGGGGTTTCATGTTATTGTGTGATAGACTACCACATGGAATTCTGGGGAAATGGCAAGATATTTTCGAACAATCGGAAGTCAGTTTGAACGCAATTCGAATTCACGTAAGTTTGCTGAACCTGTGTGATAAACTCCTAAGCCTCTGAACAAATTCTGCCAAGAATATGATAGGTTCACCTTAGAAAAGCCAGGAAGTCTGAAGTTTGAAATTAGAAGAAATGGGATTTGGATGCTTTAAATGCATGTTTCTTATTTGTATTGGACTTTTTTGACCCATCCAAATATTTTTTTTTGTGTCTGGCTTGGGAGATTTTATAGGTAACTCTGCACCATATTTTTAAAAAATAACTTGGCAACCTAGGAGTAACTCAGAATGCTGAGTACATATTAAGCTGACTTATCCAGCAAAGCCATTCTTATTTTCATGTGTTTTTCTCACAGAATTGTTCATGTCAGGTAAAGAGAGATACAAATATTGAAAGAGTGTAGAAGAAGTAGGGCTCAATTAATCATTATGCTAAATACACTTCATAGTGGAAACCTAGCAAATATATTTAGTAGAATGAAACTGGTGAATTTTCTAACAGACAATGAAAGTTGTCTCACTTGCCTATGTCAGGTCTCTGGTTATCAAGCAATCATAATGTTGAGCTGAATGTTCCAAACTGCGAAAGATTTCAGGAATAATGTAGGATGAGGGCTACAGGACAAGAGGACAATGTATATGATTTTACTGGTGATACTGTATACCGTATATGTCTTTGCAGATCAGAGTTGTGTGGACTTTTGGTTGCTCTATATGCCTTTTAATTGGCTCTGGGGAGACAATATAGCCATTGGCACACAAGCTTACTGTGCAAATGCCCTACTAGCCACCACTGAAACCTGAGCTCTGATGCTCAGAGTTGAATCCAGGAGAACACCCAAGCTGTGAGCCTACATCTTCTACATGCTAACTGCATCCAGCACATGCTGAATCCCTATTCCCTTCTCTGGATGTCTTCAAAAAGAGTCTGCACAGTTATCTGCTGGAGATGTTTTATTTTTTAAATATATTTTTTATTAATGAATAAACACACTATTAACTAACAATAATAACATTAGTGAAACTACATCCACATATTAAAACAAAAAGAAAAGAAAGGGAAAAAAAGAGAAGGAAAAAAAAACATAATACAAAGCACCGCCACCCCACCCACCCAGTGTTAAACATACATTTATAAAAACAACCAAAAACAAAACAAAAATCTCGACTTCCAACCCATATAGTTTACAGTTGATTAAATCTTTCATTGTCTTCATCCCTCCCTATATCAGCCCAATCTTTATACTCAGGTTCATTGTCCACATTGCAAAAAAAGTATACGATATTTACATATTGAAACCTGAAATAGTCACCTCCCATTTCAGTTTCTTCATATACTCAATAAAAGATTTCCAAATTTTCACAAATTCCTTTAAATCCCTGCCTCTAACTAGATTGCTCAGTTTTGCCAATTCCGCCAGATCCATCATTTTGTACATCCATTCTGAAATATTTGGGTTCGCTTCTGTTTTCCAATTTCTTGCAAAGACAAGTCTTGCTGCTGTAACGATATAACATAGTAATGTTTTATATCTTCATTCAGCCACATTTCCATGATCAATCTTAGGCACTGTACAGATGGGCCCTATGGGGCGCCATCGTTACGTGCGAGGGGCGGCGCTTCCAGACGTGACTCGCCCCTCACACGTGATGAGGGCGTCAAAATAGCAGCACCCTGTACTAGATGGAGGCCTAGCATCTGCACATCCCGGCGCCTTTGTGACGCTGCAGGCATGCCATTGGTGCCTTGCGGCATCACAACCGCGCTGCAGAAAGAACCCACTTTTTGTGGGTTCTTATTGTTCCGCGACGGAGCCATGCTGTTTGTCCACTGCGGCTCCCTCACGGAGCAAACCAGGACGGCGGGTGACCGCCCTTTTGGGCAGTCTGTATCCAGCCATATTAAGCAAATATAATTCTGGTCTAAGGGCTATCCAAGGTCTTTTGCATAGTACAGTGGAACCTCGCCTTATGTGGGGATCCATTCCGGACTCCCCCCCCCACATAAGGCGAATTCCGCCTATGTTTGAGTCCCATTATAGTGAATGGGGCTTGTGCACGCGGTGGACTGGTGTGTACGCATGGTGGCCACACATGCCATTGAAAGCATTGCAGTGCATCTTCCACATAAACCGGAAGCCGCGTACAGCATGCCTGCGTATGGAGCGGACGCGCTGTAGTACTAATTCTTTTCCATTAGTTCTTTGTTTTCTTACATGTCCACCAGAGGTGATAAAAAGCCGCCACCTCTTGATGACATCTCCACCATTTATTATTAATCCCTTTATACATTTTTGTCAATTTGTCAGGGGTTAAGTACCATCTGAAAAACATTTTATAAAAATTTTCCATCAGGTCATAGCTACAGATAAATTTTAACTCCTTTGTCCATTATTTTTCCCATCTGTCCAATTCTATGTTGTGTCCTAGATTCCTTGCCCATCTCACCATACAGTCCTTCACCTGTTCTTCTTCTGTATTAAATCTTAATAATAGTTTATATAACTTAGTTATAATGTGATCATCCCCTGAATTAATTATTCTTTCAAATTCTGTAATTGTTTGTTCAAATGCAAATCAGATTTAAATCTTTCTCTTAATTTAGCCACTGCAATTTAGAGAATCTGCATTAAGCAGAGGGTTGTAACTGATGGGCCATAGGGCTCCTTCCAACTCTTGGTCAAGCAAGCAAACTGGACTTTCTGTATTTAGTAAAAGTGTCACTCTGGATGATCATTACTGGTGAGAACTACTGGAAGTGAATGATTGTCTTTCCTCCTCTGATTGTGTGCTTCTCTAGAGGAATGAGGTTGGCCACTGTCAGTAATGTCCCCATCTGGGTGTCACCTGGTGTGGGGAGGTGGGACTTCTGGGCAGGACTTCTGGGGGGTGGGGTCAGGTGAAAATGGCAATATGGGTTGTGGAAATGGCCGCCTGCCACCCACCCAGGTTGGAGACCCCTCCCCAAGGCCTGGAGATCTCCCCAAAGCCCATGGAAATGAATGCATGAGCCAGGAAAACAGCTGCGTGGCTGGGAGAAATCGCTGTGCGGCTGAGGAAACAGCCACCCACCGCCTGCCCGGGCCAGAGACCCCTGCCCTGGGGCCTGGAGCAGCACCTGCGTGGGCCCAAGAAGTGCCTGATGGGGGCAGGGGAGCCAACCGGGGATCACCACTCTCTTCTGGGTTGTCACTCAGTACGGACCATACCCCTCGCACCCCACAGTGATGCTACTGGCCACTGTGGAAAACAGAATGCTGGGATAGATGCACTGATCCTCCATAGATGGATACTTTGGGACTGAAGCAGCAGGGAAGGCTCTTCTTATGTTTTTGTTTTGTTTCTAAGAGTATGAACTGCCACAGGGGAAGATGCATACATGTCACTGGTTACAACATTACATGAAAAAGCATGTAAAAGGGATCCATGGGGCCTTTACACAACTTCTTTTTAGTGCTTCTGAGTAACAGTAAAAAAAGCCTGAATTCTGATATGGGCTTGTAAATTCCATCCATAAAAATTAATAATAGCCCTTTTATCTCTTTTAATCATTTATTCAAAAAGCAAAAGATAAATTAATCATGAGCACCCTTTCTGACCAGATTTTTGAAAACTCACTTTCCATAAATTTTGATAACTGTCACTTATTTAAAATGTACAGGATGACTGAACAGAAACAGTTACTGGAGGGAAAGTAACACACACCCTCTGCTCCCTTCTTTTCCCTGTCTCTCTTTCGTGAGAAAGCCGTCCTTTTCCTGAAAAAAAGAGGAACACACAAACAAATGCATAATATCAAACTGTGCATATTGCATACCCTGCAAGAGTTCACAGATGAAAACAGGAGCACTTGGATCCTACAGTCATCATCACAGTGCTCATATGCTACACACAAGCTCAATTACGCTTCTTTACTGGTGTATGCGGTGCTATAGTAACTTCAGTCCTAACAGTTTACTACTTATCCTTTAAAAACAACAACAACAACCTCAAAACACTTAGTTCCTGATAGAGCTGGTTCTATTTATTATATTGTCAGAATTATAGGTGTAACAGCAGCCAGAACTCTGCACCAGGGAAGAGCAACCAGGCTGTGAAGGAAGACCAGCAATACAAGATGTGAAGGCCCTGGCTCTGAAACTGAGTCCATCAACCATGTCACATGCCAATTTCCCCTAACTTCATTGGCTGTCCTGAGCTGGCCCTATCCCAATTTTCTGCAAAATCAGTTGTTCTGGAAGACTTCAGGAGAAGGGCACAAAGCAATTCTTTGCACCAGCTTATCATAGTCTTACTTCTCATCTTCCTGCCTGTCCTGCAGTCTGGACTCACAAAGGGACTTTTCCCCAGCGCACATTTCCTCTGTGTATGGTGGCCATTCTCTTTGCTTTCACAAAGAAGTGAATGCACAGCACTGCCCGTTCCAGCAGGACTTGGCACTGCTGGCTCACAGAAGATATCTCGCCGTACACATGGTCTGCTTTCATTGTTGACAACTCTGCAAAGGAATAAAATGGACATCATCAGAATGCCACTGCAGCAAGCCTACCTTTGCCTGCCTTCAATGGAACAATGGCTCTGCCACCCCCCCTCCCTCACAAATCCACTTGCCCATTCCGCTGCTTTTCTCTTTTGTTGCCTGGGAGGCAACTTGGAAGAGTTAGTTGCTGAAGGAATCAAGATTAATTACTCCCTAGTTCTTCCATCACCACCCCACCTTTTCGCTACAAACTTGCTGTGCTTGGGGAGTCCAGCACTGCCATCTTCCTTTCCATTTCCTTACAGTGATGGCACCTTAATGTGAAAATGTTCTCACAGTGCATCAAAATGCTTGTGTAACAGAAGGCAAATTAGAATTGTCCCATAACCTCAGCCACTGACAAACAACAGGTAGCAATCACATACCTGTGTGTGTGATACTTGCAGATGCAAAAACAATTAGTAAACTGGATTATAAAAGGTAAATTTCAAACCAAGCTAAGGAGCAATAAACACTACTGGCCCTATAGCACCTAGTGACATTCCAACAATAGGGTAATCTCCCCACAACATGCACATACACACACACACACTTCAGAAAGCGCACATTCTAAAGTACATGAGAATATTTAAAAATGTCATGCCGAACATGATCTTCTTAGTAAAGAGCTTGTGCCCACTGATCTGGATGAGATTGTTCCTTATTGCTCCATTTTTTGAGGAGGAGATATATTTTCATATTTATACAGTTACTGTGTGTGGTGGAGAATTGAGCAGATTTTTAAGGTTGCACCTGTAATGAGGAATAGTAAACAGTAAAGTGACAGTTGCTGAAAATTGGGAGTGACATAACAATGTCTAAATGGGAAGAGAAGCACACAGCGGGGATAGGGCAAATCCCTTCACACTAAGTAGAGTGGAGTAGAGGCTCGAAATATTGGATTCTCAATTTAAATGGAACAATGGGAAAAATGTGAACAGAGCTTGAAATTTTCATTGGGTTATGATTTGAGAGAGAATTTTTATAAAACGATGTAGAGATGGCATTTATCACCTGATAGATTATCAGAAAGGTTTATAAATAGTTCACATGCCTGTTGGAAATGTAAGGACTTTTTTCCGTGTGTGGTAGGCTTGTAGTGAAGCACAGAAATATTGGACTTTGATACACAAAATGCTGAAAGATATCTTCAAGACAAAAATTCAGTGGAAGCCACGGGCTTTCTTGTTGGGACTGCTGGATGATGCTCTGAAGAAGAATTATGGAAGGAATTTGAGATATAAGATTATAACAGCAAGAGTTATCTATGCTCAGAGGTGGAAGGAAGCTGCTACTCCAACACAAGGGGATGGACTGGTGAAGTTGAACTTGATGAAATGAACAAAATGAAAATTTGGATAATGAAGAAATCCATGATTTTGTTTTTAAAGGCAGGGAAATGTTTCTCTTTTAAATGCATTCCTACTGGGGTCAATTAATGGTTTTATGTTTAGTAAAATAAACAGAGGTTCCTTATATTGTAGAAACTTAATGTATTATAAACTAAAGGAAGCTAAATAACAGGGATATAACCATTGGGTATTTTTTTGGCAGGGGGAGAAGTCAGAGTGTTTGTTAGGTTTTTTTCTATTCGGATTGTTGTTTTTTGAGGTTTTTATACGGTAGTTTTTAGTATCTTTCTTTCTTTCTTTGTGGTTGTTGTTGTGTAATTTGTGTTTAATAAAAATGTATTATATATTCTTAAAAAAGAATATTCTTTTCCTACCTTAAGGCTAAATTCCAGTCACTAGGATACTGGGGTCTGCACTGCAGCAGTGGGATAGGTGAGGCTGGGCACATCTGCTCAGAAGTCAGTCTTGTATAATTCAGCTAGGGTTTCCTTATATAGATTTACATAGAGTTGCATGATTAAACTGTTCTGCACTGTTGTTTGTTGTTGTGTGCCTTTAAGTCATTCCTGACTTATTATAACCCTGCACGAACTTATCACAGGATTTTCTTAGCAAGATTAGCTCAGAGGGGGTCATAACTGAGAAGCAGCTTGTGCAAAAGAGTAGATGGGAGCCCTTCAGGACAGAGCAGAGGAATGAGGACTCCAGTAGAGATCTGGGCAGCAAGGCAAGAGGGCAACAGAGAAAAAGGGAAAAGAATGCAAAGGCCTCATAAAAAGGACAGAGATTTGCAGGACAAAAAGTAGAAGGCCAGGACGTTGCAGAACAATTTCTTTTCTATTCCAGATTTTATTTGGGTGGGTATTTTAGCACCCTGATCACTAGAAGCAAGACAGGCAGAGGGCACTGTCAAGAAGGTAATAGGAAACAGCTTAGAGGGCTTAGAGGGAGGCCTGGGAGGCTCCATTTTGACCCATTGGCTGGAGGTACCCACCCCAGCCTAGTCTGACCATGTTACACATTGAGAGAGAAACACTGACTAAATGATACTCACCCTTCAGTGACAAAGAATCTATGCTCACCATCCTGAAATAAGACATTCCCCACCAGATTTAGATATCACACTCCTTGGGGATAAAATGCCAAAATTTCAACAGAATGCAATGGGCCATTTCCCGAGGAGGAGTTGTGTTTAAGCAGTGGCAACACAAACAAGAAAGAGCATTGTAGCATAACCTTTTGTGAACTAGGACACCTGGTTTCTCTTTCATCAGGGAAAATGGGCACCACTAGTTCGTATAGGTTTAAGACACAATAAATTGTTTAGTGTTTAAAGTACAAATATAATAAATGTGCAGACTAAGAAACACTGGCTGGGATGCAGGGAACATTACCTTCTGTCTAGAGGATGGCTTCTGACACATCAAATGATGGGTGTACTTTTGTCTTCCCCTTCTCCTCTTCCCCACTTCAAGGGAACTGGGACATCTCTGTTCAAGCGGGTTTTCTTAACTTCCAAGGCCTTGAGTCAGAGATAGTTAAGGAGAAACCTTGCTCTGTTCTCACCAGATCTTGGGACATTACTTTAAAAAAGTAATTATTTATAGCTATAGTGTCAATGTGCCTACAATGTACCTACAATGTTTTAAAAACTTACTTCTGATTTCCCTATTCTAAAAAATACCAACAATAGTTATGTGGTACAAAATATACCCTCCATCTGACTACTTTGCCATCACCTCAACACCAGGACATGAGCCACTTGCAGATGGCACAGTACAAGCCAGCACTTGGAGCATGCCATATCCCAGCCTCTTTATGATTTACTGAGGCCATAAATCTTAAAAAGCTAAACACTTAAGAGTTGTGCTCCAAAAGGAGTGGCATTATCCCATAGGTTACACTCATAATGCGATGGTTATACTACCATTATTGGGAAAGTGAATTAATTATAATTAATTAGTTGTTATTAACTGCAATCAAGTCAACTTCAATTTATGGCCACCGTATTAATGAGAGATTTCCAAATCAACCTTTCATCGACAGCCCTGTTCAGATCTTAACAGACTCAAGGCTGTGGCTTCCTTGATTGAATCTATCCATCTGGAATATGGTCTTACTCTTTTCCTAGGGCCTTCTATTTTGCTAAGCATTATTGTGTTTTCTAGTGAGTCATGTCTTCTCATGATATGGCTGAAGTAAAGAGTTCAGTCCTGATTTGTTCAAGGACTCATTTATTTGTATTTTCAGCAGTTCATGGTATCTGTAGAGCTCTTCTTCAGCACCATATTTCACATTAATTGATTCTCTTCCTATCTGTTTTCTTCACTGTCCAGCTTTCACAACCATACATAGAAACAGGAAATGCTATGGCATGTTTCATCCTAACTTTAGTATTCAATGATATGTCTTTATACTTTAGAATCTTGTCTAGTTCCTTCGTAGCTGCCCTTCCACATCCTACCTTTCTTCTGATTTCTTGACTGTTGTTTTCATTCTGATTAATGATTGGGCCAAAGTATGGCAAATCTTGAACTATTTCAATGTTTTCATCTTCTCCTTTAAAGTTATGTAAAACATCTGTGGTCATTATTTTTGTTTGTTTAATGTTCAGCTGTAAACCTGCCTTTGCACTTTCTTCCTTGATTTTTTCAGAAAGGATTCCAAGTCTTTGCTATTTTCTGCTAATAATATGGTGTCATCTATATATCTTAAATTGTTGTTTATTTCCCCAGCTTTCACACTGTTTTCATCCTGAGTCTAATTGTGCTTTTTTATGTATGAAATGTTCAGCATACAGGTTAAACACTCCTACCATATATGGAGAGAGAAACCCCAGAGGTGCAAGCAGGGTTCAGGAAGGGAAGAGGCACTTGAGATCATATTGAAAATACACCTTGGATAATGAAGTGCACCAGGGATTCCAGAAGAAAATCAGCATGTGCTTTATTGACTATAACAAGGCTTTTGACAGCATAGACCACAAATAACTATGGTTTGTGCTTAGTGGTTTGGGAGTGCCATAACATCGGATTGTCTTGATTATAACCTGTACTCAGGATAAGATGTTGCCGTCAGAACTGAATACGGAGAAACAGAATGTTTCCCTATTGGAAAAGTGTCAGACAATGCTGCATACTATCACCCTATTTATTCAATCTGTATGCAGATATGTGGTAGCTTAGTGGTGAGAAGGAGAGAAAGGCCATATGTCAGATGGTTAGACTCAATCAGGGAAGACTCGGGCCTGACCCTGGCGCATCTCAGCAGAGAGACTAAGGACAGAGGAACTTGGAGATGTCTCATCCACAGGATAGCTATGAGTGGAAATCAACTCAAGGCAATTAACACAACAAGGATGACAAAGAGACTTTGAAGCAAGTGTAAGCATTGGGCAGAGGAAATGAGAAGTGAGTTTCATATTCCTTTCCAAAACTGTAACATCAGGCAGAGCCAAGTAGGGGATGAAGCTAATGGGGAAATTGACAGTGCCAGTGCTGAGAAATTATCATAAAAATAAATAAACCTACAGCCTCTAACAGAAAGCAGAATACTTTTTTGTATCTCGTCTCTCTTGGTATTTAAAATGTGGGAGGCTTTTCTCATCTTTCCCCCATGGGTATGTCATTAGACCATTCTCAGATTCATGCACAACATGCACTGTTGTCATGTACATTAGGAACTTCTTCCTACACACATGTATGACTTGACTGTATGTGCACAGAAGGACACAACATTTCCAGGTTTCATAACTTTCCAGTTTTCCTCAAAGCTCATGGATTATTCTTTTTTGGTTAGGTACACTTTACACCTCCTCTTTCCATCAATGGCCCAGTGGATTTCCATGGACACGTGGGGATTTAGACTCTGATCTCCAGAGTCATAGGCCAACATCCAAACCACTACACTATGCTGGCTCTACCCTCTCACTTCCACTAGCCCTATTCCATGGCAGACAGGAAGAAAACAACTACAAAAGAACACTTAAGGCTGTAGCTTTAAAAAAAAAAAGATCACACCAGTCTCAACAACTTTTCAGCAATGTAACTGTTTCAGAAAGAGTGTGAGACTGTCTTCCTCTCAGTTAATGGCTCTGTGTGGGTGTATGTGACAAATAATTCCTACCTGCTTGTGTATACAGTATATGGCCACTTACCTCTGTGTGACTAAATGTATATGCCTGTCTGTTGGTGCATGCATTTTAATATGAACTCCTCTGTGTGTATGCAGATGAATATCAATGTTTACCTCTGACTCTTCCCACTACTGGCTGCCATACCTTCCATCTCATCCACAATAGGCATGAGGCACACCGCAAAGCCAGATAAGGCACAGAGGGGGGGGCAAGAAAATAGCATTTCTTAGTGTTTTACCTACATCAGTGCCATTCAAAGTGGTGGTCCCTTGACTGGTGCTGGTCCCTGCGTCATTGGCTGAACTCCCTGGCACATTTCTAGGAAAGAAAGAAAGAATTATACCCAATGGGCACAAATTTAGTGCCAGTCCCTGGCAGACAGGGGAAAAAATAATTCCCAGTCTCCCACCTCAGACAGCCTAAGAAGAAATTACCTCCATTTTATGAACAACACAGTTCAACTTGTTTCCAGAATTCCACTCTTAATTGGCAGAGATGGAGTTCCACCTCTGATCAGCCACACTAGTAGCAATTTTCCTCTCCCAGTGCATGTACTTTATAGATGATATAGCATGAGATTTATAGACTTTAGCAAAGCCTTTGCCTGCATAGATCACAAAAAGCTATGGAATACTGTTACAGAAATGGAAGTGCCATTACATTTGATAGTCCTGATGAGGAATATGTACTTAGGACAAGAGACTACAGTTAAAACAGAATTCAGAGAAACCAAATGGTTCCCTATAAGCAAAGGGGTAAAACAAGACTGTATTCTATCACCCTGTTTATTAACTTATATGAAGCAAATATCATATGAATAGCAGGTTTAGACTCAGAAGAGGAGTGAAGATAGGAGGAAGGAACATCAACAATCTAAGATATGCAGATGACACCATACTACTAGCACAAAATATCAGAGATTTGGAATAATTACTAAAGAATGATAAAGAAGAAAATGCAAAGGCACGCTTACTGTGGAACAGAAAGAAAACAAAAATAATGATCACACAGGATCTACATGAATTCAACCTAGATGTTATTGAAATAGTCAGATATTTCCTGTACTTTGGATCAAATACTGGTCAGAACAGAGACTGCATTCAAGAAATCAGAAGAAGACTTGGAACAGGAAGGGCAGCTATGAAAGAACTAGACAAGATCATAAAGTATAAAGTTATATGACTGATCAGTAAAATTAGAATAATAAAAACCATTGTATTCACCATCACCATGTATGAATGTGAAAGCTGGACAATGAAGAAAGCAGACACAAAGAAAATCAATTCATTTGAGATGTACTGCTGGAGGATACTGAAAACAGAGAGTCATTAGAAAAGACAATAATTCTAGTAAATGCAAAATGTAGTAGAAAGAGAGGCAGACCACAAGCCAGATGGATGGACTCAATCAAGGAGGTCATTAGGCTGATTCTCCAGGACCTAAGTAGAACAGTGGAGGATAAGGGGTCTTGCAGATGTCTCATACATAGGGTCGCCATGAGTTGGAATCTACTCAAGGGCAGTTAGCAACAGCAACAACAAAGTATAGGTACCTTGCCTTCTACTTGCACCTGGTTCCCACCCCTCTCTGCTCGGCTTCCTGCTTAAATTAAAAATTTCTTGGAAGAAAAAAAGGGATTGCTATCAGTCAATGGGTGGGGTTGGTAAAAAGGAGTAAAATGGCCAAACACCATCAGCGTTCTCTCGAGCAGAAGGCTGGGTGGTGGTGGAGGAGCAAGACAGGCAAACACTTCTCCTCAAGGCTCCTCCACTGTCCTGCTTTCTCCTGAGGAGAAGGCCAGGTGGTGGTGGTGGTGGTAGAAGAGGAGGAGGGCAGGCAAACACTCATCCTGAAAGGCTCCTGCTCTGCCCAGCTCTCTCTTAAGAAGGCAAGGCAGTGTACAAGAAAGATATCAGTAATGCTATCCACTCAAAGCTCCTCCATCGCTTCTCCCAAGGAGAAGTCCAGGTCGAGGAGGAGGACAATCAAGGCTCTTCTTCCACTTGGTTTTCTCTTGAGGAGAGGGCTGGGCAGAGGAGGAGAATGGAATTAATTCTAATTAATTAATTAATATATTAATTAATTAATAGAATTAGCATTTAATTAAAACCTACCTGCGGCCCAAAGAAGTTAGCCTATTGTAAGTTTGGCACTTAACTACTGCCAAGTTGTGCAGGTCTGTTCTTGAGGAAGGTAAGGAAAAATAATTTATACATAGTTTTAGGAAACTACACCATCTCACAAAGGTCTGCAGGCAGGCAGGGAGAGAGACAGCAAGCAAGCAGGTACATGTGACCTCAGAGAAAAAGGATTGCCTATGTGACCCAGGATGAGAGTGGGTCACAAATAAACTGGAAGGTAGCATAAACATGCTGTGCCCTAAACTCATAGAAAGTACAGGCAATGTAAAATAGTACTCAATCTAACACTGAGAGATCCATTTTTCATAAAACCAGAAAGAAGGCTATACACATGGACATCACCATATATTCCATGACCCCAATCTGGTCAACACAAAAATCAAATAGATTATATAATTGGAAGTAAAAGATGGTGGAACTCTATAATTGTGGCCAAGACTACACCAAGTGCCGACTGTGGCACAGATCACGAATTACTCATATCAAAAATAAGAGTAAGACTCAAGAAGAAAACAAAAAACAGAGATTATACCAAAATAGGATCTAAATAATTTACTGACAACATAAGAAACAGATTTGCACTACTAAACATAATAGACCGAGAACCAGAGGAACTGTGGTCTGAAGCCAGGGACATAATAAAAAAAGAATGCAGATAGATACTTTCAATAAACAAAAAGAAAGAGAAACAACCATGGATGACTGAAAAAACACTCCAAGCAAAAAAGAAGAGAAGAAAAATGCAAGGGAGATAGGAACAAACTAAGAATTGTAAATGCAACAGTACAATGGCTTGTTTGGAAAGAAAGAAAATTATTACAATGACAAATGTAGAGAAATAGAAGACAGCAACAAAAAGGAAGAACAAGAGATCTATTTCACAAGATCCAGGAAATCAAAGCAAAATTCAAACTAAGGACTAGGACAATCTATGACAATAAAAATGCCATAATTCAAGACTAGGAGGGAATAAAAAGACTTGGGATGCAAGATGTTGGATGCAAGAATTATACAAAAGAGATGACACATGGAACAAAGAGCCATATGAAGATGAATCTCAAATTCCAAAAAGTGAGGTGGAAACTGCAATAAGAGAAATAGCTAAAAATAAATCACCAGGAACAGATGACATTTTAATTGAACTGCTGCAGTCCACATTGATAGAGTCAACTCTAGTGCTAACCAACATATGTCAACAGATATGGAAAACAAAATGGTGGCCAACAGATTGGAAGCGATCAATATACATCCCCATTCACATATAAGGAGAAACAAGGGATTGTAACATGCCATAGAACTGATCTCCCATGCAAGCAAAATCATGCTCAAAATTCAGCAACATAGACTCTGATCATACATGGGGAGAGAAATCCCAGAGATCCAAGTGGGGTTTAGGAAAGAAAGAGGCGCTTGGGACCACATTGCAAATATGCAATTGTTAGTGGAGCACACCAGGAATTCTAAAAGAAAACCAGCATGTACTTTATAGACTATAGCAAAGCATTTGACTGAATAGATCATGAAAGGCTATGGGATGCCCTTAAAACATGGGAGTGCCAACACATCTGATAGTCCTGATGAGGAATCTGTACTCAGGACAAGAGGCTACTGTCAGAACAGAACATGGAGAAACAGAATGGTTCCCAATTGGCGAAAGGGTCAGACAAGGCTGTATCCTTTCACCCTGTCTGTTCAACTTGAATGCAGAGCATATTATAAGAAAAGCAGGCTTGGACACAGAAGAAGGAAGAGTGAAAATAGGAGGAAGGAATATCAACAATCTAAGATATGCAGATGACACCATAGTACTAGCAGAAAACCTCAAAGATCTGGAACACCTACTAAGGAAGATCAAGGAAGAAAGTGCAAAGGCAGGCTTACTGTTGAACATAAAGAAAACAAAAATATTGACCACTGAGGACCTTCACAAGTTCAACCTAGACAATGAAGAAATAGAAATAGTAAAAGAATTTCCATATCTGGGATCAAACATTGATAGAAATTGAGTCTGCAGTCAGGAAATCAGAAGATTAAGAATGGGGAGGGTGGCTATGAAAGAACTAGAAAAGATTCTAAAATGCAAAGATATACAACTGAGTACAAAAGTTAGAATCATGCAAGCCATCATATTCCCTTTTACCATGTATGGATGTGAGAGCTAGACAGTTAAGAAAGAGGATAGGAAGAAAATCAATTCATTTGAGATGGGATGCTGGAGGAGAGTGCTGATAATCCCATGGACAGTCAAAAATACAAACAAATGGGTCTTAGAGCAGACCAAGCTGGAAACCGTGCATGCACCCCTGAAGACCCAGGAACCATTCTTGAGCACCCTTTGGGTTCGGCCAGTCAACCAATTATAAATCCATGTAATAGTTAGCCACATTTTACAAGGTTGTTTGCAAGAATGTCATGGGGAACCTTGTCAAAGGCCTTACTGAAATCAAGATATGCTATATCCACAGTATTCCCTTCATCAGGACTTGTATTGATAGATAAATCCTATTGCTGTTCTATGCAAACTGTTATTTGTCAGAGAATCACTTTTTTCATTATTTTTAAGAAATTCTGCTACTGTGGGAGTTGCTACAGTATAGACATCTTGGAGTCCTAGAGTTTCTAAAAGTTTAGCAATCTTTTAGTTTTGGCTTAGAAGAAAAGAACTATCTTGTTCTCTTTCAATTTGTATGCCTAGGAAGTATGTAACATGTCCTAATTCTTTCAATTCAACTTCATTATTCAGGCAATTTACAGTTTCTGTGTAGTCTTTATGTCTCTGAGTAGCTATAATCAAATCATCAACGTAAGTCAGAATAATTCTTTAATGCCCATTTTTGGTTCTGGCATATAGACAATGGTCTGCTTCTTCTTGCATAAAGGCTAATTGCTTCTTCATTTTATTTAGTTTCTCATTCAAGGCTAAAGAGCAATCTTATGGTGCTGTGTTTGAGGATAGGTGCAAATGTCTCATCTGCATTCTATTTAATTTTTTCTAAATTTGTTGGTTAACTGGATAGCTCTGACCTTGTGAAGAAGGACAAATGTGGACCTGGTATACCTTTGTTGGGTCTCATCAAGTTTCTAGGGATGTATTCTGTGTCTTCAGTTTCCTGTAGCCCAGCTTCTGGTTAAACTCATTTGCATCCCATGTACTGCTCTGTATCTTTGGTTTCCTCTCTGCAGCTTTCACTCCACTTCTTTGTTCATGATCAGGTTGTAGAGAAGGCTGCTTCTCTAAGAAGGCTAATATAGCTTCTTCTTCCTCTGGAAAATATAGCGTAGTTCCTCTCTTAGAATCATAGACTCACAAAGATGGAAGAGACCACAAGGGCCATTCAGTCCAAACCCCTGCCATGCAGGCACACAGAATCAAAGCATCCCCATCAGATGGCCATCCAGTCTCTGTTTAAAGACCTCCAGGGAAGGAGACTCTACTACACTCTGAGGGAGTGTGTTCCACTGTCAAATAGTTCTTACTGTCATGAAGTTATTCCTAATGTTGAGGAGGAATCTTTCTTTCCTGCAGTCTTAATCCATTGCTGTGGGTTCTGTTCTCTGGAGCAGCAGAAAACAAGCTTGCTCTATGCTCAATATGACACCCTTCTAAATATTTAAACAGGGCTATCATATCAACTCTTAACCTTCTCTTCTCCAGGCTAAACATACCCAGCTCTCTAAGTCTCTCCTCATAAGGCATGGTTTCCAGATCTTTCAGAGTTTTGGTCACCCTCCTCTGGACACGCTCTTATCAACTTATTTTATGCATCAAGATGAACTACATGTCTAATAATAACGTCATCATTTTTTAAGTTCATTACTCTGTAACCTTTGTTTCCAGGGATATAGCCAATTAGAAAGTTAGAATGTCTGTTACTTCTAGCATTTACCTTGTGTCACCTTTGTTTGGGTATGTAGGCATATGCAATGCTCCCAAAGGTTCTAATGCAGGGGTCAGCAACCTACGGCCCACGGGCCGGATCTGGCCCACCAAGGCCTTGGGACCGGCCCCAGCCCAGTCCTGCTGCCCCTGCTGCAGCTTCCGTGCTGCTCCGGGCGCCCGCGGGGCCTCGCTGCCCTCCTCCTCCTCCACTGCACGTGGCCGCACGGAGGAGGCAGACGAAGAGCAGGGCAGTGAGGCCTGGGGCGGAGGAGGCAAAGGTGGAGGTGGCGCCTCCTGCGTGCGGCCGCGCTACCCTCCCCGCCTCCCCGTGGCCTCCTCCCTCCTTCTCGGCCTCTCCGCAGAAGCCAAGAAGGGGCCCGCCTCCTCACTCCTTCTCAGCCTCTCTGGAGGCTGAAGCCTCCACAGAGGCCGAGAAGGGGCCTGCCGGGCCGCCAGCGGCAGCCTCCTCTCTCCCTCTGGGCCTCTGTGGAGGCCGAAGCCTCCGCAGAGTTTGAGAAGGGGCCCGCGGAGCTGCCAGCGGCGGCCTCCTCCCTCCCTCTAGGTCTCTGTGGAGGCCGAAGCCTCCGCAGAGGCCAAGAAGGGGTCTGCGGAGCTGGTGCCGGTGGCCTCGTCCCTCCCTCCCTCTCAGCCTCTGCGGAGGTCAAAGCCTCTGCAAAGGCCGAGAAGGAGCGCGCGGGGCCACCAGCCTCCTTATTTAATTATTTATTGTTTGGCTTCAGCCCACCAGTTGTCTGAGGGACAGCAACCCGGCCCCCGGCTCAAAAAGGTTGCCTACCCCTGTTCTAATGTGCTACATATCTGGCATTCTACCATGCCACATCTGAAATGGTGTTCGTATGGTGTATATAGGTGGCAATCTATTCTGGAGATATGTTGCAGTCATGATGGCATCATGCCAGAGTGTGCTGGGAAGATGAACATCTGCCAGCATGTTCTAGGAGAGAACTCAGCTTTTGCGCAGCAATTCCATTCTGTTCAGGAGTTTGTGTGACATTTTTCCCATGCAAAATACCATGCTCTTTCAAGAAAGCTTGTGTGTGACATGAGAGATACTCATCACCACAATCTATTTGGATAGCCTTTGGTGTCCTCTCAAACTTTGTGCTGACCATTGCAGTGTCCTTTTGCAGCATCCCCTGGGCCAAAGTAGCTTTGCTTTAAAAAGACATTACACTAATGTTTCTGCCAGTTTTCTGTCAAGCAAGGGCACATGAAATAGGCCACATAAGGCCATTGTGTATGAAATCTAGCACTTTTCAGTCCTTGCCTGAAATGAGTGCCTAACTGCCTTTTCTTCAACACAAATTATGTACCTGTTAGTGCTCTCATTGTCTTGTGGATTTACCTTGCTACCTGTGGTTAAATTCTGCTTCTGTAGTTGGCCTTTGAATGATGTTCAAGACCTCTATGCCATAGATGAATGCTGGTTTCATCCATCTGTGCTTGATCCACATTTACTTGTTAAGCTAAAAGACTCAATTCATACACATGATTATTTTTAAATGCTTGAAGAAACACAGCATCATTTTTATTAATTGTGCACTGTCTTCCTTTGACAAGAATTTCAAATCCTTTTTGTCAGAAGCAGACACACTGAGCATGTTGCAATGTAAATCAGAATAAACAAAACATTATTTGCAACATTCTGGACATTTTCATTAGGTAGTTTGCAATTTAGAATACGACTTCCTTATTCCAAGATCTGCATAAATTCATCATTAGTAACCTGGATCTTTCCTTTAGCATTTCTATCAGCTGTATCAAAGCAAGCATCAGAAAATGTGCTATGACTTGTATAGCCAAGAATCTGATTTCTGTTTATATTCACCAATTGCCAGGACCTTTCCCTGTAAAAAAAAAAAAAATCCTTGTGTCTGTGATTTGTGAGATCTGTTGCTAAAATAAGTTGAGTCATGTTGCCTTTGTCTTGTAGACTGATTAATACTTGGAAAGCTACCATTGGTTGATGCTTTTTTGGGGAGGATGCAGTGTTTGGCAATGTGACCCTTTTTGTCACAATTACAGCAATGGAGCTCTGATTGATTCTTGGGAGGAGCCTTATCCTTCCCAAGTTGATCAACTAGGATTTTGAGTAAGGAGATAGGTTGATGTCTTCTGCTGAATGTGGAATGTATTATTTTCTAAGACGTGAAAGAGCTTCTTCAACATTAACAGAATTTAACCCTTCTAGCACAGAGATAAAACAATCAAACATTTCCCCTAAAGCTCCAGTTAGAAAACAGATCCTTTGATCATCATTAAGTTCAAAACCATACAGGTTCAATATATCAAAAAATGTGATCAATTTGGCAATATGTGTTTCACAATCTTTCTTGAAATCAAGCCTCAGTCTCATTTAATCCAAATAGCCTGGGATTTAACACAAATTTAGCCAAAGGCCTTTTAAAGTTAACGTAACATTTGTTGGGCTGAGGTACAGCCTGTGACATAAATTAGCTGATCATTCTCCAAGGAATGTCCTGTGCTAGGGCATCCTTTCCCTCTCAAGCAATCAGATCTTCTCCTGGTTTTGGCTTCTCTGTTAGAACATGGCCACATAGCTTGAAAAACCCACAAAAAACTATGGATGCTGGCCATGAAAGCTTCACATTACAACTGAACAGCTGGCTGAACAGCAACCAAGAAGTCTCTCACCCATGCCGCCCCTCTAGCAAAGGCCAGTGTGGAAACGAGATCTCTCAGTCACTGCTTAGCCAGCTGCTCAGTTGCTGCTCCCAAGATGACCAGGTACAAAGGGAGAAGTTTTTCCTTGGCAAGGAAGGAATCTCAATCCTTTTTCTTTGGGGGAGAGAGTTGTATGTACCATTACGAGCCATAGAAGAAATGTACTGCACCCAAGCCGTCCAAGAATTTCTCAACTGCCATTGCCACAACCAGTGAAAGATTCAGCTAAGGCAGTGAACCCATGTGGGTAGGCAAAGAGTGGGAGACATCACCACATGAAATATCAATGGTTTTAAGGGACCCTGAAAAGAAGTTTCATGCCACACTCATCCCTACTAAGGTCCAAAAGGCTTCTGGTTCCCCTTGTTTTTCTTTTGCACCAATACTTTTTTTGAAGGTTCCCCTGCTGCCCCCTTTCCTCCTCACTGCCTCCTGGGGAGGATGTACCACCCACTTTGGGAATCATTGGTCTATAGTTTTGTGGAAGAAGATTGCCTTGTTTAAAAATAGGAAAAATATAGACATTTTCCACCTTTGAGGCCCAAACGCTGATTAATTTATCTGAGTTACAGACAGAACTAAAAGGGCAGTGTCACATGCCAGATCACATGCTGCGGCCCTGATCCAGCTATTTACCAGCTCAAAAAGAGGTGGCAAAATGCTATTTCTTTTTGAGCTGGCAAAAGGGCGCCCTTTCCACTATTGCAGCTTTGTGGCACTCCTGCTATGTGCGGCATATAAATGCTGAAGCACCGCAATGCTGCCCACCATCTGGTTGGGCAGGTGGCATGATGCCCCAACCAGACAGGCGGTATTGGGGCATGCAACAGCTAAACACCACGCCCCCATGCTTTTTCTAAGCTGGTGCTTACTGCCAGTTTGTTCCGGCCCCTGAGTTAGCAATGTAGCATGAACTGGAATATGCTTTAATCATTTTAGAGGCAAAAAAGAAGAAATCTTCTCCTGAAGCCTTTTCTCTATTGCACCAAATCGGATGTTTAACCATAGAAGAAGATAACAGCTCCCAGCTAAAGAAAATTCTATGATCTAGAAAAGGAGAAGAAAGTGTTGAAGAATCGTATAATTTAGTAAAACAATTATCCAATAAATCAACAATAGAAACCTGATCTTCCATGATATCTCTTGTCTCAGCCAAACTATGTGGACAACAATATCTCAGAACTTGTGCTCGCTCATTGAAACTGTATCCACTGAGTTTTTCTGTATTCCATTAAAAAAAGATTTCATAAAATGATTTAAATTTAAAAGTCATTGAGTGTCTGTTTCAGTACATTACTATATGTATGAATTTTCATGTGAGATGGAAAAATTCTTTATAATCTATTACATACATGAGTGAGAATAAGATTCAAAGTGGGAATGAGTATGGGTTGTGCTTGTTCACACACTCACAGAAACAACAAATGTATTTTGTAGTCTTGGAAGTCTGGAATTACATGAATTTTACATGCATTAAGCAAACTTGTTGCAGATTAGGAGGAAGGAACAGTTCAGAAATGGCTATCTGAACTGAAGAAGGGAAGACTAAGGTCCAAAACACATAGCAGAAATAATCCAATTTGAGACCACTTTAACTGCCCTGGCTCAATGCTAGGGAATTCTGGGAACTATAGTTTTGTGAGACACTTCCCTTCTCTGTCAGAGAGCTCTGGTGCCACAATAAATTACAATTCCCAGGATTCCCAGCACTGAGCCAGGGCAGTTAAAGTGGTTTCAAACTGGAATAGTTCTGAAGCGTTTTGAACCTAAGTCAGTGTATATATCTGGGGAAAAATTTAGATTGGTCTGAAGATCTAGTACATACGTCTCTTCTATTCTAACACCTTTCTATCACCTGTGCTGCTGCAGCAGGATTTGGGGTGAGTGCCAGTACTGTCCATAGTGTTGGAGCACTCAGAAGCAATTGGATCCAATGCAATATGGGGCAGAAGGAGCATTCATTCCACTGTTATTTTCTGTTCCATGTAGGGGTTGGTGAGTAATGGACTGTGCTGGAGGGGCCCTTTGAAAAAAGATGTTAGGAGGAGAAGCAGACCAACACCTCAGATCCTATGCCACCAAATGCTTCTTTATTCTAAAGTGTAGATCAGTCAGAAGTACCCGATTTGGCCCTAACATAAAGCATACTCATGCTGACATTTGCTTTTCAGTGGCTTTCTGTGCTAGTATTCCTGGGGGGAGCACATGGGATTCCCCATGGAACATAATTTACAGCTCCACAGTTTTTCCCTGCTAACATCTTCCTTTTACAAATGTCAGTCTTATTCTGTTGCTGCCCTGAGCTGGCATAATGCTGTCAGCTAATTGTGAATATGGATGAAAGGGTATGCCTTACGTCACTATGGCGTTGGGTTCCAATCTTTCTACACTTCTCTCTCCCAACTTCAACACACATATGCCTCTCTTGCTTTGATAAAGTACAAACGAATGAAAGCTGAGTCAGAAGCATCTTTCAAATGGAAAACGTCTCATTAGGAAGAAGTAGACCAGCTCCACGAAGCTGCAGAGCAATGCCTACCAGAGTCCCTTTGATAGCAGCAGATCTGCACCTGCTCCCAGCTGGCAACATCTGGTATAGGATGAATCCAGTACAGCAGCTGCAAAAGAAGGAGATTACATAGGAACATGGATGAAAGTGGACCATATGCTCAGGAATGAAAAAGAGATTATCTTTTTGCTGGGTGAGAAAGAGAGCTCGGCTGTGGGTGTGCTGTGAGAAGCTGATTGGGAAAGGGAAGGGCTGTAGCTCATCCTGAGTGCCTCACTTGTGCACTGAAGAAGGTTGCAGTTTTAATCCCTGGTATCTCCTCTTCCAGTTTTAAGAAAGAGAGCTGGAAGAGACCTCTCATTGAGTCCCAAAACAATCCAGGCAGTCTTAGGATGAAATAACAGCCTTTTCCCAGTCCTTTCCTTTAGTTTTCATGGATTCTCTCTGTTCAGACATTCACTTCTGAATTTTGATTTAATGAAGGAGCATTTAGTTTGCAGAACTTTAGCCCATTTACATCTATGATCCTTTGTGTTTATTTACATCTTTCCTCCTACACCAAGAGCAGTTTCTCAGCCAGGAGAGGATAGCTCAGTCAAGTGGGTCAGATCCCTTAAACCCAAAGATAAATACAGCTGTTTAGCCTGCTTGCGTGCCATGTATGAGAAATCTCCTGCAATTTTTAGAGTGGTGTATGTGTTTGCCAGGGAAGAAGGAAAAGATGGGTGTAGTTACAGGGGGAGGCAAAATGAGGGCATTTCGTTCTCAATAAGAATTATGGCCCCCAATCTATTTTTTCCCCCATGTGAAAAAGTCCCCTGACAATAGCAGTAGCCCTTTAGGTAAGTCTTCTTAGTACTGTGAAACCACTTCTGGAAATTGTCTTAGAGACAAATAGGACTGAACTCTTATTAGAAACCAAAATGACTAAATGGAGGCTTTTGTACTTTGGCCACATCATGAGGTGACATGACTCATTAGAAAAGATGCTAAGCTTGATAAAACTGAGAACAATAGGAAAAGAGGAAGACCAAACTGCAGATAGATTGACAATAAAGAAAGTCATAGCCCTGAGTTTGCAAGACCTGATGATGACTGATGCTTTTTGGAGGACTTTTATTCACAGGGTGATTGTTATTGTTGTTGCTGTATGCCTTCAAGGCATTTCTAACTTATGGAAACCCAAAGGAGAACCTATCGTGGGGTTTTCTTGGCAGAATTTGTTCAGACTGGGTGTGCCCTTGCATATCTCTGAGGCTGGGAGAATGTGACCTGCCCAAGGTTACCCAGTGGGTTTCCATGGCTGAGCAGGATTCGAATCCTGATTCCCCAGTGTCCTAGTCCAACACACAAACCATTATACTATGCTGACTCTCATTCATAGGGTTGTCATAAGTCTAACCTGATTTGTTGGTAAATAGTAAGGAGCCTAAAGATGCAAGGAGGAGGAGGGTGCATGCTTCACTCTTCTCATACAAGGAAAGTGATTCAAGCCTCTACTCATGGAGGATTATTTCCCAAAGGAGAGTCTCCTCTCTGCATGAAAGTATGGAATACTGGAAAGCCAGGTTTCTGAATTGTGTGGAGAAGAGCTTCCATTGCCAGAGTTCTCCTATTCAAGACTTCCACAAGAGGAGAGTGTGGAGGAAATGACAAGGGAAGGAGTGCTAGCATGATTGTGCTCTTTCTGTGTTTAGGATATCTAGTTCTATGACATCTGAATGGAGTTGCTGAGAAACCTAAAGGGAGGAGTTTTGCTCTTAATTCCCTTTATTTTGAGTTCAAACGAAGCAGGAGAATGTAGCCGGGGGAAGGAGGGCAGAAGCACGGCATGATTTCTGCATTTTTCAAACACTCCCCATCAATCGGTTAAATCATTGCCCTCCAACCTGAATGGATTGAATATTTTTAATACATTGCCCCTAGATAATTATAATGCTGCTGACTTCCAGCACAGACACATTAAAAATGGTTGGAATTATCTCTACCTTGTATATTTCAACTCTGAGGTTGGAGGGAGAAAAGAAAAATGTGGCTCCAGTATTTCTAAAACAGATCTCTAAATTGCAACCTCCCCCCCCCACACACACACACCAAATCAAAAACTCAAGGGAGAAAAACCCCTGAGTTCATTCAAGGTGAAAAAATTTGTTTGAAATGTGAGAAGTGAAGGTGGGGGACACGCAGGCACATGGCCTATATATCAAACAGTAAATGGAATGCAAAACTATCAGAGATCAAAGAAAAAGTTAAACATAAGACAATAAAATGCACTTGAGATTGTGTGTCACACAATGGCAACTGCAGAAGCACTGCAGAAATAATCCAGTTTGACACCACTTTAACTGCCATGGCTCAAGGCTATGGAGTTCTGGGGACTGTAGTTTGTTGCGGCACCAGGTCCCCAACAAGTCCCCAGAATTCCACAGCTTTGAGCCATGGTAGTTAAAGTGGTGTCAAACCAGATTATTTCTGAGGTGCAGATGCAGCCATTGTCTCTTATTTTCTTTCTTTTCCTCCTCCCTTCCTGTCTAAAAAAAGCTAGCTAAAGAGAAAATACAAATGCAACCCTCTCCAAGCCTATTTTCCTACAAATCCTTCCTCTTGGTACTGTGTGATTTGGATGGAGATGGATCTATCAGAGAGATTGTAGGATGGACAGTTTTCCTAGAATGTTTCTGCATTGAAGACTGGAAAATTACAATGCCAGTCAATTTCCTTTTCTCTCCCTTGCAACTGAGCTGTTCTGCTGGAGATTCAAGGCAGGGGAAAAAAGAAGCATGAAATGGTGCCGAATGCATAGCTTGGGAGCCATTTGTGCTTTCTGTATCCGGCATGTGCCTAATGAACAATGCAATGAAAAGGGCTCATATGTCCCATTCCCTCCACCCCCAGATTATCCCAAAAGGAATGCAAATCTCTAAAGGAGGCACACCTCAGGTTTAACTTCCATTTGCTGATCAAGAGGAAGAAAGGACAGTAGGGGAAACAATAAAAGACAGTCTTGGGAAGAATAAGAGAAAAGTTTGGGTGGGCATTAGCTTGCAAAGCACTTTTAGGGGTCATTCCCACTACCATTAGATCCAAATCATGATTCGGGGTACAGTATATGACCCCCCCCCCCCCCCCGTTCCCATTTGAAACCGCTTTTGACCCTCGTGTGATTGATTTCGGCTGGAACGAAGCAGGGCAAATGCAAAAAATCCGGGTTTACCTGGCAGTAGTTTGAAAGTGGTCTTTTTGAGAGGAATCAGTTCTGAATCCTGTCCAATAAGATGGAATGCCAGATCAGATTTTTGGAAAAGTCACCACCCCCCAGTCCTGCCTGTGTTGGCATGACATGGTTGTTGTTGTTGTTTAAATACAATTCATAAATCATTAGAATGGCTTAACAACTACTTGACAAGACAGGTAGTTGCTAATCCATTCTAATGATTCATTGATGAATAGTTTGTTTGTTTTTAAAAAAGAAACCATGCTGCTGTGTCCCCTGTCGTCTTCCTCCTCCTGGGACCCTTCCTGCCTTCCTCCTCCACCAGCCACACCACCTCGGCCTCCCACTCCCACTTGCACTCCCACCGGCACTCGCACATACAGCACCAGTGCCGCGCTGCTTCCTGCCCTGCCGGACCCTCCGCCAGTGGGGAGCTCACAACCATCTGAGTTTAATCCTGCTATGGGTGATAATATGTACCCTTGCTAGACCCTCTTACCAATTAGAAATCATTCTGTTTTGCCATATTCTGACCTAATAGTAGCCGTTTGTTCTGAGTACAAGTTATGCATCAGGGCAACCAAATGTTGTGACACACCCATTTCTTTAAAAGTGACCCATAGCTTTTCATGATCTATATAATCAAAAGCTTTACTACAGTCTATAAAACACAGACTAATTTTCTTTTGAAATTCTTTGATATGCTCTATTATCCAGTGTATGTTTCTGATATGATCCCTGGTGTCTCTACCTTTCCTGAATCCAGCTTGGACATCTGACATATCCTATGGTAAAAATCTTTGTTGTAGAATTTTGAGCATCACTCTGCTTGCATGAGAATTCAAGAGGTCCAAATGGCCTCTTGAATTTTTCTCCTTATTAGTGGGTATAGAAACAGAGAGGACAATTTAACCAAATTTCCCCAGAGGAAAGAACAATTCTCCAACAGCTTGGCATATGTAAGACCAGTTATAGCCGGTAGAAGTCAGAAAGCTTGGTACCAGCAGTTTCAATGCCCTTTCCTGCCATCTCCTTTCAGCTTGCTGTTGGTGGGTGAACCAACCTTTGCACTTAATCCTGGGTGACAAGACTGCCACTAACTTCTGCTTTTCCTCTGCTTCTCCCATGATCTCTATGAGTAGTCTGCCATTCATAGTAATTACTGACTGCAAACAGATAGCCACTGTATTCTCACTTGTCTCATATTGTATTTGTGTGATTTTTACAAGTGTAAGTAGCACATGAAGGTTGAGTTGTGGGGAGAAAATGGATTTAAATGCTACTACTAAATGGAACCCACAAACAACTTCAGAGAAACACAGAGGTGTGGATTTAAAATGCTAAACAGCACTGATAGAAATGATTTGGGGCTGCTTTTCTTGCAAAATAGAGAAGCCTGCAAATCTCTCCAAAGCGTAAAGAACTAATTCAAAATTAAGGCAAGGCTTGCTCTCTTTTACACAATTTCCTTCTCTTGCCATGATGACTAGAGGTGTTTGTGTGAGATGAATGTGTCAAATCTTGTTCATTTTGACCAAAATGAATCAGAATGTGTTTGAATGAATGACGGAAGAATAAAAGGCTATACAGACCAGCACTTTGTGCCAACCTGTGGGCAGAATGAGGGCTGAGCATCTGCACACTGCAAGTTCTAACAATGACGCCCGGGCACCGTTTTGGCACATGACCTTCTACACGGCATGCACCATGATGATGCATCTCTGGCACAGCACCCAAATGGCACAGCCCCGAAGGGGCGTCATCATGCCTTTTGCAGCTTCTTTTTGCTCCCTTCAGGGTCTGAATCGCTGCCACTGCATGCATCTGCCCTGGCACCGATCCAGGGCAAACCATGTGTATAGCCCCTAAGTGTGTCAATTTCCTTCTGCCTGCTCTCTTTCCCTTTCCCATTGTGAACCTTCAATGGACATAGTTACTGCTGGCTAGGGAATGGAACCGAGAATTAAAGATAGGGAACAAATGCATAGCTTGTTATTTGTGACTCAGTGTATATGCTATTAATGTCTTGACAAATGAAATAAAAGGTTTCTATTTCCTTTTGTTTTCCCCATCTTTTATGCACACCTTTAATTTCTTTCCCGTCTTTTGCATAACCTACTCCTGTCTGCTCCTGGGTGTGTGTAAGATTTTAATCCTAGTCAGGCACACAGCTTTCCCTTCTTTTACAGAGGATGAACTGTCAATGACCATTTGGCATGCTCATTAACCTGTTCAGCCACTCAGGAGGACCAACCTAGTTACTGTGGGAAGGCAGTTAACTAGCAACTGCAGAAAACAGCTTCCAATCTGGGGAAGAGAAGGGCGAACTTAACTCTTTTTGTCCCTGTCATGTCCGCGACAGAAATATCTCTGGTGTTTATATTTGTTTTTCAAGGGAAAGCAATAGCAATATCATTTACATTTCTGTATTGCTTCATATTTAACTCAGCACTCTCTAAGCAGTATATAATCTGTAAGCCAATTGCCCCCAACAAGCTGGGTGCTGATTTTACAGAGCTACAAAAGGATGGAGGGCTGAGTCAAACTGGAGTCCTCTGGGATCAAATTCACAATGTTGTGGCTGCAGTACTGGCATTTAACCACTGCACCACCAGGGCTCCCTTTGGTCACCATGAATGCAGGGAAAGCTCCATTGGTCACCATACATTACTGCTAGGGATGTAAAACCTCAGCTATTTCCTCCTTACATGCAAGGATGATGAAGAATTACTGTAGTTTCATTCCTCCTGTGGGAGAGAATGAACATTTCTGCACATTATAAGTCAGAAATGGCTTGAAGGTGCACAACAACAAAGTCTCCCCATTAACTGAGCATCCCAAATGTTCTGGATAATTTTTCTGTGCCGGAAGATGTGGAGGATTTTGCACACAAAAAATGCTTTCTGCGCAGAAAACTTATCTCCCCTAAAAGTATCAACCTGCACAGGAAAATCTTCTGCAACACTTTGGGATGTTTGAATACTGGGAGAAAACAGTACATAAATTGTGCTTTCCTGACTGATGGGCAACCCATTTTTGACTGGAAAATGATAATAGAGAATATTGTTCAAAGAAGTAGCTGTGCTAGTCTCTTGCAGCATAAAAGGGAGGAAGGAGGGAAGAGAGAAAAATGTGGTAGTACCTTAACTGTTTTTTATTTTTGCATGAGCTTTTGTGGATGCATCTGAACAAATGGATTTATATCAACCAAAGCTGGGTTTATATCAATGAAAGCTGGGTTTATATAAACAGAAATGGGTTTATATCAACAAAAATAAAACTAGTTAGTTTTAAAGGTACTGCCACATTTCTTCTCTCCCCCCCCCCTCCTTCTTTTTGTAGAGAACATTCTTTTCATCCCTAATTCACCCAATCAATAACATCTAGTTTGTCTGTAGCTGGTGATCACGGAACAGATTCATGAAATGTTCTAGGAATGAAAGCTGTCAAAATGTTTGCAATCTGGTTTCTGCAAAAGAAAGAGAAACTGTGCATTTTCGTATGAGTTTGAGTGGGACTGAAACCTCACGCATGCCCTTCAGACAGGAGTAGGTTTGAAGCACATTCATGCGATTAACATCACAGTTACTTTGGATTTCAGTGTCAGGTGCTTTTGCCAGAAGGATTGGACTCAGGTGGTGAATGTAACATTGGAGCCAAAAAGAGAGCCATTGAAAAGCAAGAGGTGAATCCTGGGATTTGCTGAAATATAAAAATGATAAATAAATGACTGAGCTTACTCAATGACTATGGATTGTTGTGAGTCAAACAGAAAAGAAAAATGGCTACAGGATGGGTGAGTGGAATCCCTGTTTGAGCATACTGGCCAATTACCCTAATTCAGTTGGGACAGCTCTGATTAATTCTCTGCCTTCCCACTTTTTCTGCAGCTTTTAAAATGTCCTAGTTTCTCTTGCCTCTTCCTGCTTGGTTCTCAGTTTATTCCCATTGCTGTGAACTGATTTCAAAATGCAAAAGAAGTTTGCACTCAGCTAACTCAGAAGGGGGGAGAGGAGGGGAAGAGGCAGAATCTTGCCCTTCCCAGTAGGTTCAGGCAAAAGCAAGCTGTAACAGCCTCTTCTTGCTTGTGTGTTCTTCTGCATAAATAACTTTTGCCATCTTGACCACACTCTGAAGTTTCTTGAACACACATGTCCTGGTTTTCATCTGTGAAATGGGGTTGTTAATGTTTGAGTGTCTTACAGTTTATACCAGGGATGCAAAACATGTGGAGCATGTGCCCGCAATAGTTTCTGTGGGATTCTCCAGTTGCCTCTGCTGATATTGCCACTCCACTGCCAACATTCAGCTCTACAGCTTGGGCTAAAAGCCATCACATTTTTTGTTTGTTTGTTTAAAAATAAGATCCTTATATATTCAAAATAAAATCAAAACCTGGATTTTTTCCTCACTGCTATGCTGCAAAATTTTTGGTAATGCCTTGAAATCTAAGATTCTAGAAATGTTGACGCCACGAAAAAAAGTTGCCTGAAAAAATGGGAAATTTCAGATTATTTTTTTTAAAGCAATATTAGTATTCTTTAAGGATTGAAAGTCACTCTGTGGGGAAACAGATAAAGAAAATGTTGTGGTATTTTAGAGATCTTACCTTTTTGTTTGTTTGTTTTTTGCAATAGTTTGGACAAGCCCTTTGTTATTTTAGGAACATAAAATGTTTTATTAGGCAAAAAATTATTATAGTATATTAAAAGTACAGTTCATTCATGAAAAATACAAATTGAATTTACTTTTTAATAAGCGTTTAATTCATTTATTTTACAAATGGAACTGCAAGGTCCTGAATTGTAAGGAACACTGAAACTAATAGGATTTTGCCACTTTATGAGGAAAAAGCAGAAAACAATAAAAACTAAAGGAATTCTCAGCAGTAGTGAAAAAAAATCATTTTTGTCCTCAAACCCCCCCCCCCCCAATGCCAAGCAGATACAGTATATAACACTCATTCCCATAAAAAAGAACTTAAAAAAGAAAACCAAGACAATGAATTACAATGGTGTGAGATATTGGTTCATTTGTTTTATATCCCACCAATCTCCCAACAGGATCCAATGTGGCACACAGTATTTAAATAGTTTAATCTGGGCTGCATCCACACCGCAAAAATAATCCAGTCTGACATCACTTTAACTGCCTTGGCTCAATGCTATGGAATTCTGGGAATTTTAGTTTTTGAGACATTTATCCTCCTCCATTAGAGAACTCTTGTGCCACAACAAACTACAATTCCCAAAATTATATAGCATTGAGCTATGACAGTTAAAGTAGTATCAACCTGGATTATTTCTGCAGTGCAGATGCAAGCATAGTGTTACATAAAAGTCTTATTTTCTACACAGTTTTTAGAAATAATGTGGGTATTAAATATATGAACATCTTACCTAAAATTCAACATTCTAAAATAAGATCCAATAACATCAAAAATCCACCAAACAGTGATATTTTTAGGGGCCAACCAAAATGTACAATATACATGTAGCAAGCTTTTGATGCTCCACTAGCTTCTTCAAGCAAGGTGTTAAAAATCATACAGAAGGAAACACCTGAAGATGTTTGTTCTAGGCTTGCATTTTGCTGTTTCTTTTCTCAATTCAGATGGTATGGAGGGGTATAGGCACCTCCTCCTTCTGGCTGTTTTGGCAACTGGGAGATTCTCAAAGTCCAGGAAATTCAACATTCATATTTTTGTGTTCTTTTTGTACCTTTTTTGTGTCTTAAATTGATGTTAAATGTCCTGGATTTTGAGAATCTTCCATCAGCCACATGACCAGAAGAAGGACATGGTAGCTTGCAAAAGTTACCCCCCCCCCCCCCCACCATCTGAATGGAGACCAAAAGCAGCAAAATGGAGACCTAGGACTAACATCTTAAGTTGCTTTTCTCCTGTATGATTTTAACACCTTGCCTGAGGAAGAAGCCAGTGGAGCTTAGAAAGCTTGCAACATGTATTTATGCATTTTGTTTGGCCCAATAAATGTGTATCACTGTTGAATTTTTCATGTTATTGGATTTGCTATATGGCCAACACAACTGCCCCTGCTTGTATTGTAAATGAAGTTATCCCATAATCCATTTTTTTCCAGTTTACAAAAAATGGTTTGAAATAATTTTGAAATTTCTTTGGAATATGGATTTTGATTTTCCTTCTGTTGTCCTTTTGTATTCTTGCTCCAATATAGTATATTTTGAGTCCCAACTGGGATACTGGGTTGCTGCTTAACAGCATCTCCTTCAGAAATATTGGAGACATCATGGATTATGAGAGCAACACAGTTGCCACACACCCTGTCCCCCACTCTCCATTCCCATCAATGGTGGATACCATGGGGCCAGCATACCCTTTTGCATAAAATGTTGTTCTTGTTTTACTTCAAATATTTTTGTGAGGATAAAGTGGAAAAGGAGGATTCTGTATGCTTCTCTAAAGATAAACATATAAATCATAATACACTGGTACCCCGGGTTACGAAATTAATTCGTTCCGCCGCCGCTTTCGTAACCCGGGATACTTCGTAAGCCGAATAGCCCATAGGCGCTAATGGGGAAAAAGCCGCGGCTGTGCCGCGGCTCCATTTGAAACAGCGCAGAGGTTTTTTCGTAACCCGAAAAAACCTTCGTAAGCCGAAACAATAAATCCCTATGGGATTTATTCGTATCCCGAAAATTTCGTAACCTGGGTATTTCGTAACCCGGGGGACCAGTGTACAAATGTAAAAATAATGTGGATTTTTACCCTATGGGAAGAACCCCATTAATGTTGTGAACTAGCAAAGTCCCATGATCCCATGCCCATTCACCTCTATGTGATGGTGATGAACCCCACTGCTCCCATAAGATGGGAGCCAGGTGACATGGAAGAAATTCCCTCTTCCATATCAAGTGGCCACATTTTCCTGCTTCGGTGATCTTATTACTGCAATGATTGCCACCATCATCAACTGTCACCCCCATTCCTTCAGCACAGAATGATGTTTAGGATTTAGAGGCCTCAAGACATGGCACCTCTAGTTAACAGAGTGCATGCTTTTGCTATTACACAGGACTCCATGTTGCACAGTACTAAATTTAGGCCTGACTCTTTAGAAGGGAAGAGCGGTTGTTGAACCCCTTCCCTGTGGATCTCAAGAGTCACTTTTACTACATAGCAGACTGAAGATATAGTTACCATCCGGTCCCAGAGCTCTTAGGACAGCCTGTTGTTGTTCTTTTTCGTTTGCTTGTTTTTTGGATGCCTCTCCTGCAGGAATTGATCCAGCAGTCTCTGCTTAGCTTGCTTGTCAGATTCGATGGACTCAGCTACAAGTGAGAACCACATGGCTGCAGGCCAGTCTGTCCCACTTTGCTGCATCAAATCACCTCAGTGGCAAGCCCTGGCCAGCATTAACTGTTTCCAGCCAGACTGAAGCCTGTCCTGCTCAGGCCGTGTAATTTATTTGGGCTTGTTGTATACAAATCCATTATCCTAGTGCAAATTTAGCCCTATTGTATAATATAATATATGCCCATTTCCAGCATTTAGCCTCAGCTGAATGTGGAGTTTGCAAACGGTGGCCCAAAGAGCCAAATCAGTCGCTGCCCTGAGACACCATTTTAGTTGCCTGTTGCCTTCTCCCAGTACCCCTTGCTTTCCTCAGTTCCTAAGGAAGGACTGATCTCTCTGGGAGAAGGCAACATCTAGCTAAGATGGCCAAGGAGCCCTGGTGGCGCAGTGGTTAAATGCCTGTACTGCAGCCATTTACTCAAAACCACAAGGTTGCGAGTTCAAGACCAGCAAAAGGGCCCAAGCTCGACTCAGGCTTGCATCCTTCTGAGGTCGCTAAAATGAGTACCCAGACTGTTGCGGGCAAATTAGCTTACTTGCTGTTCACCGCTATAATCTTTGGAATAGCGGTATATAAATAAAACAAATTAATTAATTAATTAAGGAGAGATACTATGCAGTGTAGTGGCACCAACTGCATGATAGGTTACGTGGAAGACGCAACAGCCCAATTTGGGCATTCCACTCCTTCTACCACTGTCACAGTAGTCTGTGACAGTGATAGCTAAGATGGTGTCTTCTAGATGTCCTGGACTGCAACTCTCATAAGGCCCTACAGCACTGGAATGATGGAACATCCAAAAGGTGCCAGATGAAGAAGGTGGTCAACACTCTGGCTGGAGACTGTTGTTTCAGGGAGAAGGTGTGGGATAAAGAAAACCCTCTCCTCTTTGCACAGTTTAAAGTGTCCCATGATAAATACTGATTTATTATCATGCCCTTAATGACCAAGGCCACCACAGTCTGGGAAGAAGCATAGCGTCCACCTCTGTGTACCCTGTAAGCTTATCCCCTGTATTTTCCCCATATGATAATCATTCTTTCCTTTGTTGTTGTCAACTGCCTTCAGTTGACCTTGACTCATAGCAACCCTATGAATGAGACATCTCTAAGAATCAACCTCTCTGTTCAGGTCCTGCAGGTTCAAGCTCATGACCTCCCTGACTGAATCCAGCCAGCTGGCATGTGATCCTCCTCTCTTTGTACTGCCTAGTACCTTTCCCTACACTGTTGTCTTTTCTAATGAGTCATGCTTTCTCATGATGTGGCCAAAGTACAACAGCCTCAATTTGATCATCTTAGTTTCCAGGGAGAGTTCAGCTTTGATCTGTTCTAGGACCCATTTGTTTTTCTTTTTGGCTGTCCATGGTATCCTCAGCATTCTTCTCCAGCAATGTGTTGATTTTCTTCCTATCCATATTCTTCACTATCCAGCTCTCACATCCATACATGGTAATGAGGAATACAATGGCTTGGATGATTCCAACTTTCATGTTCAGTTGCGCATCTTTACTATTTTGATTACATTTTAAGATCTTGTCTAATTCTTACATGGCTACCCATCCCATTCCTAGTCTTCTTCTTCTTTTTGACTGAGATCTCTGTTCTGATTAATACTTGATCCAAGGTAAGGGAAATATTTGACTATTTTGATTCCCATTTTACCTAGGTTGAATTTATGTAAATCCTCCATGGTCATTATTTTTGTTTTCTTTATGTTCATCAGTAAGCCTGCCTTTGCACTTTCTTTTTTAACTTTCCTTTGTAATTGTTTCAAGTCTATGATGATTTGCACTAGTAGTATGGTGTCATCTCCATATGTTAGATAAGTTGATGTTCCTTCGTCCTATCTTCCCCTTCTTCTTCAATGTCTAAACCTGCTATCTTTATGATATTTTCTTCATATCCATTGAATAGATAAGGTGATAAAATGTAGCCTTGCCTGACCCCTTTACCAACTGGGAACCATTCTGTTTCTACGTTTTCTGTTTTTAAAGTAGCCTCTTGTCCTAAGTACAGATATCTAATCAGGACTATCAAATGTAGTGGCACTCTCATATCTTTAAGAACATTCTACAGTGGTACCCCGGGATACGAATTACCCAGGTTACGAATTTTTCGGGTTACGAAAAAATCCCATAGGGATTTATTGTTTCGGCTTACGAAGGTTTCTTCGGGTTACGAAAAAACCTCGGCGCTATTTTCCGCCACCGGAGGGCAGCAGAGAGCTATTTTTCCATTAGCGCCTATGGCAATTCGGCTTACGAAGGTTTTTCGGGTTACGAAATTAGCCGCGGAACGAATTAATTTCGTAACCCGAGGTACCACTTTATCTTTTTGTGATCTATGCAGTCAAAGCCTTTGCTATAGTCTATAAAGCACAAACTGATTTTCTCCTGGAATTCTTTGGTGCATTCCATTATCCACCATATGTTTGCAATATGGTCCCTAGTGCCTCTTCTTTTCCAGAACCCCACTTGAATTTCTGGGATTTCTCTCTCCATATAGGATTGGAGTCTGTTTTGAAGATTTTTGAACATAATTTTGCTTGCATAGGAAAATAATTTTTATAGTTCCTATAGTTACCGCAGTCTTTTGTGTCTCTCTTTTTTGTGTATTGGGATGTATATCAATTGTTTCCAATCTCTTGGCCACTGTTTTGTTTTCCATGTTTATTGGCATATTTTATTTAGTAGTACAGTTGCTTCTGTCTGTGTGCATTGTAGCAGTTCAATTGGAATATCATTCTGGTGATTTATTCTTCCCAGTTTCTCTGAATGCAATTTCCGCCTTGCTTTCTAAAATTTGGGGTTTATCTTTGTATGATTCTTCATTCCATGTGTCTTTCATTTTTTGTCTCTTTAATATAGCTGTGCATATTAGTCGTTGAATTGTGTTCACGGTTCTGGTTCTGTTCCTCTCTTCCTTTTCTTTTGCTTTTCGTCTTTCTTTTACTGCTTAAAGCATTTCTTCTGTTACCCATTGTTTCTTCTCTCTCTTTTTTGGCAACAGATAGTGCCTTTATGCATTCTTACTTCATTATGTCCCTGGCTTCTTACCCTCTTCTAGTTCCTGGTCAATTCTGCTTAATAAAGCAAATCTGTTTCTCACATTGTCTGTAATTTTTTTTAGATGTTTGTCAGAACGCGTTTTAGTATGATAGCTGATTTTGTGTTCTTCTTCAGCTTTACCCTGATCTTTGATATAAATAGTTCATGTTCTGCCACAGTCAGCACCTGGTTTAATTTTGGCCACAAGAATAAAGCTTCTCCATATTCTGTTTCAAATTATGTAGTCTATCTGATTTTTTACTGACCATCTGGTGATGTTCATGTGTATAGTCTCCTTTCTCATTATATGAAGAAGGCATTTGTGCTGAATGGATTCTTTCTCTAAGAATTCTTTCCTTAGGAAAATTTAAGGGCTCATTCCCCCTATGAAATAGAGTGAATTGCCTATCGATTATATGACCGTAATTCCATTTGAAACCGTTTCCGATCCTGGTGTGATCAATTGCAATCGTGATGAAGCAAGGCAAATGCAACCCCCCCCCCGATTTATCCTGACATTAGTTTCAAAGTGGTTCTTTTGAAAATGATCGATTCTGCAGCGTGTTCAGCAAGTGGGATCTGGATTGCATCATTCTGCAGGGGAAGGACTAATGGCAGAGGGGTGTTTACCATCCCTCCTCAGTTTTTGGTGGATCCACCATTCCTCCCTCTCCCAGTGCTGCGTCCGATGAGTGCTTTTAAAAACAAAACAAAATTATGTTCATAGGAAATTTGATTTATTGATGTTGCATCTAGTTGCAAAACCAATGAATCAAATTTTCTATCAATTTTTTTTTAAAAGACCCCTGTCATGCATCGATCGGGTGATCCAGCTATGGCAGGGCTCTGGATGGGACCCATGGTTCCTCTCCACCCTCCCCGCCATGTTTGGATCGGATGATCCAGGGATGGCAGGAGTCGTTTTAAAAATAAATAAATAAATCCATCGAAAATTTGATTATTTGATTTTGCAACTACTTGTTGCACTTTGATTGCAAGTAGTTGCAAAATCAATGAATCACATATTCTATGATTTTTTTTTAAAAAAAATATAATTGTTCCCAAGCCAGGTTGCCCAGGCTGCCACTTACGTCACTGATGACACACAGATGATTGACATGCATTTTGAAGTGGTGCAAACTAGTGGGGATGACAATCGTGCCAAAAAAGAAGTGGTTACAGGGGGGTAATGAAAAGATCCACTGTTATAGTGGGAATGACGGACGTTCTGGAATCGATTCACCAACATGGAGCGAATGTGAATCACACATCTATTCAAATGTATGTGGGAATGACCCCCAAAGCATTGCTGCTTTAGGGGAGGTCAACTCTGCTGATCACCCCATTATGTGTTCCAACCACAACTGAATGCTCTAAAAATCATATAAATGCCCCACGCCCATCCCCTGTGGGCAGTTTGCTGTGCCAATCCAGCTCTTCATGGGAAGAGGACTTACAGCCCCCATCTCTACCTCAAATTAGTGTGTGTGCTTCACTCCATTCCCAGGTTGTCACTCTTTAACTGCATGTCCTGTGAAACAGAGAGGCTAACCAGCAGAGTAACTGAGCAATGAGCCAGTTCACTGCATTTTACACAAACGCTTCAATACCTTATTCCCCCAAAAGCAGTCATTGATCTGATATTTTTTGCATTTGCAATAGCAGGAGTCACAAACAGTTTGATTCCTCCAAGTAGGACAACAGCACACTGTAATGGTACAGTACCTGCAAAACATGCCACATTTCCCTGCCTTGCTGACATCTGCTTAAAGTGGAACAAAAAAGATATATAGCAAGGGAGATGTTATCACATTTTGACAAGCTCTCCCTCCTCCCCCACCCCATCTTTGCAGCTGTCATCTCCTTGCTAAATTTCACTTTGTTGTTTTAAGTGCCTTGGCAACTTGGCCAAGAGGGATGGTCCCTCATCAGGTTTTTGCAGTAATAAGTGGAAATGAAGCCTGAACCATCACTGCATGAGAAGCACTGGCATCAAACGCAATTCTAACTCAATCTCTTTAGTGCAAGAAGTATCAAATTCCTCTCCTGGGAGGCAGAAGGGGGGCCTTGCAGGCTGCGCAGAGAGCAGGGAGGGAGAAAGAGCGTGTGTGATGGAAACTTGCAATATAATGTCGAAGAGGCTGGTGCTCATTTAAAGTGGTTGTAATCAGATGGAAATATCCCCAGGGGGGAAGCAGAGAGGAGCCTGTGAAAAAAAATATTCTGGGAAAGGAGGGGTAGGGAGCCAAGAGAAGAGCAAAATTAATTTTTCATTCTCTGGTGTGAAGGATGCTTCCACTTTTATTAGCACAGTTGTTCTCAAATCTGCAGGAAAAAAATGCACTCACATCCAGCTTCATAGGAGAAGCCAGCTGTCAGGCTGAAATGGAAAGGAAGGTGCTTGCATCAGTGGTGTAATTAACAATTGCTGCCTCTTACTGTGGAACTCAAGTGCTTTTCCCTGGCAGAGTTGCTCCTGTGGATTTATGTTTATTATCAGGGGTTTCTGCTTCCAGCAACAGCCATTTACACCTGAGCACCCCCAGGGTAAACCTGCCTCTTGGGTGTTCCCCTTGCTGCTTTTTAGAGATTGTGACTATGGTCAAAGCAACAAAACCAGGTATCTTGGGGGATGATATCTGCAAAGCTCAGCTCAGCTCAGCTCAGATATGAGCAGGTTCCCCCTTACCTCCCCATTTGCATTTATGTTATTTCATGTTCCTCAGAGTATTAGACTGCCAGACACAGAAATGCACAGGTTCTTCAAATCAGGTCACTCCACCCAGTATATCAGCCAGGCAACTGATTTTGAGATTCCACAAAAGGTTATGCTGTTGGCTAGATGGTAACAAAGCACTGATTCTGGTTCCTGGGTGATGGCAATCTTCTGCACCTATGTAGGCATTGGATGAGTGATTAGATCTCATTGAGTTTGTTATAAGACAAACAGTGTGAGTTGTGTTGGGATGGGAAATGAATACCATTTTTCTGAATCATGTACATGTTGGTGTGTGTCAAATCTGGGAATGTTGTATGTGTGCGTATATGTGACTTCAAGTCACTTGTCAACTTATAAGTGACCCCATGAGTTTCATAGGGTTTCTTAACACGCGATACTCAGAAGTGATTTTGCCAGTTCCTTCCTCTGAAATATAGCCTACAGCAGCTGGTATTCATGGGCAGTCTCCCATCCAAGTACTAAGTAGGGCTGACCCTGCTTAGCTTCCAAGATTAGATGAGACCTGATGCCTTTAGGTTATTTAGGCCTGATTGTGCAATACTCATGTTCAAATCCTGGCCAGTGGGGAAATCTTGGGTCCATTACAGATGGGCAAAATGTGACATGGCGGTGGCAGTACTAGGGTTAAGGAGCGCGCACCATGCAGACGCCCCCTAACCCTAATACGTACTCTATACGTCAAAATGGCAGTGCCCAGTACACATGGGTGATGCCATTTTTAAGCAACATATGTTTAGTGTCTGCACATCATGGTGCACTTGTGACATCACGAGTGCACCATTTGCATACTTGGGCATCGCAAGCGCAATGCAAAGAGAACCCGCTTTTTGCAGGTTCTTTTTCCGCTGCGGCTTCCTGCCAGCAAAAAGGAGGGGGCGGCAGACCACCCTTTTTGGGCAGTCTGTATCCTGCCTTGGTCATTTAGATATGTAGTTTAATTATTTTTAAAATGTGTCTAATATAAATCCCAGGGATATAGAGACATTCATAATTTTTTTAAGGTAGTGATTCCATTGGAAATTACTCAGAACCAAGTCCTAGCCTCTTGTTCTCTGGGTATAGTGCAAACATGTAGAGAAAGGAAGTTCAAAAATTAATTCATTAACACTAGAAGTTGGGAAGAGGAAAAATAATTCATTGTTGTTACCTGTGGGACAGCAGTTATATATATTAATTTTTATTTAATCCATTTGCTTTGTTTGTTTTTAAATAAATTTACAGAGAATGTTGGATTGTTACCATTACTCTATAGTCACACATTTAGGTACTGGTGCCTTCCAACATGCTATTTTTGTAAATTTTAACTTCTTTACCCTAACCTGGCACTTTCCATTCTGGACTCTCTCACAAAAATGGAGTTTCGCTTATATTCAAGCCCCACTGGCTTGAATATAGGCATGTGGCCGCGGGAGCTCACAAGCATGTGCCTCGGGCACGCATCCCATTGTTTCCCCCTCCATCCATCCCTTGCACATAAGCAAGGGACACAAGTTTCAAAATGCACAGGTTCTTCAAAAGTTTCAAAATGCATAGGCTTCAAAACCATGAGAATGGAGGGAGGACTGTACTCCCAGCATAACCATGTGACCATGCTGAAGATTTTTAGACACATCATGCTCATCCAGTACTTATTCCATGAAGATCCAGGAATGCTGCAGCTAAACCATTCTCAGGACTTCTCCATGAATTGCTTATTGCTGGAGCATTCCTGGATCTTCATGGGATAAGTCCTGGATAAGCACAACATCAGCTGAAAATCTTCAGTGCAATCATTCCCCCCCCCCATTTGATAATCTCCTCTGCTATCTACTCTTTGTTGACAACTCTTCCACAAGGCAAACAAAGAGAGGTGTCTTTGGGCCAAAACAGATGGCCCTTTGGGCAGTTGTCTGGGTGGCTTCGGAAAGTGGCGTTTATATGCCACATGACCTGAAGCTGCCCTTGCTGTTTACGTGTGGGTGGCTTCAAGGTGCTTTGGCAGCATGGCATTTATACACTGCATGCCACCAGAGCATCTTAAAGCCAGCACAAGGGAAGGAGAAGATGGTGGGACTGGTAGCCAATGAGGGTGGGCAGGCAGAGTGAAAAGCTCACACCTTATTGGCTGGTCTAATCCGATCAGAGCAAAGACTGCAGGCTTTGCAGTCTTCTCTCAGGTCAGGGAGGGCAGCATAAATTGTGATATCTTTTAGGCTCTAGCCCATCCTTCTGCTCTTGTTCTTTTGTTGAAATAGGGTGTGATTCTGTTTTCAGGCTTCTTTCACAACTATGGCAGGGTTCAGATGGCAGAAACGGGGCGGTCTGCAGCCGCCCCTTTTCTTCCCGGGTTGGAGGCAGGGCAGCCTCACTGGCAGCCCCTACGGCTCCAGCCTGGCACTTTTCCAAGCCCCCGGGGAAGTGGCAAAACGCTGCTTCCCTGTGGCCTGGAAAGGGGTGTCCATGGGGCTTCATGCCCCATGCACACCCTGACAGACGCAGCCCTGGCTTTGTCCCTGCGGCAATCTAGTTGCTGGGGGAACGAGGCACCCTCCCAGAAGGAGCTCCGTTTTGAAGCTCCTTCTCGTGCCGCAAATAGGGTGTCCTAAGCGTCCTCCAGCGGCGTGATGCCATCAGGTGTGCGCGGTCCATTTTGATGCGGTGCGTGTGTGACGGCATTGTCGTGCAGTGCATATGGACGGCGCCATGCCCTCCATACATAGTAGGGCTGGGGAGCATGCGGTTGCTGTGCGTTCCCCAGCTCTACATTTGGCTCCAGCACGGCACTTTCATGCCATCTATATTGGGCCAATGATGGAGGTTGGAGGTTAGGTCTCATTAGGTAGCAGAAGGGCTGGTCAATGCCTGGATCCGATCCCACACATGTGTCAACTAAGTGCAGCTGTAATCAATAAATAGTGTTGCCATTTCTATTCCAAAACTATGTATGGGTCTTTATTTGGCGGAGCGGACTCATCTCTGGAACACAACTACTTAAATATAACAAGATGGTCCCAAACTTTGGGTGCGTGACCATGTTCAGTGCAAAAATAGTCTGGAATAATGGTCTATAGGTGGCTTCCAGGATGTTGAACTGAAGTTCAGAGTGAAAAGCAACACTACCATAGGTCAGTCCAGGTAGCACTTTTCCTTGTTGTTCATTTTGTGCTGTAGTGCCAAACTAGAATAAGGCAAGGCAAAGACGTTCTGCAAGAAAGGGGTGCCTATTGGCATCTCAACATGTTTGTGTGCAATGTTATGGACATTTCCTACAGAGATTTATTCTGACAGCAAGCAAGACTTGAACCTTTCTCTTAGGCAGTAGCTGCATTTTTGTGAAGGTTTCCTAACCTCAGTACTGTGGTGGGTGGGGGTAAGAGGTCATAATGTGGTTGTCTATTTATGCATTGCAATTGAAGGGTGTACACATACTAGACTGGGTAATATTTTGGAGTCATTTGGCCATTATTTTGCACTGACTAATGCCTTCTTTATATTTGTAATGTGGGACCATCACTGGTATCCAACATCATAAAAAGATTAGTATTTTCCAAGGATGCTGTGGATGGACTACCTGTGCAGTTTCATTTGCTTTTGGAGATTAGTGCACCTGCTTTTATTTTATGCTAGTCGCAGGATGTAAATGCACAGGGACGGATTCTATCACACAGATCCGTTCCTGGGCAGTACTCATCCTGGGATTCTCCTGGACTTTTTAAAGAATGGGATTTTCCCATTCTTTAAAAGGTCCAGGAGAATCCCAGGTCAGCTATGGGATGAGTACCGACCAGGAACAGGGCTATGCGATAGAATCCATCCCTGTGAATTTACCTCCCATGCCTAGCAGAGGAATAAAAGCCAGTGCACTAATCTCCTGTGTCTCTACAGCAGTTCCAGTGCTGTTGAATCTATTATACACAATATCATGACAATGTTACTCTGGTGTAGCAGCTACTCAGTGTGCTGGGACAACAATATCACCCCACCCCACCTTCTACCTAGTTTACGTTCCTAAGGAAGCATGGTGGATAAAGGGACAAATCACTTTTTATAATCAGCAAGTGGTTAAAGTCAGGAAGCATAGGATAGGATAAGAGTAAAATTATAGCTTTCATAATAAAGGGAGGCATGCTGTGATGTTTCCCAAGTATCTACATTGGGTTTGAGCCATTTAATTTATGCATAAAGGATCTGGAGCCAGGGATAAGTAGTGAGGTAGCCAAGTTTCAGGACTGCATCAAATTATTCTGAATGATGAATTCTCATGCAGGCTACTAAACATTCCACAAGGACCATATTTGGTGACTGGACAGTATAACGGAGAATGAGATTCAAGGCAAGAACAAGTGTCACATTGGCATAATCCCTCTACTCAAACCCTCTCTTTCATGTGTATATGATGCTGGTGCTGGGCCAGTTGGCTGTGAGATCATAGATTACAGTAGAAGCATACAAAAATGTCGGCACAGTGTGCTGTGCCACTGAACGAAGGCAAATTCTATAATAAGGATTATTAAAAGAGAGATTATTGTTATCATAAGAAAGCTGTTAGGATAATGCCTTAGTGTAAAATGTGGCTTCAGCATTTAGAATACCATGCATACATTGCTATGGTATGTTTTAAAATGTTGCATGTATCATAGGCAGGGAAAGTGCATCAGTCAAATGGAGTCTTCTGTTCTAACGTACATTCATACTATAGTGGAAATACGCTCACATTCTGCACCAGTTCAAAGGCTGCAGTTACTGTTAATCCTTGAAAGCTTTAACGGTTTAGGGCTTGGTTATGTGCCTGCTTCCTTAGGAATCTTCCCACTTATTGAAATCTAAAGGAGACACACTCTTCCAGTTGTCTAAAATAGTAAAATCTGTTAATGCCATCATTTTAGCTTTCCTGAAAAAACACATTCCATTGGGTGCATTATTCCCAGTCAAATCCCATCATGTAGTCACCAGGAATCTTGGCAAGAAATGATTAGCCCATCCTTGTACTTTTCAGAGGTAAAGACTGGCACTGATTGCTCTTTTCCTTAGACATCTCTGGCCTACCAGACTCTCTGCCCAAAATCACTTCAAGCTAAATGGCCTCAAATTTGGCAAAACACCTTTTCTTTGCCATTCTCTACATATAAGACACACTACAACAATGCTTCTAAAGGTACTGATGTAGGGGACTAGCAGGGTTTTTTAAGCTCCATGTGCCATGGACAAGCACCATATTTGTGTCCATTAACTACAACTGTTTCTTTCATTCCTGGAAGCCTTCCAGGGACCAGCAGCTAACAAGGGACACCGGTATAAATTCAGTGTTTTACCAAGTTCAGGGTATACCTTAGAAATCAGTACTACTGGTAAGGATTATGTTTTAATGTTCATATTCATAACTTTCTTCCCATCCTGTTTCTCTCCACTTTGGTAATATGGATTTGTGGGATGGATTGACTTCCTGTTCACCCTCCAAGGGGTGTTGTGTAGTTTGGAATTACTCTTACTAAGTAGCCATGAAGAAAGAAGACGTCTGAGTGAGGATTCTTGATGGATTGGCTCTGTCAAGTTTGTCCTGGGTGATGCTCTTGACAATCTGAGGAAATCTGCTTGTTTGGGTTGAGATTAACCAGGAGCAGGTAACTGGCAAGAAGAATGAGCAAGATGTTGCGTGGCACATGTCTAGTGATCCACCACCCTTAAGACTTGTTGTGGGGGAAAGGCTGCCAACCGTTGTTCTTTGCAAAAGCCTGCTGGACACGGCTTTCTCCTGTGTTGTTCTCAAACTCTGGAGAAAGAAATGTCTCATTGGCAGAAATGTCTCACTGACACATACTCTCCCAGTTTCACTTTTTTGAGGGCTGCTTCCATGGATGAAAGTTAATGTGCCATCTGCCCTGACCGTCCCTGGTCTGTACTACACATGTTGGCCTCCCATGAAGTGAAACAAGGAACTGTATATAGATGGACAAGTCATCACTAAACTCTAGAAATATTACCTCACACTACCAGCCTTCAAAGTGTTTTTGATGGAGTTATTCCATTTAGCTGCTTAGTAGTCAAATCTCAGGAGAGTTCACTTCATGTAAAGGCATGTATGATTTGCTTTCTCTTCCTGTGGGATTCCACAGACAATACTTTGGCTAATGCAGTCAAGGAAAATACAATGAGTGATGCACACACCGATTTCTTACATGTCATACAGCTTTTCTCCACACTGGGTGAGTTCCAGCTTATGATAGAAACCACTTCCATTGAATAGCATGGTATTCAACATGATATGGAAGTTCTCTGTGTGGAGCTAGATCTGTGGTGGTGCACTGACATATCCCTTTATGTTGTGGTTGTCAAGTAACGAACATCAATGTCTGGGGTTGCATCTACACTGCAGAAGTAATGCAGTTTGACACCTCTTTAACTGCTGTGGCTCAATGCTCTGGAATTCTGGGATTTGTGGTTTTGTGAGATATCTAACCTTTTCTGACAGAGAGCTCCGGTGCCTCAACACACTATAAATCTCAAGATTCTGTAGCATGGAGCCATGGCAGTTAGAGTGGTGTCAAACTATATTAATTCTGCTGTTGGGATTGACTAGAGTAGGCACCTGTTATCAAGTGAATCAACCTATGCCATGATATACTACTTCTCATCTCAATGACCCTTATGGATTATGCAAAAGCTGTCTTCCTTTATAAGTTGGCCTTGGGCATGGCTGAGAGGCTGCCTGGAGGAGCTCCTTTCCTGCTGGATCTATGCAGAATCCAGCTCTCATCTCCCCACCTCTACTCCTTTCAGTTCCATAATAATGCATTCCCTCCTTCCCATAAAATGGCTCCTCCTAACTTTTCTTTTTCTCCTTTCCTTATAGAACTCCATTGCTTTCCACCCTCCCGCTTGCTGCCTCTCTCCATCTGTCTGCCTGCCTGCCTGCCTTCCCTTCCCCCCACCTCCGCCTGCTTCTTTATCTCATTCACACACATGCTTTCTCTGCTATCCTTGCCTCTTTCATCCCTCTCTTCTTTCAAATTTTCTTCTTCCTGCCTTCCTTCTTTTCTCAGCTGGCAGGCCTGCATCTTCACAGCTTCCCCAACTCTCACATGGTAGAACACGTAATGCTTTCCCACCTCTATATGCATATGTATATGATTACTTCTCACTCCTTCTAGTTTCCTCCAGCACAATACCCCTCTTAGCCCCTGGCTTTTGCATACTTCCTTCCTCTTGGGTTCTCTTCAACTTCCCATCAGCCACTGTTTAAACATATTTTCCCCTGTTCTTCAGTCCAAGGGTATACTAAAATAAATGACAAAGAATGGTCATTGTAATACATTGCTTCCTTTTCTGGATGGTTATAGGAACACCCTGAACTTCTGAATGGCCATTAGATGGATAATTTATTTTTTACAGTGTATTTTAGAGGCTGTCTTCAAATGGCAAAAGAAGAAAGTATTAGCTGTCTAAATGAGTACTTGAATGTATTCACATAGGTGGGGTGTGTGTGCCTTCATGTCACCTGTCATCTTACGGTGAACACATGAATGGTGGGTTTTCTTAGGCAAGCAATATTCAGAGGTGGTTTTGCCAGTACCTTACTCTGAAGTCTGGCCTACAGCACCTGGTATGTATTGGCAATCTCCTATCCAAATACTAACTAGACCTGACTTTTCTTAGTTTCCAAGTTCAGATGGGATCTGGTGCCTTTAGGGTATTTAAGCAGTTGGCTTCCATAGATTGCATCCTGTTAAATCCCGCCCCCATCATTTTTATACAAATCAAAATGGGACCACCCGACCTACTGGGCTGGTCCTGTTGCAGGGAGGGGGGAGGAGGATGGCAAGGCTTCCCCTGGGCCACGGCGCTTCTGGCCCACGTGGGGCCCGGACCACTGCTCCCAGACTCCTCTAGGAGCGGATCTAGAAGTGCCGTGCCGCTGGGCCACTTCCTGTCCGGGAACTAGAGTTCCCAGCCTCCCTCGCAGGGCAGAACTGGCCCTGGAGTGGCTGTTCGCCATAGCTCCGGCTCCTGATTGGCCAGGGGCGGGACTAGCCCAGCTTCCTGGCCAACCATTGGTTAATGGGCCAATATAGGCCTGTGGCGCACCGGCCGTGGATCTGATGGGCATGGTTTCCGGTGCTGTGGAGCACGGAATTGGAGTCCCACTGGGAACTGGGGGTGCTGAGGGCTAGTGATGTTGCCAGTGTGGGGGCGACATCGATTCAGCGTTCCCTGGTGACATGGGGCGAAGATGTGATCATGCGCCTAGCTGGTGCCTTAAGTGGCGAGTGCACTTGAGGCCAGTTAGCCCTCTGTCATCCTGAAGCCTGGATGTGGCCAGGCACTTCGGTTCGTCGACCAACGCGGGTTGGTGGATGTCAGATCCAGACCTCATGCTTTCTGGCCAACCCTCTTTTACTGTTGTGTTCATAAAGTTGTGGCCTTTTCTTTGCCAATTCAGTGTCCGCTGTGTTATTTCCACCCTGCCCCCTTCCTCTGCAATGAGTTGCATACAAAGAGCCTACAAGGCAGAGTGCTTTGCTCTGGATTCCCCCCTAAGCTGGTCCCTCAGATCTCCAAGAATCAGACGGGGTCCAGCTTTTAGTGCCAACAGTTTTTATTTGGTATATTAATTTCACGAGTAGATATAAAGAGTCCTCCCCTCTTCTTGTTCCCTCTTGGGTGTGGCCTTTCCCATTAGTATTACAGACAAAACATGAGTCATTCACCAGTCCTGATGTTTCTTCCTCCTGATCCCCTGCTCCTAGCTTGTGACTTTCTAGGCTGAGATTGGTACTCCACAAGGGACTTTGCCAAGAACAACAATAGTCTTATCAGGCCCCAAAACACAGCTGGTACAGATTGAGCCAGGAAGCCAGGACATGATAAAGGAGAGATCTACCTCTTGGTCAGCATGAATGAAGTTTGATAGCTAGAGGGTTTGAGGTGGCAGCTATGCCCCTTGGACTAGATCTGGAGGGACTGTATCCATTGTGACTAGTAACCACAGGTAGCTCTATTCTTTTATGAGCCTGTTTTTAACACAGTTAAAAACTACATCTTGTAGCAGCAAACTCCATAGTTGAACTACAGTGGGCCCTTTCTAGTGCCCCCCCCCACCTGGCAGATGGCAAAAGACATGGAGGTTTGTGCTCAATATTATTGAATGGTGGCAACATGCATGTGGACATGATGGCATATTTTCACACATGTGCTGCCATTGAATAATAAGGGTGTGGTGAAATGCAGGTGGTCAAATCCACGGATCACCAGCTCACTGATATGAAGAGTCATTGTATGTGTTATATGACAATGGGGACTGCTTCCTCCTATCTGTCCTGAATCTCCCACCATTCAGGTTCTAATATTCTTTACTGTTTTTCACAGAGAGATGCAGTGACAGAGTGACAACTCTCTACATTCACAGTAAGCCAGGGGTGGCCTTACCATTCTCTTTATCCATTCTTTCCACACCTTGTATAATCTGATATGACTCTGCCATGTCTCCCCTTAGTCACATGTTTTCTAAACTGTCCCTTTTCCAGCTCTACAATATCACAATATCTACAACCCCTCTCCATGCACTGTGCTAGTGTTTCTCCCCTTATGTACATGCTCCTGAAACAGGGTGCTGAACTAAACAGGCCTTTGATCTGGTCCATCAGGGCTCTCCTTAAGGTCCGATGTAGATGCTTAACCTCTCATTTCAACAGATGCACTCCCTCCCTCCCTCAGAGCCACTTCCTCCCCTTGCCACATTCTCATTTATTGTGCTATTGTGCTGCCATGTTCTCTTTCTCTTTCTTATTTCTTCCTTCTCACTGCATCTCTGCTTCTCATACCAGCCAGGCACACTGTCACCAGTGCACGAATCCTGTTGTACAGGTAAGTGCTGCTTCTCTTTTATCTTTGCAGCACTGGAGCTGACACCCCTGTTTTTTTGCTTTCATGTTTCTATCATCCTCTTGTTTGTACTGTATGCCAGGCATTGCTTCTCCATTCTGCCAAATCTGCCTGCCATTCCCAGCTTCCCTTGCTTATGAATTTTGCATTATTATCCACTTTAAAGTATATAAAATAACTCATCATCAATTATTGAGTGGGAATTTAAAATACTACAAATGTTTATAAATGTTTATCAAGAGGGCTTCAGAAGAGAGCTGGAAACAGCTTAAGTGGCAGGAGCACTCCCTGCCTGGGCCCAATTCACTGACAATAATTTTCATGGGACTAGCAGAAAGAAATTAGTGTGGGCTCCCCAGTCCTGTAAAATTCATGGCTCTTGAGAATATTAGAGTGGAATATCAACTCCCTCTGTTTTCTCTTGGGCTACTCCAGTGGCCATCCTTCCACCCACTCCTACATTTCCCATTACTAGAAAAGGGACAGACTGACAGGCATTCAGTTGGGTGTCTGTGTATTGGGCATTCTGGCCTGTGCACTTAGCACACCTGCAGTCATACAGATATTGAGCAGTTGGACAAGTAGTTTTTCTCTCTGGGGATTTCTGGGAACTGCAGTTCTATGGAAATGTCAGTGTCTTCTTACCATTGAGATAAGGGAAATATATATATGTATTAGAATGTCACATAGTATGAACTTCTGATAGAAAATTGAAGATCTTATTTGTACATTGCTTTCTATACGGCTGCCAAAGACACTTTGCTACCTGAGGAGGAGGAAAAGCAGCAGCAACTGCTCCTCCCTGTGAAAGGAAGTTGCACAGTACCTAGAACCTCTCTCCATACTTGGCAGTTTATTTCATAATACCTGTGACCCTTCCATTATGTGCAGTGACAAGTGTGCTATTTAAATTTCCAGTGATTAAGGATCTTTAAAGGTAAGGATTCTCAGATCATGATCTACAAATGTTAACATATTCCAAGGTAAGAAAGAAGAATTACTTCATAGTACCCAATTTTTCTGATATCTTATCAAGAATTGCTAACATATAGTGCATAATAGCTTTCCAGCATTGATCTCACTCCACCCAGCCAAGCTCTCTATTGGCTTTTCCATGGTAGGAAGGAATAAATGTGGTCTTCTGTTTTAGTAGAGTCTTGCTTGATTGAAAAATATTTGCCAGAGATCTGGAGCATTTGTAGAGCTTGGGAAGTTAATTTTAAAAAGCATTAATATAATTAAAAATTGAAGCCATCTATGACTGAGTAATGGAAGGATAATGCTAGACTTCTTGCCATCTTTGTTGCCTTTGCATACTCTCCAATATTTTACAGAAGGAAACCAGAACACATGTAGCTCTTATGGTTCATGGTCACTTATGCTTAATAAAACAGAACTGTTTTTCACATTGTCTCATATTCAGGTGAGATGTTCTTCAGATTGTATTTTGGTATGATGACTTATTTTGTGTTATTTTTCAGAAAGCAGGGGCAAAATCAAGGACAAATGCTGAAAGACACATCTGTGGCCAAAAAGAAAGTGAAGAAAGAATGGATAACAGAAAACAACAACAACAACAACAACAAAACAAACAGCTTCATTTATATACCGCCTCATACTGAACTAACAGTGTCTAAGCGGTTTACAACTGTAAGCTAATTGCCCCCAACAATCTGGGTACTCATTTTTGCAACCTCAGAAGGATGCAAGCCTGAGCCAAGCTTGAGCCCTTTTGCTGGTATTGAACTCGCAACCTTATGGTTTTGAGTAAGTGGCTTCAGTACAGGCATTTAACGACTGCACCACCACGGCTCCTCAGAAGAAGTGCTTCAAATAGTAAAAGAAAGGCAAGAAGCAAAAGAAAAGGGAGAAAGGAACAGAACCATGACTACAACTGTCCAAAGACTAATGTGCAAGGATAAAATACTATAATAATCAATGCATAAGAATAGAAGGCAACAACAAAAAAGGAAGAGTGAGAGACCTCTGCCACAAGATCTGGGAACTCAAAGGGAAATTTAGAACAAGAGTGGAGATAGTCTACAATCAGAAGAGGAACATATTATATGAATAAGACAAAATTAAAAAAAAATGATGAAAGCAATACACAAAAGACCTTCTTGTAGACAAGCTGGTAAAATGTGGGTAGACAATGTGACTGTTAGGTGGATTTGTAATTGGTTGACTGGCTGAACCTAAAGAGTGCTCAACAATGGTTCCCATTCATCTTGGAGAGAAGTGACTAGTAGGGTGCCACAGGGTTCTGTCCTGGGCCCAGTGCTATACAACATCTTTATCAATGACTTGGTTAAAGCAATAGAGGGCATGCTTATCAAATTTGCAGATGACACCAAATTAGGAGGAGTAGCTAATACTCCAGAGGACAGAATCAAAATTCAAAATGATTTTAATAGATTAGAAAGCTGGGCCAAAACTAACAAAATGAACTTCAACACAGAGAAATGTAAGATACTGCACTTAGAGCAGAAAAATGAAATGCACAGATATAGGATGGGGGACACCTGGCTTAAGGAGATTATGTATGAAAGAGATCTAGGAGTCCTAGTAGACCACAAGTTGAACATGAGTCAACACTGTGATGCAGCAGCTAAAAAGCCCAATGCTATTTTAGGCTGCATCAATAGAAGTATAGTGTCTAGAGCAAGGGAAGTAATGCTACCACTCTATTCTGCCTTGGTCAGGCCTCATCTAGAATACTGTGTCCAGTTCTGGGCACCACAATTCAAAAAAGATGTTGAGAAGCTGGAACGTGTCCAAAGGAGGGTGACTAAAATGGTGAAGGGTCTAGAAGCCATGCCTTAAGAGGAGAGACTTAGGGAGCTGGGTATGTTTAGCCTGGAGAAGAGAAGGTTAAGAGGTGATATGATAGCCCTGTTTAAATACTTGAAGGGTTGTCATATTGAGGAGGGAGCAAACTTGTTTTCTGCTGCTCCAGAGAACAGGACCTGGAGCAATGGATGCAAGCTACAGGAAAAGAGATTCCACCTCAAGAGTAAGAGCTGTTCAACAGTGGAACACACTCCATCAGAGAGTGTTGGAGTCTCCTTCATTGGAAATCTTTAAATAGAGGCTGCATGGCCACCTGTTGGGTATGCTTTGATTGGGAGTTCCTGCATAGTAGGGAGTTGGACTGGATGGCCCTTGTGGTTCTTACAACTCTATGATTCTATGGTTCTATATAAAAGAGATGAAAAATGAATGACACAAAGAATTAACCCCAAATTTTAGAATGTGAGGTGGAACCTGCACTCAGAGAAATTGGAAAGAACAAAGCACTAGAAACAGAAGATATCCCAAGTGAACGGCTACAATCCACACACAAAAAAATCAACTCCAGTGTTAACTAAAACATGCTAACCAATATTGAAAACACAACAGTGGTCAGTAGATTCCCATTAGAAAAAGGGAGACACAAGAAATTGCAGCAGCTATAGAGCCATAGCACTAGTTTCTCATGCAAGCAAAATCATGCTCAAAATTCTGTATCATAGACTCCAATCATATATGGACAGAAAAATTCCAGAAATACAAGTTGGGCTCAGGAAAGGAAGAAGCAGTAGGGATCACACTGCAAACATTTGAAGGATAATTGAATGCACCAAAGAATTCCAGAAGAAAATAAGCTTAATCATAGAATCATAGAGTTGGAAGAGACCACTAGGGCCATCTTTATAGATTACAGCAAAACCTTTGACCTCATAGACCACTAAAAGCTATGGATGGCTCACAGAGAAATAGGAGTGCCACTATATTTGATGGGCCTGATGCCAAATCTACCTTTAAAAAAGGCCTGTCTGGACATGGCCTATCTCCCTCTGGAGGGACACTGCAGCAGCCAAACATGGTGTCCCTCCAGAGTAAAAAGAACTCAGAAAAACCGGGTTCTTTTTACGACACCTGGTGCACGTCATGAATACGCCATTGGTGCACCCGTGATGTATGTGACATGTAGCACTGTGTATATGCTGTGTGTCCCTTATGCCGTGCCGTGCTAGGGTTAGGGACTGTGCGGTTGGTGCACGGTCCCTAACCCTAGTATCACCAGTGGCGCGCTGCTTCAGGACTGCCTGTCCCGGGCCTAAATTTAGGACAAGAGGTTAGTGTAAGAACAGACTACAGCAAATGGTTCCCAATTGGCATAGGGGTCAAGAAAGGCTGCATTTTGTCACCTTCAACTTATATCAACTTACATCATACAGAAAGCAGGATTAGAATCAGTAGAAGGAGTAAAGATAGGAGGAAGGAACATCAACTATCTAAGATAGGCAGACAACACCATTCTTCTGGTGGAAAACATCATAGACTTAGAACAATTACTAAAGAAAGTCAAAGAAGATAGTACCAAGGTAGACCTACTTCTGAAAGAAAGAAAACAAAAATAATGACTATGGGAGATTAACATGAATTCAACCTAGATAATGAGACAATCACAATAGATAATGATTTCCCATACCTTGAATTAAACATTGATCAGAGTGGAGGCTGCAGTCAAGAAATCATAAGAAGACCAGAAAAAGGAAGGGCAGCTATGGAAGAACCAGAAAAGATCCTGAAGAGCAAAGATATACAACTGAACACTAAAGTTAGAATTGTCCAATCTGTTGTATTCCCAATCACCATATACAGATGTGAAAGCTGGACAGTGAAGAAAGCCAATAGGGAGAAAAGTAACTCATCTGAGGTGTTTTGCTGATGTTGTACTGATGTTGAGAAGAGTGCTGAGGATACCATGATCCTCAGAGAGACAAACAATTGGGTCCTAGATCAAATTAAGCCTCAACTCTCCCTGGAAGCCAAAATGAGTAAATTGAGGCTGTTGTACTTCGATCACCTCATAAGAAGGCAGGACTCATTAGAAATGGCAATAATGCTGGGAAAGGTAGAGGGCAATAGAAAGAACAGAAGACTGCATGCCAGATGGCTAGAATCTATCAGGGAGGTCACTGGCCAGAACCTGTGGGAGCTGAGCAGAGAGATTGAAAATAGGGAGTCATGGAGATTTCTCATTCACAGGGTCACCATGAGTTAAAGTCGACTCAAAGGCAGGTAACAATAACATACAGTCAGCCTTCCATAGCAATATTTTTTTATCCACGGATTCCAACATCTACGATTTGAAAATATTTTAAAAATATATAAATTCCAAAAAGCAAACCTTAATTTTGACATTCTATATAAGGGGCACTATTGTACTACCCCATTGTATATGGTGGGATGTGAGCATCCACAGATTTTGGTATCCACAGGGGGTCCTGGGATCAAACCCCAGCAGATACTAAGGCCTGTTGTACTTCAAAAATGATCTTACATATTTTTTAATGTATTTGCACTGGCCAAATTCAGTACACATAGTTATTCTCAGCATGGGCAGGACCATGTATTTGAGTTAAGCACTCATATCTGTCAGTTTTGGTTTCTTGCACATGTGAATTGTTTTACTCTCAGGTTCCTTCTCTAGTCTGGGCTGTATTGCTTCAGGCTGCAAGTAGGGGCTCACGTAACTGAATTCTCCTTCCTATAAAACAATTCCACACACAGAAAAAATCAACATGTCAAGAAAAGGGTTAGGCAAAATCCATTTTCTTTCTCCCATCTAGCTTTTAGAATAAAGGATAATGGAATGATGAGTCCTGCCTCTTGTATTCCAGTGTGATTCAAATCAGATATGCATATACCACCTCAATGAGAACTATGCTGAATGTAGTTTGGAAATAACTTGATAAGCTGATGGTGATTGAAATGGAGATAACTCTGAATCAGCACTATGTCCTTCTGAAAAGAATTTTAGTCTGCTCCCATAGGTACTGTGATTGAAATAAAGTTCTGGGTAACTTTTTAAAATAGCACACTAACAAGGAAGGGGAAATATTTTCTATGGAAGGAATGCTGAATAAGGGGCATTCATTGTGTTTCTACAAAGCTGGTATTTTTTCACTTCCCTTTAAAATAAAGGCATCAACAATAACATCTGATAATAAAAGATGGAAAGGAACCCAGTCTCATACCTTTAAGTACCCCCGTAAATTCCAGGGCCCTCAGCAAAAATAGAGAAGAGAGAATTCATTAGTACAGGCTTCATAGAAAAGGAAACCAGAGAAACTATTGCTGGAGGAAAGCAGGCCCAGCTGAAGTAATATTATCTGTACAAGCTTAACCTCCAATGATATAATGAAAAAAGACAGTTGTGAGTGACCAGCAATCCCTACAGTTTCTGGAAGTCCATGTAATCTGACAGCACTTTAGGAGATAGGCAGGGCCAAATCTCCAAACACAGATTCAGAAGAGAGCTGCCTTCAGCCCTCTGTATCTTCAGCCTAACATTTGAGTCTCTGTGTGCTCTTTTAGGTACAGAAGGAAATTAGGATGTTGCAAGAGAAACCCTACAACTGGTAATAAGATTCCCAGCTCTCAAGATCTCACTGGATGTGTCAGAAGTTTTTAGGTTGTGAAGGCCTGGGGCAACGGTGTAAATCCCTGACACTTTTTGGTGGTGAGACAGAACCAAATCTCTTTCTGCTTGGCTTGATGAAGGCTGTTGATTCTACTCTATTCTAAGTCTATGAGGTTCCAGCTGTAAGGCAAAACGTAATTTATTGAGCTAACAGGTGTCAGTAATGTCCAGCCCTATCTTATCAGTTGTTTGTGTGTCAAACAGGATATCAAGTCTGTGGATTGGTCAGGCTTGGTATAATATTAGGTGGTTGTCTTCTGCCTTTCTCTATTCAGCAAAGGAGTACCTTCTGACTGAAATTTCACCCACCAGTTGGCTCCTCTTCATCCTCATCCTGGTGAGAAATGACCAGTAGTATGACACAGGGTTTGGTCCTGGGCCCAGTGCTGTTCAACATCTTTCTCAATGACCTGGATGAAAGAATAGAGGGCATGGTTATCAGATCTCCAGATGACACTGAATTAGGAAAAACCTTTGCTAATACCCCAGAGAACAGGACCAGAATTCAAAATGACCAAGACAGAGTAGAAAGCTGGACCAAAAGTAACAAAATGAATTTTGACAGGGAGAAATGTAGGCTATTGCACTAGGGCAGTAAAAATGAAATGCACAGATGCAGAATGGGTGAAAAACCTAGTACATTGGAAAAGGATCTAGGAGACTTAGTAGAATGCGTTAACAATGTGGCAACTGAGAAAGCCAATACAATTCTAGCCTGCAGCAATAAGAGTATTGTGTCTAGATTGAGGGGATCATAGAATCGGAAGAGACAAGGGCCATCCAGTCCAACTGTCTGTTATGCAGGAACACACAATCCAAACACTCCCAACAGATGGCCATCCAGCCTCTGTTTAAAAACCACCAAAGAAGGTTATAGTGCCACTCTATTCTGCTTTAGTCAGACCTCACCTGGAATATTGTGTCCAGTTTTTGGCACCACAGTTTAAGAAGGGTGTGAACAAGCTGGAGGAGGAGGGCAACCAAAATGGTGAAGGGTCTAGAAACCATGCGTTGTGAAGAGAGACGTAGGGAACTGGGTATGTTTATCCTGGAGAAGAAGGTTAAGGAGTGATTCTATGAAGATACTGACTTCAGATAAGCCAATCTAACATATCCACCTTTGGCCCTAGCATAGCTCATAGCCCCAGCCTGACTTTGACAGTGTTGCACTTCTGTTCCATCCCTTGCCCAGCACCCCTAGTGAGTTGCTTCCCAAATCAGATGTTTAATTTATAGCAATGGTCTGTGATATGAGCCTAGAAGAGCAACAGGATTTCAGCCTGCAATGTATGTACATAGGATGTGTGACTAACCAAAGTCATGGCACTGAATTTCAGGGGACAGCCTTGCATTTGGAAAAGGCAGGTGGTGCTGTTCCATTGCTGGAAGAGATCAGGCTGCAAAAGGACTAGAGTGTTTGGGAAGGCTGTGGCAGACAGGGGGCACCAGTGTCTTACATGCTCCAGACTCAGCAGGAGGCTTGCATATCTATGCCAAGAAGCCACAAATCTCCTCAATCCACCAGTGAGCGAGTGACAATTTTTTAGCAGTTAATAAAGAAAACATCTTTAGCTAGAGAGTGGGGGGAAGGCATGATTTCCCTCTGATAGTTGCTTCTTTTCTGCATGCTAATTTGAGCTGAATATGGAACAGCATGTAATTACTGTAGAGTGACTGCTTGGCTGCTGCAACCCACATGCCTGCAGGAATCACAGCTTTAACGCAGGCTGGGATGAGAAAGTGTCACTAGAAAAGGGCTTCCGTGCAATCGTGTCTGGGGGAGGGAGCAAAATGGCAGTTTTTGGGTACCCATATGTTTTGCCATTAAAAGGCTCACATAGGCTCAACTCTCTTTAATGACAAGGCCCAGCCTGGAGCTTTTTAACAAAGACATTCAAAGCTTTGGAAGGTAAAAACTGGAAGGCCAGACTGTTGCAAGCAGCAGTTTTTCCTTGCGAGAAGAAAAAACTGAAAAGGGAAGGAGATTGCTTCCTGTCTGAGACTCCACTCTAGGTGGCAAAACACCAACTGGCTGCCTCACTTCACCCTTGTCTTTAAATCTGAGGCCCCAGGAGCTTCCTAGGAAATAAAAGCTCCATAACAATACAGCCGAGATGGGTGTGGGCATCAGCTGTGGAACTATTCAAGTGGATAGGAATGTAGGAGTGTAGACTCAATAGGAGTGTAGTGTGTAGATCGAGGGAAGTAATAGTGCCATTCTATTCTGCTTTGGTCAGGTCTCACCTGGAATACTATGTCCAGTTCTGGCCACTACAATTCAAGAAAGGCATTGACAAGTGTGTCTGGAGGAGGGTACCCAAAATGGTGAAAGATGTGGAAACCACACCCTTTGAAGGGAGCTAGGGAGCTGGGTATGTTTAGCCTGGAGAACAGAAGGTTGAGAGGTGACATAATGGCCATGTTTAAATATTTGAAAGGATGTTATGTTGAGTATGGGGCAAGCTTGTTTTCTGGTGCTCCAGAGACCATGACACAGAGCAATGGATTCAAATGACAGGAAAAGAGATTCCTGCTAAACATTAGGAAGAACCTCCTGGCAGTAACAGCTGTTTTATAGTGGAACTTGCTGTCTCAGAGGGTGATAGGCTCTTCTTCTTTGGAAGTTTTTGGGATTTCTGAAAGAAACGGATTAGGTAGATCCATTTCAGTCTGGTTTCAGACCTGGCTATTGAACAGAGACAGCCTTGGTTGCCTTTGTGGGTGCAAGGAACTGGATAGAGTGGTTCTACTGGACCTCTCAGCAGCTTTCGATACCATTGACCCTGGTATTCTTCTGACCTGCCTCTCTGGTACTGTTTCACAGTGGCTCCATTCCTTCCTGGAGGGGCAAACCCAGAAGGTGATGCTAGGGGACAACTGTTCAACCCCCTGACCATTTGCCTCTGGGGTTCCTCAGGGTTATGTGTTGTCCCCTATGCTATATAATATCTACATGAAACCACTGGGAGAGGTCATCTGGTGTTTTGGGGTGAGGTGCCATCAATATGCGGATGATACCAACTCTACTACTCCTTTTCACTTCAATCAACGGAGGCTGTCCTGATCCAAAATCAGCGTTTGCCATCAGTAATGGAGTGGATGAGGGCAAACAAATTGAAACTTAATCCAGATAAAGACAGAGGTGTTCCTGGTCAGCCAGAAGGCAGATCAGGAAATAGAGACCTTGTATGTGTTGGATGAGGTTACACTCCTCCTGAAATCTTAGGCTTACAATTTGGGTGGATGCTCAGGTCCCAGCAATGGCCACGAGTGCTTTTACACATTTAAAATTTGTGTGCCAACTGCTCTGGTTTGGGGGTTACATCCCATTTGGACTACTGTAATGTGTTCTACATGGGGCTGCATTTGAAGAGTGTCCAAAGAGCTGCAGCCGAGCTGTTAACTGGGGCAGGTTACAGAGACCACACAATGCCCCTGTTGAAACAGCTCCATTGGCAGCCAGTTTGTTTTTGGGCACAATTCAGTGCTGGTTATGATCTATAACGCCCTATATGGCTCAAGTCCACACTATTTGGCATATCTCCCCATATGAACCGGTCTGGGCTCTGAGATCGTCAGGAGAGGCCCTTCTCTCAGTCCCACCACCATCACAAGCATGGTTGGTGGGGATGCAAGAGTGGACCTTTTCTTCTGTGGCTGCCCTTAGACTGTGGTACTCCCTTTCCAGGGAGACCAGAATGGTTCCCTCCTTGTTGGCCTTCTGCCAGCAGTCTAAGACCTAGGCTTTTAAAATGGAATGTTTGTAAAGCAGGGGGTTTGGGGTGTTGTTTCATTTTAAAATGTCTTAAACAGTTTTATCTTTTTAAAATGTATTTTATTCTATTAATAACAATCTATTTTAATATTTTTATAATTTAACTCCTTTTTAATGCATCTCTTTTCTACGTTTTTAATTATATTGTACTTTTAATATTGTTGAGCCGCTTTGAGTCCCAGTTCTGGGGGAAAAGGAGGATGCTACTACTACTACTACTACTACTACTACTGTTAATTTAAAATAGAGGCAGGATACCATCTGTCAGGAATGTTTTGATTGTGCCTTCCTGTATGGCAGCGTTTCGACTGGATGGCCCTTTTGGTCTCTTTCAACTCTTATGATTCTATGATTCTGAATGAGCTGATAAAGACAAGGAAATGTTTAGTGCCATGTGAATAGGAATTTATGTCCTTCTCTGGAAGAAAATGGGATGTTTGTGGCACCAGGATGCAGTGCTGTCAAGAGTTACCTGCTGGCAAACCCCACTGACCCTCATAGTATAAGTATGGTTGAGTATTTCATGTAGGAACCTTAATGCCCCTTTGGCATTTGTTTCTGGCAAGTGATCCAGTTTTCTTTCCTTCTTTGAAGGGTTATCACATTTATTCCCAGCACTTCACAATATTTAATCCCAATATTTAATCACAGAGAAAATGCAGTTCTCTTCAGCTAGCATGTCTATTTTATCTGGAGTTCTGTGTGAAATGTAGGTGCAAGTATGCCACTGGCTCCTTTTGTGTAGTGGCCATCCTCTGTAGGTGCAAGCATGTCACTGAATTCATGAGTTTGCATGGAACTAACGGTAAGGTTTTCTTTTCTTTTTTCTTTTCTTTCTTTCTTTCTTTCTTTTTTTTTTTGCATACATGAGAAAACTCACTGCCAAGGAGAGATTTGATTGAAGAGGAGAGAGCCTGAATGGCAATTTCTCATGGATGAAAGCAAGGACAACAGGAGTGGTAGAAAGCAATGGAGCCTAAGACATGGTTAATGGGGGAAAATGTTCAGTTTCATATATTCTTTGAGCAATTCCTTTTGTACCATCTCACTCGATTAAACAATCCTATGATCTTAAACATTTAAAAACTTCAGTGTTGTTTACGATCCAAAGATGGGAATGCCCTTGTAGTCTTTCAGGAGCAAAAGCAGTGAGCAACTACAATTGTTAACTGCCTTCAAGTTGGCGCTGACTCATGGCAACTCTGTGGATAAGCCATCTCCATGATCCCCTGTCTTCTACTGCTCTGCTTAGGTCTTGCAGATTCAGGCTCATCACCTCCCCAATTGAGTCTATCCATTTGGTGTGTGGCCTCCCTTCCTTTCTGCTACTCTCTACTTTCTTAGCATTATTGTCTTTTCTAATGAGTCGTGCCTTCTTATGATGTGGCCAAAGTACAACAGCCTCTGTTTGATCATCTTGGCTTTCAGGGACACGTCAAGACTGATCTGTTCAAAGACCCATTTGTTTGTCTTTTTAGATGTCCATAGTATCTTCAGCACTCTTCTCCAGCACCACATCTCAAATGAGTTGATTTTTTTCTTATCAGCTTTTTTCACTGTCCAACTCTCCCATCCATTCATGATGATAAGGAATACAATGGCTTGGACAATTATGGCTTCCATGCTCATCTTTATTCTTTATAATCTTTTCTAGTTCTTTTATAGCTGCCCCTCCCATTCCTAGTCTTCTTCTGATTTCTTGACTGAAGTTTCCATTCTGAACAATGTTTGATCCAAAACATGGGAACTTTTTAACTATTTTAATTTTCTCATTGTCTAGGTTGAATTTATGTAGATGCTTTGTGGACTTTATTTTTGTTTTCTTTATGTTCAGCAACAAGGCTGCCTCTGCATTTTCTTCTTGAACTATCCTTAGTAATTTTTCTAAGGAGTTTATCAGACAAAGGAAATTGGAAATATAATCCAATGGCAATCTGAACACAATCATTGCCATTTCGGGCAATGGCAAGCTATTTTCGGGCAATGGGAAGTCAGTTCGAACACAATCCGAATTCACGTAAATTCACTGAACTAGCGAATTCACATGAATGAGTTCTGGCCCCACTTCCTTTTCATTCGAAATTAAGACAAATTCCTCCCATGTGATGAACTTTGTGTGTGCTGTTTTCTGGTAGTATAATTGGCCCTCCACACTTGTGCCCTTGAATTTTGTAGACTTGATTATTCATGGATATGAGCAATATGTTCTCTCTAGGAATCCCTTGGTCCTCCAGCACAACTCTATGGCCAAATTTTGCCAAACGTTGTACTGGAGGATGTAGCGATTCTTACAGAGAAAACTTCTCCAGGCATTGTTTAGGACCTCCAGCACAATTCTGTGTTGAGATGTTGACCATATTGTGCTAGGTGACCTAGAGATTCCTGGAGAGGTATTTTCTCAAGTTAAAAAGGTAATTTTTAAGTTTTCTGGTTTTTTCTACTTTCACAAGGGCCCTATATCTCTAACCCCAGTGAATGTAGAGGACCCACTGTAGTATTGTCTCATTCACACATCTTAGATTATTGATGTTTCTTCCTCCTACCTTCACTTCTTCTGAGTCTAAACTTGCTCTTTGTATGACATTTTCTACATGCAAGTTGAACAAATCAGGTAATAGAATGCAGCCTTACCAACTGAAACAATTCTGTTTCTCCATATTCCAATTTCTGAATTCTGGGGGCAGGACTTCTGGGGTGTAAGTCTTTCGGGATAAGAGGAGGAACAGCTTCATGATGGCTCTTCCTCTCCTCTTCCTCTACCTCCCGTCCCTTTAACTGCCTCCCCAGAGACAATTGAAGGGAAGGGAAGGTGGAGGAAGAGGAGGAACAGGCACACATTCCCAGAGAGAGTTCTCTGTGCCATAGGTTCACCACCACTGCTATAGTCTATAAAGCACATGCTGATTCTTTTCTAGAATTCTTTTGTGCACTCCACTAACAATTATATGTTTGCAGTGTGGTCCCTACTGCCTCTTCCTTTCCTGAACCCCACTTGCACTTCAGAGATTTATCTCTATATATGATTGGAATCTGTATAGCTGAAGTTTTAGCACAATTTTCCTTGTGTCGGAATTTAATGCTATGGTCCTATAGCTGCTGCAGTCTTTTGTGTCAGCTTTTTTTGTGAGGATTAGGATGTATATTGGTTGCTTTTTAGAATGTGGGGTTCATCTTTGTCTGGTTCCTCATTGCATGTGCCTTTCATTTCCCCCCATCTCTTTTATATAACTCTTCTGTGCAGAACATCCAATGCTTAAAAAAATTCTTGCTGATCTTGTAGTATGTTCCTTTACTTGTCATAGAGCATCCTAACCCTTGGTTTGAACTTCCCTTTGAGTTCCTGAATCTTGTGGAAAAGGTCTCCCATTCTTCCTTTTTTGTTGTTGTCTGCTATTTCTCTATATTAATCATTATAGTACAGTAGAGTCTCGGTTATCCAACATAAACAGGGATGACTGATAGTCGGATACCCGAAAATGTTGGATAATCCAGAGGGTCATTTTGTCCCCAATGATGGTGCGCATGCACCTGCACCGCCAATGGCAGCAAAAGTCCCTTGCCTCCCCTCCCCTCCTCCCTCCCTCCTCCTTCCTTCCTTCCCTCCCTCTTTCCCTTCCCATCTCCTTCTCTCCCTCCTTCTCTGCTTAATTCCAGCTTCCTCTGCAGAGGTTTCTGCCCCAGCTTGGCTGCGCCGGGGTGGAATCTGCCAGGGCTGAGAGAGGGCCGAGGTTCCAAGCCGCAAAGGGGAGGCCTGGGCGCTCGGCCCAGTTCTCTCCTTTGCAGCTTGGTTTTCCTCAGGTCCTCCTCTTCCCGGATCTTCCCTTTTCCTCCAAAGGGCGCTTTGGAGCCCTTTGAGGGAAAGGGAAGGGAAGAAGGGAAAGCAAAGTCCGGCACGGAGGAGTCGGAGTCAGCCCGCGATCCCTTCTCCTCTCTGAGGAGGGTTGCCAGACTTGAGGCATCCTCCCAGAGATGCCTCAGGTCTGGCAAAGTCTGGCAGGGATGAGGAGGAGTCGGCCTGGGTCCCCTTCTCCTCTCTGAGGATGTTTGCCAGACCTGAGGCATCCCTGGAAGGATGCCTCAGCACCAGCAAAGCTCCCTGGAGAGGAGGAGGAGAAGTCCGCCCACCCGCCCACTTGCCCGCTCCTTCCTGGGCCTTTCTTCACCCTGAAAGGACTCTCAGGATTCCTTTAGGGGTGAAGAAAGGCAAGCCGGGAGGAAGGGGCTTCGGCATGGGTCCAGTCCTCTTTGTCCTGGACCTTTCCTCTTCCTCAACGGGCTCCCTGGAGTCCTCTGGGGGAGAGGAAAGGGAGGAAGGGAAGGAGAGGACTCAGTGGCTGCAGAGGAGAGCCCTAGGCCTCTCCTCGGGGGCTTCATTTCCCTTCAGCCTGAGGAAAACAAAGCCACCAAGGAGAGGCCTGATCCAAGCAGGGAAGATAAGCAGGAAATGAGGGAGGGAAGGGAGGAAGGATGGAAGAAGGAGGGAGGGAGGAGGAGAGGAGGCAAGAGACTTGTCCTCAATAGCTTATCCAATGTCCTATGCTTCTTCATGAGCATGCCACTTGTGAGGTGCGCTCACAAAGAAGCATGGGATGTTGGATAATCCAGAACATTGGATAACCAAAAGTTGGATAACCGAGACTCTACTGTAGTTCTCTTTATCCTTGTGCACTAATCATTGTACTGTTGTATTCATGGTTGTTGTTTTGTTCCTATCTCCCTTTTCTTTTCCTTCTGTTTGCACCACTCCAGACCCTGGAAGCTCAGGACTCAAATCCAGGACCCCTTGTGATGTTACAGGAAACAGGCCCCGGTGATATCATTAACCACTTATTCTTCAACTTTCCTGGTCTGAGACAGTTTCAATTAATCTGCTATTGTCCCACTTCATCAGCTACTTTTAAAATGTCCCAGCTTCTCTCTTCGCCTCCCACTTTCCTCATTTGTCTTCAGCTTACTTCCATTGGTACAAACTGAGTTAAAATTGCAAAAGTAGTTTGCATTCACTTAACTCAGAAGAGGAGCAAAGAGATTCCACCTCAACGTTTGGAGGAACTTCCTGACAGTAAGAGCTGTTTAACAGTGAAACACACACCCTTGGAGTGTGGTGGAGTTGCCTTCTTTGGAGGTCTTTAAACAGAGGCTGGATAGCCATCTGTTGGTGGAGTTTTGCTTGTGAGTTACTGCATGGTAGTGGTTGGACTGGATGGCCCTTGTGGTCTCTTTCATGATTCTATTATTCTAGGAGATTTGTGAGAAGTGCACAAGACCTTGTCCTTCCCAGGAGATTTGGGCAAGAGCAAACTGCTGCAGCCTCTTCTAACTTGTTTTGATTGTCTTCTTGAATAACTTTGGCATCTTGACCATATTCTGAGGTTGCCTGGTTGCACATGTCCTACTTTTCATCTGTGAACTGTTGGAGGCATGAGTATATAAGGTCGACAGAAAAAGCAGACATATTTGTGCAGCAAAACCCCTTTAGCCAGGGGAGTCAGACAATTATAACCATTCCTGCTTGTTTCTTTTCCCCTCCTAAATCTAACCATCTTCATGGCCTACTGCTGCCAACAACACACAAGGTTCCCTGGGTATTTACTCTCTTAGTTCCCTGCCTTGCCTTTTCCCTAGCATAAGGGAGGGCAAAATGGCCCTGGGCCTGCATGCAGCCCTAGGGGTTCTTGGTTTTTTTAAACCCCAAATACCACATTCCTCTTTTTCTGGGGAAAAAAGGATAATTGCAGTGGCCATTCACCCTTTAAATAGGTTGCAGAGTTCCCCACACTTTCTCCATCTCCGCCTTCTTTTTTCTCCCTTGGTTAGTATATTGGTCCCTTTGCTAGAGGGTTAAAAATAACTGACCCATTTTTCTTCTCTGTAATGAATGTACATTCTTTTACAGAAGAAAATCTGTAAAAATTAAGTCTGTTTTTTGGACTACAATTAATATTTCCCCAGCCCATTAACATTAGTCCAACTAACTTCTCCATTTTGGAAGTAGATAACTAAGGGAACTGATAAGGGCTTCCTTAGATATGCATTCACACACACACACTCACACACACATCTGTGTGTATGTGTGAGAATAGGAAAGCTGGAAAAGGAAAATACAGTCATGTGGCATCTTCCAAGCCTAGCAGGTTTTATTATAGCACAAGCAGCTTGAAAGGGCAGTTTACTTCAATCTGCTCCGCTGCTTTTTGGTACTGAGCAAACCCAATCCCCTCTATCTCGCCTGTCACATTTGGACCATGTATCCAAATGTTATGCTCCTAACCTACTTCAATAATATCATATTTTACCTCAGGGTTGAACAGCTGTGAGGGATTAGGGGGCCACATTGATCCCCCCAGAAGTATTTGATGGGCCACACTTCACCACAACATTTCCCACACATTTTCTCCCCCCCCAAATGTTCCTAACACCTCCGTGGAGGGGGCATTTCTCCATGTGTTTGGCATCCTGTGTCATTTTAGGACGAAGGGAGGTCTTTTCCAACAGGAAATGATGGTTTGGGCCCTATCTGAGATACATCAGAGTCTCTCCTGGCCATAAAATGGTTTAGAGATGGACAAAATTGTAAAGAATTACATTCCCACATTCCATTGGGGGCATTTTGTGGTCAATTCCCCCCACCATCAGTCATGTCCACAAAATGGGTTGATGCTTTCCCTATCCATTATGTTTGTGTTTTGCTGAGCTTAATAGCAAGGATCTGACATTCTGGGCTGTTACCCAGGACACCTAAAGTATTTTTTTTTTCAGGGGGGTAGTATGTTTAATCCCCTTACAGGTCAATAGTATAGAGCATTTGCCACTTTCCAACAAGTCAGACCTGGGCCGAGTAAAGTGGCTATGTGAGTCACTAATGCAATGAAGGCATAGTTGAGATACAACCCTCTCCAAAATGGGAAGGAGAGTGACTGGCAGTCTGCAAATGATTTCTTATTCTGGCCAGACCAAGCAGAGTGCCAGGGACGGAGACATTTGTCTTGTGGGTAATTAGGTGGGGTACATTGCATCATGACCTGCATGAAGTCCTGCCACTGCACAATGTCACACACCATTTCCATAAGATGACAACTCGTCTGTCTGCAGTGCACACTGTGTGACAGACCTAGGCCTCTTGGCAGCATATTCCATGTCAGCAGTTACTCCTGTACACAAGTGTTGGTGCTTTAGTGGAATGGACCAGGGGAGGGGGTAAAGGTTGAGGGGACAGATCATGCTCCTTTGAGCTCTGTTCTAAATGGAGGGACTGCAGTAGGGACAGAGAACTTGTTTTTCTTTCTCTATGAAATAGATTCAGAAATGGCAGTGGCACTTGAACAGAACGGCAGCCATTGAGCTCAGATCGCAGCATGTATAAAGCTAGGTACAAAAATGTCAGCTAAAATATGGGAGAAAGGACCATTAGGTGCTGGAGCTCAGAGCTAATGTGCATGGCAGATAGTATGCTAAAAGAAGATGAATTGTGTTTGTACACTGATATTGTAACATCCCCAAATTTGAAGCAGCAGAACCTCATTATGTCACCAGAAGGCTGCTACATTAAAAAACTGAAGGATTTGGTAAAAGGACAGGACTTAGAACTGTGAAGACTCACAAAAATGGGGGAGAAGATTAAATCGGGGTATACCCTCGGGCTGGTTCCTTTCTCAGGAAAATTTTTTCTCAGGGAAAAATTACAAATTGTGGAGAAAGGTAAATAACCTCTTATGTAATATTTTCTTTTAAAAGTTTCCTTTTAAAAAGTAATATATTAAAACATGGCTACAGCCAATGACACTGTTACATAACACCTAAATCTAGGATGTTAGTGGTGCATGGCACTGTGACTGCAGCACATCTGGATTACTAAAATATGGAGTCCATTCTTTTAAGGTGGGGAGTGGCATGCTTGTTGCTTCTTCATTTCACTCCAAGTATGCTACTGTCAATGTGTGGACCTTGTCCACTCAGCTGACACATTGCTGTGGTTTGCCCTACACTTTGCCCTATGTTGATTTAGAATCCATTGTTCTTTTGGCTGGATAGGAATTCCTAGAAAATGCAACAATCCTACCATATGGTCAGTGTATGAAATGACAGACTTGATGACACATTGTGATGTGTAGCCATGTGCATGTATTTACTGACATGTGGACAGCCAAAAGGTCGCAACATTGACCTGCTCAGGAACGTAACGTCTCATTGTTTCAATAATACATTAAAGAAACAGGTTGTTTATCAGAAGGATGGGGGTGGCATTCATGAAAAAACAAACTGAGGCATCGAATTTAATCAGAAGGATGTTGATATATGTTGCCTTGAATTCATTTAAGTCTATCCTTGCCACCAAATATTCTTACCAAAAAAATCAATATTAATGCAGTCCTGATTTTTTTTGTAACCAATTAGAATTACTAATGGTCACCTCAATTTTATACCGTAATCAATGGATAGTGAGGTAAAATCTTTAAAGATCAGTCAGAATCCATTTCAGAGGTGAAATGGATAAGGGAAATAATCTAATACATTGATAATAATTCTGATTAGCAGGACCATTACAAAAATCAGACACATGGCAACACAATTGTTAATACCCTAGAAAAATCAGAAAATGGAAAAGAAAATATAATATGTTCTAAATAAACTCCCACTTTTAGCTGGGCATCTATTTGATGCAACTCAGTTACTTCTGAATAGACCTCTATAGGGTTATTCTGGATATTGGGGCTACCTCTTCACATCATTAAGCGATTTCAGATCCCCCCCCCTTTCCTTCTATTTGATTTTGTTTATTTTAAAACTCACTTTGTGCAGAGCAATGTTACATTTATATTAACAATGCAACTTAGAATATCTACTCAGAAATAAGCACCAATGAGTTCAAAAGAGTTGTAAGCAAAAATATACAGAATAGTAGCCTAGCCAGCACATTCTTAAAGGGCATTGGAATGCATTATGACAATCATGTTTTTAAAAAGTATTCTCATTCCATTTCTCTCATGTAACTAGAAGTATAGTACATTTTTCCCCACTTTAATTTTGTTTTCCAAAATAAAAGTAGGTTAAGCTGAGAAACTGGCTCAAAGTGACCACATGAATGTTTTGAGGAAATGGAGATTTAATGCCAGAAAGGCAATAAATGAATAACTAGGGTACAGCAGAGGAACTACAAGTAATGCTGTGGCTAATGGTGCAACTGGACACAAGCCAAAATGATGTTCAGCTTTTGCCATGCTTAGAGGCAAAAGGAATTACAAAGCTGCACAACGCGTATTATAGGAACATGGAATGTGGGTAGCACAAATACAGTAAAATGAGAAATGTAACATAAACATTCCAGTACTTAGGGTGAGCAAGCCGGACAGGAATGGGAGATTTTCAGCAAGATAACTAGACAGGGTTTTACTTAGAAAGTGAAAATCTAAGAAGAAATAGGAGGGCATTAATAGGAAGGATGTAGCAAAGGCAGTCAAAGGAAACTCTGACTAAATCAAAGCGATAGATTTTCAGTGAAAACCAGTTAATATAACCATAATTCACGTTTATGGTCCAATACATAGGCAGAAGAAAAAGAAATTGAACAATTCTTTGATGGAGTCCAGAAGGAAAACTGATCACACACCAGAGTAGGATAATTGGATTGTGAACTGCTAATATAAAAAATGAGAATAAAGCTCATTGTTATACCATGTGTAAAATACGTTCCCAACTGGCTGATAGCAATTGATGATAATCAGTGAAGTTTGATCTGATTTTACCCTTTTGCCCTACTGACTTTTGTTCCAATAATTGTACTGTTTTGATCATACTTTTTAATTATATTTTTATTATATTTTATACTGGTCAATGACCGAATAAATTATTGATTGATTGAGAATAAAGCTAAAGAAGAACATTAAACCAACTGTTGTGCGAAAACACAACTTGAAGAACACCCCCATAAAAATGTAAAGATAATGTAAAAAATATGTTTAAATGACTGGGAGCCAGAAAAACTGGACTGAAGCCAGGGATATTGTCAGTGAAGTATGCAAAAAGGCACTATTTGCAGTCAAAAGGAAAGAGGAGCCTCAATGGATGACAATTAAAGTCTTCAAGCAGTTAAGGGCAGATGAGAAGCAAAAGTAAAGGTTGACAGAAATAGAGTCAGAACCTTGAATGCAACTGTTCAGTGACTTGTGCTCTGGGACAAAAAGATTTACTATAGTAATCAATTCAGGGAAATAAAAATTGACAACATCAACAAAAGAATAACCTCTTCCACAAAATCCAAGAAAACAAAAGAAAATTTAAACCAAGAGTGGGGATGCTATATATTCAGTAGGGGAATGTATTACATGCCAAATAGAAATAGAAAGCTGATGGAAACAATACATGAAAGAACTATATGAAAGAGATGAAAGGATGACAGATTTATTCAAGCAAGAACCAGGTGAAGATGAACCTATAATTTCTAAATCTGAAGTGGAACTGCACTCAGAGCACTTGGGAGAAACAAATCACCAGGAGCAGATGGTGTACTAATGGAACTGCTTCAAGCAACAGAAACAGAATATACTGTACTTGTAATTCTACAGTCAGGCCTTCCTATTCATAGGGGATCCATTCTGTACCCCCTGCAGATATGAAAAAACATGAGACCTCAAATCTCATTATATCTAATGGTGTCATGATATGCCCATGGCTGCTAGTACAGCTATGTGGACACACTGCCACTTGGGACAATGGGGCTTGATGTCCATGGATGCTCAAATCCTCAGATAGCAATCCCAGGGATGGCGAGGTCCCACTGTAATTAAAATCTGTCAAACAATATGGAAAATAAAACAATGGCCCACAAGTTGGATATGATTAATACACATTTCAGTGCTCAAGAAAGGAAATACCAGGATTGCAGTACAACAAAGACTTTTTAACGTATATGGCGTGAGAAATTCCAGATGTCCAAGCTTAGTTCAGGAAAGGAAGAGGCATTAGGGATCATATTGCAGATATATGTTGGATATGCTGCAAATATATGTTTGGAGCACACCAAAGAAAATGCAAAGACAGGTTTACAGATGATCATTAAGAAAACAAAAATCATGACACAGATAATTTACATAACTTTAGAGTAGCCAAGGAATACAATACCTTGGCTCACTCATTAATCAGAATGGAGACTGAAGTCAAGAATCAAAAGACTAGGGCTTGGGAAAGCAGCTATGAAGGAACTAGACAAGATTCTGAAGTGTCAGGATACATAATTGAATTTTCAAGTTAGGATTGTCCATGCCATTGTATTTCCAATTTCTTATACATGGATGTGAAAGTTGGCCAGTACAAAGACAAAACAGAACAGAACAGATAGGAAGAAAATCAACTCATTTGCAATGTGGTGCTGAAGAAGAGTTCTGTGGATACCATCGCCTATTAAAAAAAGGCAAATAAAAAAGATAAATAAATAGAACAAATCAAACCTGAACTCTCCCTAGAAGCCAAGATTATTAAACTGAGACAGTCATACTTTGAACATATCACAAGAAGATATAACTCACTGAAATAACTAATAATGCTTGGTATGATAGAAGGCAGGAAAAAGGAAGACAGCATTCCAGATGGATAGACTCAATCAAAGAAGCCACATCCCTGAATCTGAAAGATCTAAGCAGGGCTATTGATGACAAGGTGACTCTCATTCATAGGATCGCCATATGTTGAAGTCTATTTGAAAGCAATTAACAATAACAAAAATGATGCAGATTTAGCTAAGGAGGAGAGTATGAACTCAGAAGTTATGCAGGGGCCATGGATCAGAGTTCAGGCATCCAAGAAAAAAAAAAAAAGCAAGGAATATGAACCTGGCAAATACAAATCCTAAATTTGAATGTGCTTTGACAGCCCACTCTGCAAAGCTAGAAACGTGGGGAAGTAACAGTTCAAGGGAGAGAGCAATATTATTATTTGAAGGGGCAACTCCTGCTCAGCTACCATCCTGTCGCAAGTGCTGTGAGCATACACACATACCATTGTTTTTATTGGTTTGATTTGGTTATTTTTTCTCCTTTGCATCTTTTCTAAATTCAGTACGTCTACAGGTGGCATTTTGAGTGGTGAAATGGAAGATATGCCAAGTTATTCTCCTTCTCTTTCCCAAGTTGTGCCACTCCTTTCCCTTTCTTCTTTTCTCCCTCTTCCTCCCCTGAGGCCTGTTGATCACCTTGAAAAGGGCCTCTGAAGCAAACTGGAGGCCATAAAGTGTCATGTTGAGGGCCACATGCGTCTCTAAGGTTACAAGTTGTTCATCCCTGCTGGATATGCCTCCTTTTAACAGCAGCAATGTCTTCTGGCTGATTTTTAGGGATCCTGCACACTACCTCAGCACTTCAGTTATGAAGCAGAGCTAGTACAGTTCTCATAATGGTTGTCCAGGAACAGGTGCTGGCCCATAAGCCACTGGCTTGCCATTACCTGGTGGGTTTCCAGGAAAGAAACAATTGTAGCTGGTTGGCACAAATGTAGTACTAGTCATGGGCACATTGAGGAGAAAATAATTGCTGGCTGGTTCCCCACCGCAGACTGTTTAGGAAGTACTTTCCAGCTTCAATCGATCTTGGATGAAACAGATTTTCTAGACCCATTTCAAACCGGCTTCCGGGCGGGCTATGGAGTTGAGACTGCCATGGTCCTTAGTCGATGATCTCCCGTCTGGGCATGGACAGGGAAGCGGTCCCTGTTAGTGCTTTTGGACATCTCAGCGCTTTCGATACCATTGACCATGGTATCCTTCTGGAGAGGGAGTTAGGTATCGGGGACACTGCGCTCCAGTGGTTCCATTCCTACCTCTCGGGTAGATTCCAGATGGTGCAGCTGGGGGACATCTGCTCCGATGACATCTGGTGTCCCTCAAGGAGCTATTCTGTCCCCCATGCTATTTAACATTTACATGAAACCACTGGGAGAGATCATCCGGAGATACGGGGCACGGGGTTATCAGTACGCTGATGACACCCAAATTTGTTTCTCTGTGTCTCCGACTGATGCAGTGACTAGGGATGGCATTTCTCCTCTAAATGCCTGCTTGGAGTCGGTAATGGGCTGGATGAGGGAAAACAAACTCAGTCTGAATCCAGAGAAAACGGAGGTACTGGTGATAGGTTCCCCGGGTCCGGGTGGTGAGATTTGCCATCCTGTCCTAAACGGGGTCACGCTCCCCTTGAAGGACTCGGTTCGCAGCTTGGGAGTGCGCTTGGACTCGTCACTCCAGCTGTCATCTCAGGTGGATGCGGCGGTCAGGAGCGCGTGTTATCAGCTACGGCTGATACGCCAGCTGCGCCCCTACCTGGACCGGAGGGACCTTGAAACTGTAGTACATGCTCTGGTAACCTTTTGATTGGATTTCTGCAATGCGCTCTACATGGCGCAACCCTTGTACCAAACCCGGAAGCTACAGTTAGTGCAAAATATGGCAGCGAGACTGGTCGCTGGTGGTTCCAGGTCAGACCACATAACCCCTATTTTGAAAGATCTTCATTGGCTGCCTATTTGCTTCCAGGCTCAATACAGCTGGGGGACCTATAAAGCCCTAAATGGCTTGGGCCCAGGGTACTTGAAGGACCGCCTCTCCCCATATAATCCGCCCCGCACACTCAGGTCGGCAGGGAAGAATCTGCTGGAGGTCCCAATTGCACGTTATGCGAGAACCTCGCAACGGGCCTTCTCTGTCTCGGCCCCAAGAATATGGAATAATCTCCCAGACGAGCTCCGCTCTACTACATCTTTAGATACTTTTAAGAAGAACCTTAAGACCTTTTTCTTCTCTAAAGCCTTTACCCCATGAGATGTCATTATATGTTTCACCCCCTATGCTAACGACCTTGTAATGTTTATGGATTCCCCCACTCAACTGGCCCTGTGTTGTTATTGTGACTGTTTTTAAATGTTGTTTTAAATGTTTTTATCGTGGTGTATTTTTTATCTAAATTCTGTATGCCGCTTTGATCAAAGTTGGAAAAGTGGGATAAAAATAAACTTTTATTATTTATTATTATTATTACTGACCTAGAAGCAGCAGAGAATGTAGAAAGTGTGGTGGAGACAAACCGGAAAGGGACGACATGGAGGTAGTATAGTACAAAATGGTATGGTGCCTTCTTTCATCTCATCCACACGCCAAGGTATGCAGTGTCCATTTTCAACTGATAGCTAGTGGTAGAGTTTCTCCCTCTTCCGGGGGTTGAAGAGTGGGGTTTCCTTATTTTTATCTTCTGGTTATCATGGCTATGATTTAAAAATAAACCATTGTCCCACACTGAAGCAAGTCTAAACCTGAGTGATAACAAAAAGACAGTTCAGGATAGTTCAGAATGAGCCAGAAGACACAATGAGCCTTGGAATCAGTGTCTATACAGTACAACCTGGGGCATTGTTTAGAATGATGTGTGTAGCATCTGGGGCTGATGCTGACAAATAAACCAGACTTCTGCAGTGCAAAATAAAAGTTTTTGGCTCATTTTGCACAGCACAGCTTCCCTTCTGCCAGGGCTGCCAGTGTCAGGCACTGGGAACAGATGGGCTGCGACACAGACACCCAGCTTCATTACCCACCAATATGGAAACTGTCACTTACAGGGAAAAACACGGCCAGGAACATGTGTTGGCTCCTTGGCAAACAGGTGATTTCATGCTTGTGTGGAGGGCCTTGCCCACTCAGCACTTAGAAAGGGCATTGCAGGACAGAATATTTTTTCCCCTGAGGACCCCCAAACACGTACACATGCATGTCTAAGCAAGTTTTTCCTGTGAGCTTTCTTCTGTTCAGTCTTGGGCAACACAGTCCTATGGATGATTATTTTGAAGAAACTTTTACTGTGATAAAATGGCTAACTGTTTAGCCTTGCAGCCTTAATCTTTATGCTACACCAGCTCTCAAGAACTGACTTTCAAGTCCCTCACCCTGCCCCCGCCTTGATTGTGCAGTTTTGGAGACATGGGCAGCTTATCTGCTCTCACTAGCATGCATAAATGAACCTCTCACCATGAAGAAAGAGCCCTGTCACTTCAAGGTAAGTAGGCATTGTTGAGAAGCTGTAGCCTTGGTCATATTTGCAAGCTGCTTCTTCAAAAAGCCGTGAGTCAAGAGGGCTGTAAAGTACAGACAATTTGTGGCTTGCATCCTTGAAAGTGTTGGGGGCTCCCCATACTGCCAAGTCCGGACCAGGAAATAAACCAGGGAGAATGGAACACATTCATGCAAATATGCTTGTGAAATTAGCACATCCTACCCATTAGCGGCAATGAGTTTATCCTGTACTCATTCTTAAGGCTTGATCTAAATTATAAATCAGGGCTGCACAATCTTTTCATTCCTGGGGCTGGGACCAGGGTTAGCAAGGGGCCTGCGGGTGACACACACAAACACACAAGATGCTATAATAGGATCTTAATGATCTTGAAAAGATCACTGGGGTAGTGAAATTGTTTTGGGGTTGCTGAGATACATGGAGCCTCTCCAGCCTGATGGCCATTGCTTGTTTTGTGACACAGTTAGGAGGCAAATATGAGTGCCATGGAAGAAAAAAGAGACTTCTTCCCCTCCCAGCCCCACTGTAGATTTTGCGTTGCCGCTTGCAGTACAGAAGCAGCAATTGTGGCTCTTTTTGGGTCACAGAAGAGAGCAGAAGGCATTAGCTTCTCCCCCTACCCAATGATTCTGCTCACCATAGTTGCTTCCATACCACCACTTGTGGTGTAAAAGTGGCCCTGTTGATAGGCAGGAAGTGGGCCTAATGTGGAGGGTAGCATAATGGGTATCTGCGAATTGCATGCTGCCCATGGGTGTAGTGTAAGACATACTGTGCTTGTGCTATTTCAATATGAACCTTTGCACTATTTTGAGAATATGTTGTGGGTGTTTGCACAATGTGTCTACCATGGGAGAGTGGTATTTCCACAAGGCAGTCTCCTGGGTATGTTTCAAAATAAAGAACTGGAATATTGCTGCCTGCCATTTTTGTTTTCTAAGAACCACGCGGGACCAAAGACCTTTTCAGAAATGATGATGGCACTGGAGGCTGGCACTTCACTTTGCCACCTGACAGCTTCCCAGTTTAAAAAGCTATAATAATAATAGAGAATGTCTACATGCTTGTGGCAGCCAAAACACATCAGGACATCCTGCTAGATCCCTCAAAATTTGACAGAATGTTTTGGTTGTTGCTTAAGTTATAGTGCCAATTTTGAAGTCAAAATCCCAAACCAGGGGGAGGGGTGTCACTAAAGGAAAAACTGGGAGGGGGATAAGCATGACTCATATGGGGAAATTGATTTTAAAAAACTGGAGTTTAAGAGAAGGTTTTCTAAGGCAGTCTTGCTCATTCCTGAGATTTAAAAAAAAGGGGGGGGGCAGGATAATGGGAGATTCCTTGTAAGATTCCTCAGATAAAAAGGTGGCAAATGGGAAAATAGGAATTATTATGGACACCCCTTGGGATATGAGATACAAACCTGGATACAATTTAGCTAGAAGGTAGAAGTGGCTGTCTGCATACAGCTGCTAAAGTTGCTGAGGTAGGAAAGAAAGGTAGCAGGGCAGGAGGGAAGGATTGGTAGGACATTGCTGTTAAGATTCCTGGGATTTTAAAAAAGGAAGTGATGAAGATCCTTGGGAAGAGGGAATAACTATTTAACTACTTTAAACCTACATTATAGATATACCCTAAACATCAGACAGGTCAGGTTTTAGGAGGAATGTTATTGTGAACATTCAAGTTACTTCTAGCCTATGGTGACCCTATCATGAAGCTTTCTTGGCAGGATTTGTTCAGCTTTGTTTAGGGAGGTTTGCATTGCTTGCATGGCAGTTATGGGGGTTGTGGTGGTGTTGCCCCTTCAAATGCAAATACAAATTCTGCCACCTGCATGGAATTTCCATTCATCCAAATTTCTAGCAGCCCAGAGAGTGAGGCACTCAAATGGTTCAAACCTCACAAAATGGATCAGGTTTAACATAGGAGAAGGTGGCATACTGCAACAGCAGCAGTTCAGTAGGTTGCCTCTTAATGTGTGTGCTAGGGGCTGATTTTGGAGCCCTTTTAAGCACCTCAACATTACCTTTCCTTCAATACCTGGGACCACAAGGAGCCCCCTAATGGGAAATAGGGGAAATAAGTTGACTAACCTCCATTGTCAGCCACTTGCATGTTGTGAAAGGGTTCAGTGTGAGACCATTCCAGCAACATATGGCACGGGACAGAGTGTCTAAAAAGGACAGTCTTCCAGCACCTAGCTTTGGTCCATGGGGAAGCTGCAGCCTCCACAATGCGGGACTTCCTCGTGGACCAAAAAGAACCTGCAAAAAGTGGGTTCTTCTTGTGGCGTGATACTGCTGCAGTGCACCAATGGCACACTCGTGACATAATGGCGCCACGACATGTGGGCACTAGATGTCTGTACAGGGCACTGCCATTTTGATGCCCTCATCATGTGCAAGGGGTGTCTAGAAGCGCTGCCCCTCGCACGTGATGAGGGCATCCTATTGCGCTTGTCTGGACTGGGCCATATGAAATGATAACTATGCAGAATGACTTTGTGGGCAGGGGAGGTGAATCCCAGGCTGCTTTGGCATACAGTATTACACTGCATTGCACTTGATTTGTTCTGCTGTCTCAGCAAAATTAAACAAAATGATGAAGCAGCCCAAGTAGCCTTTAAAGGGTCCTGAGAGATCACCAGCAAGTGAGCCAACTCAGGGAAAAGAACATCCTCCGCTAACTAACAAGGAGAAAATACTGTTAACAGTAGAACACTTTCTCCTGGGCACAGCTACATGTGGTAATTAAAAACAACAACAACACACAGAGCTTCTTTCTTACAAACAATTGAGCAAAAATATGTTCAAGAGCAATGTGTGTTCAGAACAATGTGTGGGGAGCTCTGTGAATACACAACTATGCCATACCTCCATGTCTAGCAAAGAAGAGTGGGCTACACTGGAGGTATTGTGAAGACACATCCCCACAACCGGCTTTGATGCCATCATAAATATTCATCCTCAGCTCCTGTTTTTCATGTCCTTCTGTCACATCCACTTTCATTTTATATTTCCTTCATAAACCCTTTGGAGCAAATGCTCTCAGTGGTGCTGTGATTATCCCAATCAGCTGGTGCTTTAAACAGATTTCCTGCAGGCAACTCCTGCTGGAAACTGTAATGCAGAGTGAAGCAAATGCTGAGCAAGGAAGGCTGGAGCCTGGAGTGGGTAGATGAAACCTGATGCCAATTGCAGGGAGAAGGGCCTCTCAGATCATGTAGGACAAACAAACACAGAAACATATCCTTTACCCCTTTTTACTTTTCACAGGTGCAAAGAGCACACTGAACCAGAATCTTCTCTGTTCTGTTGATTATAGAGAGGGTCTATGACTGTGTATTAGTTTGTTTTTGTTCTTATCCTTATAACAGTCTTTAGGTGACAGGATACTTATAAGAGCTCACCAACAAATGTCTCCTGTTCTATAATCCAGTGTCCACTGACACCATTAGTCCCATTCCCATTCTGGAGGTTTCTAATGCAGCCATCCAGTCTACCAAAAAGCAAACCAATGTGTTTTTAGCTGAGGTTTTAAAATTTAAGCAACAAAAATCAGTGTTAACTTCCAAGAAATCTCAGGTTCTGGCTCCTATATTCATAAAGCCCTCAAGTCTATTATTGGTTCTTCGATACAGTTTAATAACAACAGCTCTTAAACATTGCTATACTCAAAATCATTAGACTGGTTTGGGAAGTTTCAGATTACCGTAATTCTGTACTTTACAACCACCATTTTGGATAATACTTGAAATACTTCCAAATTAGCTTTTCCATTTACATGTGAAGTTAATGAATATAACTGCAATGACAACAGAGAGATAAAGGCCATCCATGTGGGCACAATGTGGACCAGGGATAGGAATCGCCAGGCTCTGGCAAATTCATATGTAATGTGAATTTCACATAATATTAAATTTCTCACACACATCATATGCTTCTGCTCCTTACTGGTTCATCAGTTCCTGCTTAGTTGGTCTATTCCAAATAATAACAAAAGTTAGCTTTGTTGTACATATTATTTTACCAGACATTAAGCATCCTCTTATGATATATGTACCCGTAAATACACCTTATGCTTATGTATGTATTTCTGCAAAGGTTGGTATTCTCTTCTTCTGTTTCAAGCCTCACACCCGAAGACTCACTGTTGCCATTTGTGGTCTGGGGATCCTAGACCAACCTTTAGGAGCCACATCTAGGGATGTGCTGACAGCAGCTGACGTGGGAGCAACCTAAGGGCCAGTATCAATGTGACATGAAAAGATAGGACTTGGTCTTTTCCTTTTCTTTTCTTTGATTAAAGGGGAAATTAGAGGGGAAATGCCCTATAAAGCTACCACCGGCTGTAGAGGAATGAAAAGAAACAATGTCCTTCTTACTTCACTAATTAGTAGTAGCAGCAGTAGCTGTGTGTGTGTGTAATTTAGATCGATGTCAATTTGTCAATGTCAGTTTTATTTATACACCAGCTTTACACATCCAGTGCCTCGGGCAATTGAAGATGGGGGAAATGTTCTCCTGGAGGGGTAGTGGAGGTGATACCATAAATTTTTCTCATGACATCTACTTTAGTATCCATATAAAGGGGGCAGTTGGATCTTAGGTTCAAGATGGATAACAGAATTAAAACATGGGAAACCTTTATCAGACCATTGGTTCAACTAGTCCAGCATTGTCACTTCTAATTGGCAGACTTTCAGAAAATATTATTTCCTTGAAGATCTCTGGTTTTCCCTAGGGGTCTTTCATCCAAGTACTAACCAGGCTCAAGGCTATTTAGAGCCTTATCACATAAGAAATGAAAGCTGAAGGAGTGGGACAGTAGCAACTTTCTGTGTGCTTCTCTGCATGACATCATAGCACTTCTATTCTCTTTCTGAAGAACATGGCCATAAAAGCATGTGTTTTGTCACCCTGGAAAAATCTGACAAAAGGTGTGCTTTTACAATCATCTCCTTCAAGGAGAGAACAGAAGTTCTGTGATGGCATGCAGAGAGGCATGGAGAAAGCTTCTACTCACCCACTCTGTTTCTTTTCTCATATGATAAGGCTGTGGGTTTCCAAAATGAGATAAAGTGATAGGGTGAATGTGTAACAGCAGAAAAGCAATAGGAGCGATATTAATTTCATATAAGGGATTGGGAAAAGGGCTTGAAAACAAAATGGCTGCTATTGGTCTTTAAATAAATTATAACTGACTTTTACTCTGGACCTTTATATAAATCTGTAGGAGGTGAAATTTGGAGTATTTATATTTCTGATCCCCTTATCTGGAAAAAAATGCTATAGAACTCAAAAAGGGTGACAAAAAGGAACTTTTCCTTCTTCCATAATATGAGGATGGTGGGAGGAGGAGTGTTATACAAGATGATCAGTAGTAGATTCATGTATGACAAAGGAAAGTACTTCATATTATTAGTTCCCAATCATTTAAGGAAAGGATACTTGGTCGCTCTCCCATAGTATGGAAACATAGGGAGGGGATCTCTTACAAACTGGTTAGTGGCAGATTCACGTATGACAAAAGTACTCCCTCATACAACTCATTATTAGTTACTCGAATTCTTTGCTACTAAATGTAGTCATTGGAGATTATCACACCAGCTTTTATTCCTACTCTAGGCATGGAATGCAAATGCACAGGGATAGATTCCATCGCACAGCTCCGTCCCTGGGCAGCACTCATTCGATACCCAACCCAGGCTTCTCCTTGACCTTTTGAAGAACAGGATTTCCTTTCTTTAGAAGAGTGGTCTGCAAACTTTTTCAGGCTACTACCTCCTTTCCTCTTGGGTGACAATCCTAGCACCCCCATGCCTATTTTTTGGTATTAGATCCACTGTTCTTAGGGGGTGGGGGTGGGGAGAAAAAGTATCCTAAACAAGGGACGTGGCTGCTTTTGGGTAATTTTGCAAATGAAATCCTGCTTGCTGTGCAACCTCATTGGGTGGCCCTGGGCAAGTCACTCTCCCAGCCACTTGGGCTAGCTAGCCAAGGCAGAAGGGAAAGAAGAGCACATGCTTGCCCTTTTTCCTTCCCTTCTGCTTTGGCTAGCTTACTTGAGCTAGCTAGCCAAGGCAAAAGGAAAAGAATAGTGCATGCCTGCCCCTCCTCCCTTCCCTTTTGCCTTGCAACTAGCCAGTGACTTTCTTACTCAAAGAAGCTTTCCTTCTTGGGCTCCTTGCAGGGGAAAGCCAAGCAATTTCTGGGGAAAGGTGGGCATGGCAAGTATTTTGGTGTCCAAAGAGGGGAGGGAGCAAGGGAAGGACAGGGTATATTTGCGATATTTCAAGGGGAAGCAAAGCTGGAGGAGCCATGCTAGGTCTCTTTCGTCTCAGCTTGGACATACTGTACATGGCTTGATTCCTGCAGCTTTCCATTCGGCCTCCCTCTGTCCTGTCCCAGAATGGTGTACAAAAGAAGGTTCTTGCATCTAGGGTTGCTATAATTCTCTTCCACAAAACCTCAGATGCAAGTCTGAGGTGTTTATCACACAGAGGTTTTTGGAGCTTTTTGCAGCTCAGATCCGACGTGACTGCGGGTCCAAAGATGCGAAGTCATGTCATAACGTGAATGTGTTATCACACGCGATTCCTTCCTATGTGCTCTCCTTCTGTGGCGCTTCCGCAGTGATTCCAAAGTGACTCCTCATTTTGATAAATTCAGAAAAAAGTGAATTCACCAAAATCTGCTTCTAAGGTCACTTCTGTTTCAGTTCGAATTGGTCTGGTGTGGAAGATCACTCCGATGTCGCCCCCCCCCCTTGGCCCCCTGCGTCCTGCTCCTTTATCACCCTCCTCCTCTCTGCCACCCTGCCACCCATCCCATCATCCCCTGCCTGCTCCTGTACCCCTCTCTCGTCCTCTCTGCTACCCTGCCACCCATCCCATCATCCTCTGCCTGCTCCTTCAACCCAATCCTGGCCCCAATGACCCCCTGTGACCTATCCCATCATCACCTGACTGCTCTTTCATCCCGATCCTGGCCCCAGTGACCCCCTGTGACTTACCCCATCATCACCTGACTGCTCCTTCATCCCAATCCTGGCCCCAGTGACCCCCTGTGACCTATCCCATCATCCCCTGCCTGCTCCTACACCCCATGAAGGATGACAGCTAAGGAGGGAGCAGGTAGGAGGACAGCATCCAGAGCCCCATTGAGCATGCGCAAGGGTGCCGATTCAAATCGTTGAACCCTCAAAGTATGTACCAATGTGATAATACAATGTGCACTCACCATGCTTTGCTTGAATCTGCATCACGTGACTTATCTGGAATCGAACTGAACTGACTCCGCTTCCCCCTCGATTCGGAAGGGCAATGGAAAGGCAACCAGGTGTGGTAAAACATCATGTTTTAATGTGAATTCGCATTGCTAGACAAGAGTGACTCCAGATCTGGTGTGAAAAAACATCACGTTTTGCGTTGCGAGAACAGGAGTGACTGCGGATCTGAGCTGCAATCCCCCCACATATGATAAGGCCCTATGAAAGCTTATGCTACAATTTTTTTCACACAGTTAGTGTCAATGGTGCTAGAAGATTCCTTAACATACTAATATTCCAGAGTAACATGACTTATCCTTGAATCTGCATTGCAGAATTAATGCAGTTTGACACCGCTTTAACCGCCATGGCTCAATGCTATGGAATTCTAGGGTTTGTAGTTTGTTGTCACACCAGGGTTCCTTGAGAAAGGCTGCATAGCTCACAACACTACAAATTCCAGATTTCCATAGAATTGAGCCATGGCAGTTAAAGCAGTGTTGAACTCCATTATTTTTGTAAGGTAAATTAAACCCATGTCTCTAAATTCTAGCCACTTGGAAGAGAACTTATCAAAGGTGGGTTCCCCCCTTCTATGGGGAGGGGGAGGGAGGAAGAAAAGTTCCTAAACAGCTATGAGACTAAGAGGGACTCCTACTCTAATAATCATATCCAGGGGTTGGTGTGCTGGTCAGCCCATACAGCAAAGCACAATAATATCCAACATCCACAAAACAGTGATGCCTTTACTGGCCAACCAAAATGCACAGAATAGATGAACCAAGCTTTTGAAGCTCACTGGGCAGAGATGTTAAAAATCAAACAGGAGAAAAGTATTACTGTTTTGTGGATTTTGGATATTATTGTTTGCAGTGTATCCTTTCTAGATTTCAGGATACTGCATTTTAGACACAACAAGATAATCCTAAACAAGAGGGAACAAAGGGCTGAGACTTTTTGAGCTCTCTTTCTCCAACAAAAGTCAAACTTTTTTTTAAATAGGACTGCATTTGATATGTTTTAATCAGCATTTAAAGTTTATTTCAGATGCAGCAACACAGAGACTTTTTGAGAAATTCAATATTATCTGCCAAAGTAAGGGACAGGTATTTTCACACAGGAGAGACAAAGAAAGAAGGTTTCTCACTGTGTTGCTAATGGACTTATTTGCAAATATTATTTCCTGAACTTCACTGTTTGTCTTCCAGACCCCATATGCCCCCCCTGCTTTTTTTCCAAACACACACACATTTCGATTGGAGAGGGAAATGGAGGAAAGGGGAGCTCCAGCCCACTAGCATGCAACTAAGAGAAAAGAGGTACTCCCCCTTTCTCAAACACACATGGAGGGGGGAGCTGAAGGGAAAGGCCACTCCAGTCCCAAGCAAGCAAAAGGTTCCATCATGCATGCAGTGTTGCCACACACCCATCAGGACCCAAGAAAGCCTCCTTGCTGCTCCAAGCCTCTGCTTGCCTCCTTTCCCTTCCTGCGTCTGGGCTCTGGGTCTGGCACACCTGTGCAGTACTACCTAGAGCTCAAGGGTGGGATCTGGATGAGTTCTTTCCTGAGGTTTCACTCTTGCCTTCAGGAATCCAAGACAAGCTGCTTTTCAAAGACCTCAGTCCTGGACATTCATGGTTTTTCAGCAGCAATGGAAAGCCTTCTTGCAATCTCCATCCCCACATTTCCCTGCCACCCTCAGTGCCCCCCTGAAGCTTTCCAACACCTGCAGAGGGATGCTACTGCCCACTTTGGGGACAACTGCTTTAGAAGGTCTGGGACAAATAACAATGTTGTCAATGGCGGGAATAAAAAAAAAAACAATGATAGGATCCTGGAATGTAAAGGGTCTAAATAACAGATATTTGTTGTTGTTAACTGCTCTTGAGTCAATCTCAACCCATGGGGACTCTGCTGATGAGAGATCTCCAAGACCCTCTGTCCTCCACTGCTCTACTCAACTCCTGCAATTCTCATACTCATGATCTCTTTAATAGAGTCCATCCATCTTGCATGCAGCCTTCTTCTCTAACTACCTGTTTTTTCCAATGATTTATGCCTTCTCATGATGTGTCCAAAGTACGCCAACCTGAGTTTTGTCATCTAGGCTTCTAGGGAGATTTCTGGCTTGATCTGCTCCAGGAATCCTTTGTTTGTCTTTTTGGCACTCTTCTCCAGCACTACATTTCAAATGAGTTGATTTTCCTCCTCTCCTCCTTTTAATTTTTTAAAAAATTTATTTTAAAATACCATAATATACATATTGTTGCTGTTATACATTCTGTCATCATCATTTTTCTTATAATTTTCCAAACAAAAAGAGTCCAAACGAACAAAGCATATCTTTGCAATACACATTATTTTCCAAACAAGCTCTACTTCCAAAGATCACCCAATACCTCTTCTTTCCTTTTACAACTTTTTAATTGCTTTCCTTTCTTTAACTTTGAATATTCTTTTGTTCTTTTTAACTATCCCTTCTACCCTTCCACTTCCTTCTTTTCTTTCATAATTTTTCCTATATTGTAGTTATTTTAAATTTTTTCTCTTTTCTTTTCCTTCCTATGTGAAGGAACATATTACTCATTTCTTTTAATTTTTTCCTTCATCCTCTTTCATACTTTTTGTTATTGCATTTGTCTTTTCTCTATTTATCTTTAAACCATATATTTTCGCAAATTTTTGTAGTTGTTCTAGTAAATGACTTATATTGTTTAAAGGGTCTTCTATAGTTACTGAAGTATCATCTGCAAATGCTCTCACCACAGATCTATCTCCTTTAATCTTCACCCCACTAATGTTTATATCCTTTCTAATGTTGTTTAATAATATTTCAGAAGTCAATATAAATAATAATGGAGAAAGAGAGCAGCCTTGTCTAGTTCCTTTATTTATTCTTATTGCTTTTGTTCTTTCTCCATTTTCTATATCTTAGCACTTTCTCTCTGGTATATTGATCTTATCCAATTTTTGATATTTGGGTCCATTTTCATCCTGTCTATTATTTTTAACATCAGTATCCAGTCAATATTATCAAATGCCTTCTCCATATGTAATAAGATAAATGCAAGTTTTTTTCATTATGAAAATCAAAGTATTCTATAATGTCTACAAGATTTCTCAAGTTGTTTTACAGATGTCTACCTGGCAAGAAGCCACATTGTTCTTCAGAAATTATATTTACTAATTTTTTTTTCAATCTGTTTGCCAATATACATGCAAGCAACTTATAATTGGTATTAAGTAGATATACTGTCCTATAGCTATTGGGTTTTGTTGGTCTTTCCCCTCCTTCAAAATTAGAGTTACAATGGATTCTTCCTAGGTAGTTGGAATCTTATTATCTCCTCCCATTCTAATATTATTAATAATCTCTAATAATGGCTGTACAATTTGCCCTTTGTAGAATCTTGCCGAGTAGGTCTAGTGTTTTATCATTCTTGGCTGCCTTCATTGCTTTTTGGAGTTCTTTCATAGAGGCAGGTCAATCTAGTGCCTGTCTCTGTTCTTCATTCAACATTTTGATATTACTTTGATCTAAGTAGGCCCTATACAGACCAGCAGAAAGTGCTGGCCTGTGGGCAGAGTCATACTGCAGTGTCCTCATGCTAGACAACCTAATTCTGCCTCCATGGTGCCATTTTGGTGTGCACCGGTCCAGATGGCATGTGCCATCATGACACACCTTCATCACTGAATCCACATGATGCAGCGTCAAAGGAGCATCATAAAGCCACACCCTACAGCTATGGTACCCCTTGGAGGGTGCAAAAAAAAAAAGCCGCTTTTTGCGGCTCCTTTTTTCACTCTCCAGAGGCCAGATCTGGGTTGTGGCGTGAGGTTACTGTGGCCCCAATCTGGCCAGGAAAGGGGCAACTGCATGCCACCCCTTAGGAGCAATCTGTATAGCTCCAGTAGTCTCTGATTTTTTCCTCTTCTATTTCTTTAGCTTGAAACATTCTGTGAAAGTGATTGTAGAAAATCTCCTTGATTTTTTTTAGTCTGTAAACGTCCTCCCCTCTATTTTTATTTTTGTTATTAATTTTTTTATCTCTTTCCTTTCTTAATTTCCATGCCAACCACTTTCCCGATTTGTTTGCATTTTGAAATCGCTTTACTTTTATCCGTTTCACAATTTTTGCTGTTTTTTTCTATATTTTCTAATGAATATCATTTTTTCAAAATCTTAATTTCATTGATTATCCTTATGTGCTGTTTCTTTCAGCTCATCTTCTTTCTTTTTTATTTCCTCTGTAATTCATTGCATTTTCTCTCTTTTTCCTTTGCATTTCTTGATGTTTTTGGATGAAAAAAATCTTGTAGTACCAAGGTATTATCTTCCTTCTTTATTGTCTAGCTTTCAGATCCATGATATAAAAGAAGACAAACTTTTCATTTGGTTGAGAAAGTGAAATATGATTTTTGGTGTGTACAAGAAATGGAGATCAAAGAAAAAGAAATTAAATATATCTGTAATTTGAAATTGGGACAATTATGTTATTCAGCTACTGATAAAAGGAAAGGTGGGGTTGCAATGTATATAAATAAAAAAAATATCAAGCTAAAAATAATTAAAGATACTGAGGGAAGATATGTGGCAGTGGAAATAGCCTTACCAGAGAAAAAGGTAATGGCAATCAATATATATATGGCCCATTAGAAAAAAGGAAGAATATTTTAGAAAGCTAACAAAAGATTTACAGAAGTATAAGGTTAATAACAATACGATTTTGGCAGGGGACTTTAATGGGGTAATAGCAGCAGAAAGGGATAGAACATTTAAAAGAAAAAAATAAGAAGCCTCAAGGTAGATTGCCCAAACTCTTTTTTGATTTGTTAGATGATGTATGGTCTCATATGTATGGTAATGCACAATCTGGTATACCTGTAAAATGGTAATTAGAGGATTACTAATTAAAAGAACTATTGAACTAAGAAGATCAAAAATTGAAAAATATCAAAAAAAAATAAAATAATAAAACAACTGAAAGGTAAAGAAGAACTGAGCAAAGACATTGTGATCTAGAAAAAATATTAATGACAGAAGATATTTTAAAATTTTGAACCTGAAAGTGAATTGATAAAGGACTGTATGGTTAGATGGACTCAGGAAATAGGAGAGAATATACACCTAAATGAATGGGAGACAGCACAGCAAAAGAGATTAAAACACACACTCTGCATGGATCTGAAATAATTTTTTTATAAGATTCAGTTTAGATGGTATGTAACACTGGATAGACTTTGTAAGATGTAAAGTAATAATACTGATAAATGTTGAAATGCTTAAAGGAAAAACGCACTTTCCTACATATGTGGGGGACATGTTCAAAAGCTAAGAGATATTGGGCTCAGACACACAGTGAGATTTTGAAAATTATTGATATAGAGATAGACCAAGCTCCCAAAATATTTCTTTTAGGAATGACAGGAGATGAATTAGAGAAAAACTACAGCAAATTTCTGTATCATATGATAGCAGCTGCTAGGGTGGTTTACGCTAGAAGGAGGAAATTTCTCCAGACGTATCAGAGTGGACATGGAAGATTCAAGAATACATGGGAAATGATAAATTGACAATATTATTAAGGGATAAATCTATGTCAAGGTTTGGAAAAAAACTGTTATCCACTGACAAGTAGGGTAAGTTAAAGGTGTCAACAGGAGAAAGAGACAGAAATGAAAAGAGTAAACCAGATTTTTTTTTTAATGATGAAAGTGATATGTTAGAGAAATATCACAGATGGGTTTAGGTAATGTGAACTGGAGTAAAGGAAAGTTTATATGTACTATACTAGATGTTGTATGTCTTTTTTTTTAGTATGTTATATGGTTGTGTTATGTGAGTACAGTGGTACCCCGGGATACGAAATCACCGCGTTACGAAATTTCCGGGATACGAAAAAATTAGATAGGAAAAAACTGTTCCGGGTTACGGTTTTTTTTTTTTTTTTTGGCTTATGAAAATTTTTTTGGTGCTTTTCGGCACTTTTTCGCACGAAATCGCGGCTTCCAGCGCTAGCGGCTATGGCTTTTTCGGGTTGCGAAATCTTTCGGGTTACGAACGGCGCCGCGGAACGAATTAAATTCGTAACCCGGGGTACCACTGTATAACACAAGTATTTGAATAAAACATATTTTTTAAAAAGTTAGCCATTGTCCACAGCAGTATCATTTAGCTTGGAAACAGGTATAATACATTAAATTGTTTAACTGTTTTATTGCCCTGTGATTATTTATCTTCCCTTCTCTATTTTTTTTACCCTGTTCCCAACATTCAGGAAGACTGACAAAGTATCTAAAGAATTAGGTTTGCCAGTCCTGCCCAAAGAAAAACAGGAGAGCAAAAGGATAAACTTAAATTTGCATAGAATGTATCTAACTGGCAGAATGTAATGGCTGATACTCAAGTAAAGATTCTTTCTTTTGCCTGCAGACATTTTCTGTCGGGGCTCAGATGGTATCATGTCTATCAGACTGCTGGCTAACGAAAAGCCCCCATTATAAAATGCAAGGCAGTGATCCATCTCTAGAACAATCATGCAATTCCACACAATTTTTGTACCAGGGACTCCCTGCCAACTTACAAGTTTCACCCTGTGGTCTGGGCATTTTACCCATTTGGAAACTATCATTACCTTTACAAAGTTCCCATCCCCTAAAGACAGAGAAATGCACAGAGATTTAGTTTCTGTTTATCTATTTGTTATGAAGTATGGAGTCAAGGTGGCTTAGGGGTTAAGACGCCAGTTCTGATGATCAGAAGATCAGAAGGTTGACAGTTTGAGGCCTGAGTGCTGCATGATGGGGTGACCTCCTGTCACTAGTCCCAGCTTCTGCCAACCTAGCAGTTCAAAAGCATGCAAATGCAAATAGATAAGTAGGTACCACTTCTGTGGGAAGGTAACAGTGTTCAGTGAAGTCATACTGGCCACCTAAATAGTCCTCAGACAATGCTGGCTCTTCAGCTTAGTAACAGAGATGAGCACTGCCCTCTACAGTCGGTTACGATTACACATTCATTTCAAGGGACTACCTTTACCTTTATATTTACCTTTATAGGATTAAGATAACTGGACAAAAAAGGTAATGGTCACAGGACTGGATCCTGAGACACAGGCTGTTTTGCATTCATTTGAACAGATGATTTTCATGGTGGTGGTAAGGATCCACAGGGTTCCAGTTATATACATTTCCATGTAATGGATAATTTAATTCTTGTTTGCATACAGGCAAGGATCAGCACAGTGAGGAAACTGACATTTAAAGATACCCCATGTGCCCATCATCTTGCAGCTTGGTAATTTTACAGCCAGGATTTTATTATTTTACTAGGAGGTGAGTTCTTTTATATGGCCATGCAGATGATGTTGGTTGTGAAGCACACAATCAACACATCCCTTTTGCCCACCCCCTGACTACTATTTCATGCTTTACAACTGCTTCTGCATTCCTGATATGTGGCAGGTGGGGAAAAAGCAAAAAGACTCAGAGCATGTGCAATTTTGCATTTTAAACTCTTATAAATAACTGATACATGATTACAGGAATAAAATGTAATTTGCATCTGCTGCGGCTAAACATACGTACTTCGGAATGTGCACCATTTTGATGCAGAACACAATTTTATTTTCAAAGTAAAAATAATAAAATGATCACTAACTATGTGCATGCCCCCCCAACTCTAAGAAAGGTTCAGTGGTGACCAGCAGTCTTGATGGGAACTGGAAGGTCTGTGAAGGACTAGATGTTGGATTGTCTCCCATGGCCCCCATTACTAGCAATTCATTCAGTGCTCATTTGTCACAGCCTGCACAGGGACCTCCAATTTGCCTATGAAGTCCAACTCCAGATGTGCCACTAACTTTTAGCAACAACAAGTACATTTCTATACCACTTATCAGTGCACTTAAACATTCCCTAAGTGGTTTACAAGGTGTAAGCTAAATGCCCCCAACAAGCTGAGTACTCATTTTAACAACCTTGGAAGGATGTAAGCCTGAATTGAGCTTGAGCACATGGCTGGTATTAAACTCACAACCTTATGGTTTTGAGTGAGTGGCTGCAGTAGAGGCATTTAACCACTGTGCCACCAGGGCTCTTCCCAAACAATGAGTGGGGGGAGCTAATTCATAGGAAAGAACTGTGGTGTTTTGAGGGTTAGGTTGCATGTGGTTCTTCTTGCTTGCTTATTCTCAGTTCACATGATGCAGGCAAACAACCTACATCATATTTGTCATAACTCGGAAAGAATATTCAAAAACATTTGTAAACGGTTGAAAAACATGGTTTTGAAGTCTTGAGTGACTCTGATGATAGGAATCCTGGACTGACAACAATATTTGCAGTTCAGGACTTATTCTGCACAAAATTCACACATGGTTGTGTCTCATAGAAACCAACATTTTATGTGCAGTAAATAGCAATTTCTGCATGGAAAACAGTATTTCAATGCAGAAATATCCATCCTGCACAGAAAATGCAGTTTTCTGTGCAGACAATGCTACAATTGGGGATTTAGTCTACATAAAATTCACACATTTGCTTTGCACAGAAAATTGCACTGTCTTAACAGGAATTAATATTTCTGCCTTGAAATAATATTTTCCATGCAGAAAATGCTACTTCTTGTGTAGAAAATACTGTCTTTTGTACATGACAACCACTTGTGAATTTTGGGTACCATATGTCCTGAATTGCAAATTGCATAAAGCTATGAGCTTTTCAAATACTTTCTCACAGTGGGAAGAAAATTGCTGAAATTACTCATTGCTACCTTGAGGGGAAAAAATGAGGGGGGGATTACATCCCTAATCATAACGCTCAGTATTTTCATTCTTGAATAATTGTGGAAATTTAAAGTACCTCGGGTTTCTACAATTCCTTTTCTTGGTGTGCTTTCAAATCCTACTTGAATTCACTTCCATCATGGGTGTTGTCCTCTTCTCCAGTCAGCAAATGGCCCATGAATCAGGTGGTTAGAATACAAGAGCTAGTGAATGGTTAATTCAGTCCAGGTCATTCACAGAGTATCCAGCAGAATGAATGAAGCAAAAGAATGGTTGATAGCTGGTCCAAGTCAGTAGTCCAGATAAACAAAGGATGCAAGTATTAAACGGCAAAGCTAGCAAGAGTTGTAAAGTGTAGCTAGTTCAAGGTCAAAAACACAACACTGAAAAGTATAGTTAGGCCCAGTACAGACTGCCCAAAAAGGGCGGTCTGCCAGTGCCCTGGTTTGCTCAGTGAGGAAGCCGCAGTGGACAAGCCGTGCAGCTTCCTCACAGAACAAAAAGAACCCGCAAAAAGTGTGGGGGGGGTTATGGTGCCATAATGATGCCACAGTATGCCAGTGGTGTACTTGCACTGCCATTATGGTGCCACGACGTGCAGACACTAGGTTCCGTCACGCCAAAATGGTGGCACCCATCTGTACAAGGCACCACCATTTTGACGTACAGAAGACGTGCTAGGGTTGCGGGGCGTCTGTAAGTGACATCCCAAGGCAACACTAGCATGTCATGAAGATGTGTCACAAGGCCCATCTGTACTGGGCCTAAGAAAGGAGGGTTGAAAGCAACAAGCTGCCAAGAAGTGTCTGGAAGATTTAGAGGCAGCAGATTCAAGGCCCCAGGTGCCTAATTAGGTCAACATCTCCTCCTTAATAGCCTCTGAGAGTGTCTTGTTGTCACTTGATGAATGATGACAATTGATCAGCAGCCTCCTGCTTGGGAGCACTGCCCCATTCTGCCTCAACATCCAGATCCTTGGACATATATACAGCATTTGTTATCAGGAGCTGCTGAGTTATGAGAGGTGTGCTGTTGGTGGTGTCCTTTGCTGATGACCGACATTAGGCTTGACCACATTCCTCAAAATCCTTCTGTCTTACAAAATCTGTTTTATTTCTGTTCTTTTAGTAGAGATAATTAAATAATCACATTTGGAGAAGTAATTGACTATATAACATGGGTGATTATCGCACCTGGAAATCCCACCGGGATAGATGTGGGATTGAAAAGTCAAAACCAGGTGTTATCACAGGCAGCGGTGGCTGGGCAAGTACAACCTGTATACAGCCCCGACCACAGCTGGGCTTATCCAGCGGCATTTCAAGAATGGGAGTTTGCCGTTTTTGAAAATCTGCTGGATAAGCACAGCTGGGGTCCGGGCTGCATACATGTTGCACTCGCCTGACCGCGGCTGCATTTGATAACACCCGGTTTTGACTTTTCAATCCTGCATCTATCCCAATGGGATTTCCTGGTGTGATCATTTTCATATGCTATGGCTTCACATCAGTTTCTGGAAATACAAAACAAAATAAATATTAGGCACAAAATATGGAACACTTGTTTGATAATGTTTCCATTTCCCTTCTGTCCATGGTAGTGCATATCATGATGGCATTGCCGAAAAACATATGTCTGTGTACTTATACTGTAGCTTTTGGGGGGCAATATCCCAATGGTAGAAAAAAAAATGTGACTCTCCACTATATTCAATTAGGCCAGATTAGATCTTTAAATGCAGAAAAAGACTTTCGGGGGCGGGTTATAGACCGCCGCTTTGAGGCGGTCTCCTCCTCCACCGTTTGCTCCGTAAGGGAGCTGTCGCAGCCACACTGCGCGGCTCCCTTACGGAGCAAAAAAGAAGCTCCAAAATGGAGCTTCTTTCTGTGGCGCCCTAATGACGTCACGAGGCGCCGCTGCTGCACTCGCGATGTCATTAGCGCCGCGACACGTTCAGACGCACAGCGTCCGATACATAAAGATGGCGCCGGCCGTGTGGAATGGCCGGCGCCATATTGTATGGACAGAGTCCATATTAGACCCAGGGGCGTCTAGAAGAGATGCCCCTTTTTTAAAATGGGACGTCCTGCGGATGTCCCAAGTGGCAGTTTATAACCCGCCTAAGGAAAACAAGTCCACACAGGAGCCATCAGATGTTGCTTTCCATCTCCTTCCTCTCCATCCCCAGCTTTCACCTGCCAAGACTTAACAAATTGACTCTGATCTCCATACAGGCCCACTCTCTCATCCCTCACTGGTTTTTGCAAGAAGTCATAGTTGTTCACAAGTTTCTTTGGATCAAGATGCCCCTTCCTTTAAAAGACACAAAAGCTTTTCTTACTTTTCATTGGTTTTTGGAAGAGGGGGGTTTCACTGCTGTGGTCCAGTACATATAACCACCCCACAGAAGTTATAAAAGAGTTCAGTGTGTATGCCATTAGAAACAGGCTTTGAAAGATAACAACCAAAGGGCAATGATTTTCTTCACCAGGCTGAATAGAAAATATTCTTGTGGACATGAGAAAAAGAAGGTGGTGAGGGCATGGCTTTGTGACTGACAGCAAAGGGGCGGGGAACTGTCGAAACTGACAAGAACTCCCCTTTTCCAAAGCAAGCAGTTGATGAAGCATGTGCATTTTTGATAGATACATAGTGGAAGCAGGGGAAACATTCAGAGAAGGTAGTCAGAAAGAAAAGATGGAACAACATGTTATGAAATAGAATGAAGCAGTAGGAATACAAACTATACATAGAACAATGTGGAAACTGACATTTTAAAGTGACCTATCTGGATTTCCCCAGGGTCTTCCTGGCTTTTAAAGGTGTAAATTTCAAGGTCAGAATTGGAATAGCTCCTTCTTCTAGCTTGCTGAGTTTCTTCTGCTCAAGTTCTCTATAGCTATGATTCAACAACCCAAAATTACCCAGAAGCACCCCTTTGTCTTGAGTGTTTCTCTTCTCATGAAGGAACCACCCAAACCCTATTAACTCTTAGTGTTAACAACTAAGATAGGCACATCCCTGAGCATGTTTAGGTGATCCTTCCAGACTATGTTTTCTCAGTCCTTTTATACTGTTGTACTCACCTGGATTAATGATGCAGACAAAATATATAACTGTACAAAAGCTTTTGTTTTCTGCTTCCAGCGATTAGTATCAGATCAAGAAGTTATTGTACCAAACTATATTTAAATAAGTACCAGGTCAAAGTATTTTGTTTTGATGTGGGTATTTTTGGTAATATTTTGGGTAAGAATGGCACAAAAATATAACCAAACAATGGCAGAATTCTGCAGGTTGTATCTATTAATGGTGAGGGGAAGGTCTTGCAAGTATGACATATTAGGTAAAATAGAGGAGAATTCTAGTTTCTTTTTGTTATTTGACCATTAGGTGGATTTGTAATGGGCTGACCAACTGTACCCAAAGGGTTTACACCAATGGCTTTTCTTCATCCTGGAGAGAAGTGACTAGTGGGGTGCCACAGGGTTCTGTCCTGGGCCCAGTGCTATTTAACATCTTTAACAATGACTTGATGAAATAGAACGCATACTTATCAAATTTGCAGATGGCATTTAATTAGGAGGGGTAGGGGACAGGATCAGAATGCAGAATGACCAAAACAGATTAGAAAGCTGGGTCAAAACTAACAAAATGAATTTGAACAGGGAGAAATGTAGGCTATTACACTTGGGCAGTAAAAATGGAAAGCACAGATATAGGATGGGTGACATGTGGCTTGACAACAGCACATGAAAAAAGGATCTAGGCATCTTAGTGGACCACATGCTGAACATGAGCTAGCAATGTGATGCAGCAGCTAAGATAGCCAATGAAATTCTAGTCTGCATTAATAGGAGTATAGTGTCTAGATTGAGGGAAGTAATAGCACCAATCTATTTTGCTTTGGTCTGATCTCACCTGGAATATTGTGTCCCGTTCTGGGTACCACAATTCAAGAAAGATACTGACAAGCTGGAGTGTGACTAAAATGGTGAAAGGTGTGAAAACTATGTCCTATGAGGAGTGGCTTAGGGATCTGGGTACATTTAGCCTGGAGAAAAGAAGATTAAGTGGTGACATGATAGCTCTGTTTAAATATTTGAAGGGATGACAAAGATGGAACAAGCTTGTTTTCTCCTGTTTTAGAAACTAGGGAGTGAAGCAGCCGGGCTAAATGGAGTGCTTTGCAGCCACTTCAGCCATGATTGTTCCAGGACCGTGGTGACCAGATGCCTTGGTCTTGAAGCCAGCCGCTGCCACAGACCCAAACGGGGCACCAGCAGGAGCAGCTTTTTGCCACTCCTTTTGAGCCAGCATCAGGCTGCAATAGCTGGTCCCAGAGTGGCTTCTGGTTACTTTGGAGTTGTGCGTCATTTGAATGCCATGCCTCCTAGGAGACACCTTATTTGTCCTGTCTGCTTCAAGTCCATGACACAGAGGAATGAGTTGAAGCTACATGTAAAGATATTTTACCTAAACTTTAGGAAGAACTTCCTGACAGTAAGAACTGTTCAACAATGAAACACACTTCCTCAGAGAATGGTGGAATCTCTTTCTTTTGAGGTTTAAAAGAGAGGCTGTATAGCCATCCATCAGGAGTTATTTGCCTGTGTATTCCTGCATGGCAGGGGGTTGGGTTGGATGTCTCTTGTGGTCTCCTCCAACCACATGACTACATGATTTAACTGCTGTAAAAGCTTCATAGGCCCTGTACAGATGGGCCAAAAAGCATGTACTGAGTATGTGCTAGGGTTGCCTGGGAGCGTCCTTTTCAGATGCTCCCTAACCCTAGTACATACTCAGTACGTCAAAATGGCGGAGCCCTGTCTACATTTTGACATAATGGCCGTGTCACCTCCAAACGGCGTGATGCGGCTGTTATGTACTGGCGCCGCTGAAGGGCGCTTGTGGCACCCTTTCAGCAGCGCCAAAAGGAGCTCCAAAATGGAGCTCCTTTCACGTTGCGTATCGCTGGCATGGCCTTTACATGACCGCGCCAGTGATACTGAAAAGAAAGGGCCGAGCGGCCCCTTTTTCTGTCTCCCTGCCGCTGTTGGGATGTCCTTGGGGCATGAAGCCCCAAGGACATCCCTTTCCAGGCCGTGGGGAAGCAGGGTTTTGCTGCTTCCCCAAGGCCTGGAAAAGCGGTGGATCAGGGCCTCTGGGGCTGCCGCTGTTGCAGATCAGGCCCCGATCCTTCAGGGAAAGGGGTGTGTGCAGGCCGCCCCAATGGGGTGGTCTGTATCCCGCCATACTCACTTTATTTTAAGCAGCTATCTTATTCCCCAATAGTTATCCCAGGAATGAATGAAGTCTGTTGGCCCTGCAGGCAAAAGTGGGTAACTTCAGTGGGAGTGTCATAGTCCCCCTTGACCCTCCAAATTTTGGTGGTTTGGGAATGTTGGCAAATCCACACAATTTCACTTTAAAACAAGGCATGCTGGGAACCCACACCTACTTTTTGAGCCAAATTACTTCAAGGAAGATTCCAGGTGTATATTTTTGTGTTATGATTTGGTAACTTCTACCACATCTTAGTTTATTGTGAAACAGTGGGATTCATGTCTGGCAGGGTTGCCATTAGGCTGCTGAAATACAACAGCATGCAGCATTAATGGCCATGAATGCAAAAAAATTTGTAGTGGGTTACATTTTCCCCAACCTTGCGAATGGCCGGATATGTATATGATATTTTTTCAAGATGTAATATCATAGAATCATAAAGTTGGAAGAGACCATAATGGCCATCCAGTCCAACCCTGTCATCCAGGAATTCACAATTAAGGCATCCCCGACAGATGGCCATCCAGCCTCTGCTTAAAGACTCCAAAGAAGGAGATTCCACCACTATCCAAGGGAGTGTGTTCCACTTTCGAACAGCTCTTACTGTCAAGAAAGTCCTCCTAATGTTGAGCTGGAATCTCTTTTCCTGTACCTTGCATCCATTCTTCCGTGTTCTAGTCTCTGGAGCAGCAGAAAACAAGTTTGTTTCATCTTCAATGTGACGCCCCTTGAAATACTTAAACAAGTCTATCATATCAACCTTTAACCATTTCTTCTACAGGCTAAACATACGTAGCTCCTTAAGTCTTTCTTCATAAGGCATGGTTTCACAATCCTTCACCATTTTGGTTGCCCCCCTCAGGACACACTCCAATTTGTCAACATCATTTTTGAATTGTGGTTCCCAGAACTGGATACTGTATTCTAGGTGAGGCAGAATAGAGTGGCACTATTATTTCCCTTGATCTAGATACTATACTTCTGTTGAAGCAGCCTAAAATAGCATTGGCCTTTCCTTCCTATCATTCCTTCCTGGGTGGCAAGAAGGCAAAAGACTGCTACTCTCATGACCAGTCTCCAGTTGGGATTCCATGCTTTATTCAGAATAAAGATGATAATCTGATAATGAATTGAATCAGCTACTAAATGTTATCCAAAATGCTGGGGTCCCAAGAAGACATCCTCGAATTAATATGTTCAAGGGGAATTTTAATAGCTCAAATAAGATTATATTTTGACCAGGGCAACAGTCAGCCATGGGATCTTAACCCTATTTATACTGGTTCCAAATCACACAGAACCTCAGAGGCAATTCAAATAGGTTTTGTAGTTTTACTAAGAAAATAATCAACACACACACACACACACACACAAACACGAGATAACAAAGCAAAGGTGGGAGATGTATAGTGGAGGCATTTCTAATGGTGATATGTTACCAACCTAGAAGTATGGTTCAAATCAGTGGGTGTCCAGAATGTAGAGGACACTGTCTTGGCAAGTGGGGCAGCTGGTTTATTGAGGAGCCTAGTACAACCAACAGAGTGTCTGCACAGTTAGAAACTAGACCAAATTGTTATTGTCTAGGTGGTGGTATATATACTCCAAATCATGTCTCAGGATAGTAATCAAGGAATCAGTGGATTAACTCACTGCTAGATGGTTATCCAGGAGAAAAGAATGGTCAGGAGATGGAGGAAATGTTCGGGTGATTGGCATGAATATCTCGGACAAAGGAAATCTTGTGCTCTTAGAGAAGTGTCCTTTGTTTGTGTATGCACATTCACCTTTTTGACCAAAATCCCATTGTCACCCTTCATAGAAAAAAGGGATTATGTTGATGCCTTGGGTAATCTCATTATGGTGGATGCCTTGCTTATTCCCTTGTAGAGCCAACCAAATTTCCATATATGGCATGGCCATGTTTCAATCTTGGAGTTGCCTTTCCAGGTCACTTGCCAGTCACTCATCCTGGTGCCCCTTTCAATATTAAATTGATATCAAATATGAGGGGTGATCAGGGGGCCTGGTCTTGGGGTAACAAAATATTTAGGGATACCCACAAAATTCTTTCCATCCAAATTTTAACCCTCCCCCAGTTTATAGGTACTGAATTACTGAAATAAAGGCTGATGCAATAACCATTTATCCTCTCTTTCTTTCCTAATGTGCATTTTGATTAACCTGATGCATTACATTTAGAAATTCATAAACTAAAATTGAGGCAAAACAGAAAGAACTCAAAGAACAATAACATGGAAGGACAGGTATTGTTCTCTGAATGCAAGGCAGGATGGAAATGTAGCTACTAACAATTACTCATTTATCTCTTACCTAATTTTACAGGATGTGCTCTTGACAATTTTGCACTGGGAAACTTCAAGGGCTATGCTACTAAAATTCTCGCTGTGTTAGTCAATTGCAGTAAAAGAAACAAAATAATATTTGGGCATCTTAAAGTCTTACAGGTTTTATTTGGCACAAGCCCTTATGGACTAGAACCCACTTTATCAGGTTCACCTTGAGCTCCAAGTGCATGTCAGATAAATATTTGTCAGGAACTTCTGCTCAAGTGTTAGTGAAATGAATGAGAGCTGTACATGAGTATAATAGAGTCTGATTTGTTTATCTTTTATTTCATTTTGCCCTTAATGAAACTCCAGATCTGCTTTCTAAGACCAATCACTTTATCTGATCGTATGGCTGCTACTGATCCACACTTCTGACAAAGTAGAAAAATCCAGAAAACGGAACCCTTTACAATAAAGAAAATCACTCAGATGCCGACTTGAAGAAAATGTATTTTTGGAAATAACCCATGTTCATATCCTATGTACTTTCTCTTTCCGCCACCCGCTTTTGTCTCCTTCCTTCCTTCCTTCCTTCCTTCCTTCCTTCCTTCCTTCTTGTAATCCATTTTTTAAAAAAAATCACCATGCTCTGCTGGCGCTTCTCCTCTTCATTACAACAGCATATGGGCAACATGTAATTTTCTGAAGTAATTTTATTACTTCTACCACAAGATTAGCAGATCCTTTAATTAAGATGAAGGAAAGAAAATAACAACGAGACAACAATATTTCCCGGAGACAAAAAGGTCCAGTGATAACTTGCAAAATAGCAAAATTTTGCATAAGGAATTAGCTTAAAGTTTGAACATATGCCAAGAATGTGGTCCCAGGTTCATCCTGACGAATGAAGGGAGGTATGCTGGAAAATGTTTAGTTTGGATCATCACAATTTACTATAAATTAGACCAGAAGACTTGTAGAATCTACTTTCTTTTTTGTTTTAACTAGAACCCTGAAAAAGATGTCACACATAGAATTAAAAGATAGTAATGAAGAACGTTGAGACCAGGAGTTTGTTCTCAGTGAATAGAGGTCATAGTCCTATCTGAATTTACTAGGTATCTGAAGCTTCAAAAAGGTTTCAGGAAGTCCTGGTGAGAATTCTACTTAGGAGATAACCATCACAGTTCAGGACTTATTCTGCTGGAAAATGTGCATGGTATTTTCAAATAGAAAATGGCATTTTCTGCACAGAAAGCAATGCAGAAAACAGCAGTTTCTGTACAGAAAATATCAGTGTTCTTTTTGCAACAAAAATCATCTATTCTTTTTCACAGAGTAGGTACTGAACTGCAAATATTTTTCAAAAACTGTACAGTTTCTAATGCTCTTTTTTGCAGTGAGGAAAAAATGATAAAATTAGTCATTTCTCTGTGCAAGAAAATTATTCACTCTTCAATGCAATAATGGCATGTACTGACATTTATACCCTAAGGATTTACAAAACAAATACTGTTTCATGTCATTTCTGATACTATTTAGTGGAGAGTTCCCAGAAAGAGGTCTCTTCTTAGATAGCCATTAGCCTATGCACAAGAGGGGGGGGGGGATATCCTTATAAGGTTGGTTGAAATTAACAGTTATTGAGCTGTAAGAGCAGATTGAAAGAGGGACACCTTAGCTGGTATCCTATTGGATAGTCCTAACTAAAACAGTCACATTGGTGGGATATAGACCGCCAATTTGGGGCGGTCTGGCCCCACCCCTTTCCCCGCCGGAGCGGGGCCTCAGCGGCCAGAACGGCAGCCGCTGAAGCTCTGATCTGCCGCTTTTCGGTCTGCGGGTAAGCGGCAAAAGGCTGCTTCCCCACAACCTGAAAAAGGGGTGTCCCTGGGGCTTCAAGCCCCAAGGACACCCCGCGGCGGCGGGGAGCAGAGAAAGGGGCCTCTTGACTGCATTCAGTTGGATTCACATTCAAACCCCCCCCCCCCCCGCTTTTTTCAGACACTATTTTTTGGCACCGGATTATTTTGTAGTGGGAATGAGCCCTGAGACTACTTCTGCCAGTTCTTTTAATACCCTTGGATATAGTTCACATGGCCCTGGAAACCTGAATTCATTTAGAGTACTCAGGCATTTCTAAACTAACTCCTTATCAGTTCTGTGCTGCATTTCCCCTACTGCATCATCAGCTCCATTTTCCCCAGGTTGACCACTATTCTCTTTTTCAGAGAAGACTGAGGCAAAGAAGGTGTTGAGTAGTTCTGCTTTTTCTCTGTTTCCTATTATCATTTCACCATCTTCTCCATGCAGCAGCCCCTTTTTCACTCGTTTTTCCTTTTGCTATGGACACAACCAAAGAAGCCCTGTTTATTGTTTTTAACCTCTCTAGCAAGCCTGAACACTTTAGGCATTTCTAACCTACTATGTGAACTGGCCGTTAGTTTGAATTGTTCTTTGGTGATTTCCCCCCATTTCCATTTCTTGTACAGTGGGCCCTCCCTTTACATGGGGATCTGTTTGGGATCCTTCCGTGTAAGGGGAAACCAGCGTATGCTGGAGCCCCATTGGCACTAACGGGGTCATGCCTGCAGCGCGGAGTGGCACGCCCCATTAGTTCTTCTGGGGCATGCAAGGGGCTCTTCCGGTGCAGCTTTCAGTGTATGCTGAAAGCCGCATATGGCGCATCCACATAAAACACAAGTGCACTGTACATGTCCCTTTCTAGCCTTAGCTCAGCTGAAATTTCTTTAGACACCACCCATTTTTCCTCCTCAGTGGAACTGTTTGAAATTATGCCTTCAATATTTCACTTTTAAGAAACTCCCAACCCTATGAAACCCCTTTTCCATTAGTATTCTTGACCATGAGATTGCCACCAGTATTTCCCAAAGTTTACTGAAATCACCTTTCTTAAATCTAGAATGCATATCTGACTATGGTTGGCTTCCTCTTTCTTCTGTATAACAAACTCCAGGATAACATGGAGCCTGTACAGATGGGTGCTTTGTACCGGCCTGGGCCTGAACTAGGGTTGTGCGGGGGCTCAGTGTTTATATGCTAAGCAATCCCACCACACACTCTGGCTGCCATCATGGTGCGTGTCTGTCCATACGGGGCACACCATGATGATGTCTGTGTGGCACAGTGCCCAAACAGTGTTGCACCACGTGGACGTCATCATAGCACGTGAGCACACCAATGGCACTTGTGTGCGGCCTAAAAAGAATGTGCTGGGGAGGGGGTTCTTTTGGATTGCCACAGTCTCCATCTGGGGCAGAAAGGCGCAGCATTTGCCAATCTTTCTAGCCCCATGGTCACTCCCAGCTAAGGATCCTTCTACTTCCACTTTATTAACCAGATCATCACTGCTGGTTAGTCTCAGATCTTAAATACTGTAGCTGATCTCCCAGTTGCCTCTTCTACCTTCTGGGCAATGAAATTATCTGCAAGGTAAGTGATGAAGTTATTGGACCTTAAATTTCTGGCAGGCTTCCAACAAATATCAAGATAGCTGAAGTCCCCCATTTCTACTGCATCTCTCCTTTCTGAATGTGTTGTAATCTGTTCCAGGAAGGCATAATCCAAGTCGTCAGTTTGGCTTAGAGGTCTGTAGTAGGCCCCCAGGGCCCCAACACCACACCCTTGTTATTTCTCTCCCCCTTAGATGCTCTCAACTTGGTTTCCAAGATTTAAGTCATGGATTTGTCCACGGGTGTATACATCCATAATGTACAATGCTACTCCACCTGCCCTCCTGTTTGGCTTATTTATTTGAAATAGGGTATACCCCTCTATTACTACATTCCAGTCATGAGACTCATCCCACCAGGTTTCAGTGACGTCTGTTATATCATATTTGATTTGCTGTGCTAAGACTTCAAGTTCATTCTTTTTATTTCTCATGCTCTATGCATTAGTATAGAGACATCTAAGACCACTGGCCATTCCCCTCTGTTGCTTTTAAATGAACTTTTCCTTCCAATATTGGGTTTTTGTGCTATTTGCCTTGTTGGCTATATAATGTTTGGGCAATTATCTCCAGCACTTGATGAACTCCTGTCCTCAAGAATATTGTCTCCCTCTCCCACATAACTTCAAAACCCTCTTGATTAGATCTTTCAGACTCTTAGCAAAAACATTCCTGTTAACTACTGTGTGGTGTAACCTATCCTTTGCAACAAGTCCACCCCTATGAAACTGCACACTATTGTTCCAGAAGCCAAATCATTCCTGGAGGCACAATCTGTGGAGCCAGTTATTCACTTCCACTATTTTTCTTTTCCTTTCTCTCCCTGCCCTTCCATTGAAAGGCCAAACAAAATAATTACCTGTGCATCCAGTTGATTCAGCTTCCTACCCAGAGCTTCATAATCCTTTGTGATATTCTGAAGGCTGTGTTTGCAGTATCATTGGTTCCTGTGTGGACCAAAAGAAAGGGATAACGGTCAGAGGGGTTGATGATTCTTGTCAGCTTCTCCATTACACATTTTTGCCCGAGTAAGACAATACACAACTTGAGACATCTTCTCAAGCTCACAAGCTACTGATTCAGCTGGGCATTCCTTACCAACCACCACATGCCTCCTCTGAGATTTGACAGAGGCTATTCCATGTGTGGAACCTTCTAAGATCTCTGTACATTCTCTGAGAACTGATATTGCTGCTCTTTTTGCTTCTCCTCATCATCACTGATAAGGGAGAGAGCTGCAAATTGATCCTGCATCTCCAAACTCATAGAATGATCCATGGGCCTTCTACTTCAATGTGTCACATGCCTCCAGTTGTTAATCTCCTGTGAATGTGACCTCTTCCCCAGAGACAGTGTAGCCCACTCTGCCCAAGAAATCCTCTCTAATAGGATGAAGAGTGGGAAAATGGGCCTCAAGTTGTTGGACCTTTTCTTCCAACAGGGGAACCAACTTGCCTTTGGTGCAGGTGAAGTTACCCACATCCTCCAGCAAGAACACAAATCTACCACAACTGTTTCAGCTGACTGCATATTCAGTAGCATTAAGGACGTACTAAAACAGAACACAAGGCCTCCCACTCCAAATTTTCCCACTAAACACCCACATAAAACACCCCTGTTGATCTTGCCATTTGACACCACTTCATATTGTTTGTTCATTGTTCTTGACATATCTTGTTGCTTCTCTTTCTATTCTCTCTCCTACCTTTTAAAAAAGGGGGGTGGGTATTTCCATGGAAATATATCACATTTGGAATAATCTATGGGTATCTTGTTATTAATATGAGTTATGGCATGAAATGTGTGTATGTCCATTCCCTTACACTCTCACCTCCCTAGATGTGTTTCCAGATGTGCTGAAATCCAACTTCTCCTTCTGAAACAATTGAGAGCTATAATCCACAGCCTCTACATCACAGCTGCTTCTTGCCATAAAAATATAGCAATGATGGATTTATTGTCATGAATTGGTAGAATACTTTTGTTATTATTTACAATTTCAAAGAATGGCAGGAAGACACAGTACTGTCTAATCACAGCCACATGCAACTTCTGGATGTCTGTTGTTGTTGTTTTAATGGGCCATCAATATATACAATCAAACATGGGCATTCATTTAAGTTTTTCATCTTATGAAAATGGCTCTAGGCTGTCTAGCACTGAACAGTAATTACCAGTTCCTGCTTCAAGTTCTGAGGCTCAATTTTCTTCTCAGAAGACTAAAATGCTATAATATGCAAAGACACAGGCTGGGTGAAACTGTGTTCACTCAGAGGTGGGCAAAGCAAATCAGAGAATTTAGTTAAGGCAGGGAGGCAATTGCCTATGATAACAATAACAACAACAAAATAGGAAGGAAGGAAGGAAGGAAGGAAGGAAGGAAGGAAGGAAATAAAAAAAGGCTTTAAAATGAATAAATTTCCAGCGTGTGTATGGGTGTTGGTCATTAGTATGGCTTAATTCATTGATTAAAAACACTGAGCACCGTGGGATCAAGCTATTTGTTTACAAAACAAATGGTCAGAATAGTGGCAGAACTGATATGTACCCAGTTCATACTGTCATTTTATATCCAGGATGACCAAGTCTTTTCAGATTTTCAGAAGTAGCATCATTCAATCAGGGGGAAAAACACAGCATTCCTCTGAGCTGTTATTATTTCACTTTTATTGCTGCGGCTGCCTCCTGTGGAATTCTGAGATTTGCTGTTTAAGGAGGGACATTGAGAATTTTCAGCCACAAAGCTACAACATCTCACTAAAGGACTAACACTGGGATGCCACAGGTGTCATCCAAAGTAGCAAAAGTGGGACAATAGTGCTACAACAGTGTAGTGTGGTATTGTCAGAAAGTACATGTCTAGCCACCGGACTCTCAATAAGAACAGCCTCAGAGATCCCTCTCAACTAGGGATGTGATGAAAGCTCATTGCTGTTCATTAAACATATGAGATTTTGGGTATTCTTGATGCTAGGCTCACGTATTTATGAGCTCTGAAATTTGACACCTGCTCAACTGAAGTGTGACATATGGTGAGCCCTTGGTAGCTGCAGGAGATTGGTTCCAGGAACCCTTGCAGATACCAAAAAATGTGGACGTTCAAGTCGGTATTTCAAATTTAAAATTACTTGTGATTGACTGCAACCAAGTCCAGAAGTGGTCCCAGAGCAACACTGGAGGCTACAGCAGCAAGGCCTGGCACCAGGCAGATATTCCCCCTGCTTCATTTGCAGTAATTCCACTTCTTTCAGAAGTCATTGGAGGCAACTGGCATGCTCCCAGCATGAACAAAGTTTACCTGATGTTCAGGGCTTTCTGCCACCTCCTCCCACCCCCTTTCTGATGGAAGTCATTCCCACCTCAAAGCTTCAGTCAGATATTATAATTCTTTCTTGCTGATCCACTTCCTTGCCCACTTCTTCTGCTGCCCTTCTGCCTCTCCATTGCTTGGTGGATCAGTGGGAAAAGAAGTTGAAGGAGGAATTTAAAATCTGGTTGAGATAGAAGTGCTAAAAATTACAATTACAGTTACATGAAATAAGTTTCAAATGTAATGCAGTGTAGTTATACCTTTGTGATTAGAAAAGGGAATTAAGATGTCATGGCCAGCCAAGATCAGCTCTCGGAGGATGATGAGGAGGATGAGCCTCCTCCAGAGCAAGGGCTGATTGAGGCAACGCCAGGTGCTGTTCCTGCCCTGCCAGGTCCCAGCTGTGATCCTCCAGTCCCAGAGGAGGAGATTCAACCAGGTCCTAGTGCCACAGAGAGGCTTCCTTCGGTACCACAGCCTAGTGGTGATTCAGGAGACGAGGCATGCCTGCAAGTACCTTCTTATCAGGAGAGAAGGGCCGAGAGTGCTTGCAGGCGCAGATCCAGGAGGATTGCAGAAAGACAGTTAGCAAACCAGCCTCAGGTGGCTCGAGGAAGAGCTTCCCTGATTTAAGTGGAAGAGAGGCTTGAGTTTGTTGCTAGAGTTTATTGCATGAGCCCTTGGTGTGATTGCTGTCGCTCTAGCTCCAGACATCTTGTTACCTTGCTACCTTGACCTCGGACCGGACCTTTGTTATCTCTTGGCTATTGTGACCTCGGACTGTTTTGACCACGCTGCTTTCTGGCTTCCTGACTACGGCTCGTCTTTCGGCACGCTTGACTTTCTGCAACCCCGACACCGGCTTGTTTCCTCGGCTTGCTCTTTGACTGCTTCTCCACAAGGTTTGTTTTGCCTACACGTGTTGGCTGCAGGCTTGGTTATCAGCATAAGTCAGAGATTGCTGGCAGCAATCCCGGACATAATTGCAAGTAACTAGTTCTGAGAACCAGTATATAAAGAGATCATCCTGCACCTTTGAGACTAACTGAAAGATGGAAATTGGTAGCATGAGCTTTCGTAGACATGAACCTACTTCCTCAGTTACATTTGGTGGAGTGGAAAGCCTATGGACAGATCTAAATAGCAGTGCATGTGTGGAAATGTCCATAGCAAAACTTTGTGGGTATGGAGATGAGGTGACAGGTTCAGTTTTAGTAATGGCCAACTCATCACAACTTCTTTGTGGCTTTCACACTACTTTCCAATACTCATTCATATGGTTATCTACTAACCTCGACTTTAGACAACATCCTTGCCTTGTCTCCTAATGACCATAGTTAAAACTGAACTTGTTACCTCATCTCCATACCCACAAAGTTTTGCATTCCTATGGATTGCTATATAGGTCTGTCCCTGGACATTCCACTCTGCCAAATGTATCTGAGGAAGTAGGTTCGTGTCTACCAACTTCTATCTTTCAGTTAGTCTCAAAGGTGCTGCACAATACTTTTGCCTACTGATTTTCCAAGCTAACCTGTCGATGTCTTTGAATTCTAGCTCTGAGAAAGGTTCCTTGGGGAGAGGGGGCTATTTTTAACCAAGACAAATTCCAGAGAAATGTGACTGCCAGAATATGAACAATCTAGGCAGCTGTTATAGGCAGAGAAGCTTCTAGATAATCTGGACAGTAACAGTTTCTTACAATGACTACTTTTAAAGGAGAGACCCAAGCATGTAAATGTGACAAGAAAGCATGGGGAAGAAACAGAATGTTTGAACTTTTAAAGGGCTTTATTAGATTGTGTGAAAAGCAAACTATTATTGTTCAGATTACAAAGTTTATTCTGGGAACAGATGTAACAGAGATAATGCAAGAGCAACAGGAGAGAAATGGCAGGTGTGACATGACCCCACATGCATGGATTTAGCCATAAATTCTATCTCAGCTGCTGAAAAGATATAATCAGTAATCTCACTTCAATACCAGGGGCACACAATACATCTTGGAGTGTGTGAGAGAGAGGAAGAGAAAGAGAGTGCTCTGTAGACTCTTAGGACAGGGCTAACCACATCCCTAAACTGCCTATATTGAGTCAGACCATGGAGCTGCTCAAAATCCCTTGCATGTTGAAAGAGGGATTCAAGAACACAAGCATCCCCATCTGCACTCCATAACCATCCCTGCCTCCAAGGTGCATACAATCAGTCATAGTCTCTGCCAGCTGTACATCCTGTGAGCATGAGCAGGTTCTGCACTGAGAGCGACCTTCCTCCTCAAGAGGACTTCTGCACATTGAAGGCTCCTATTCATGCTTGTCTTAACAAGAGGTGAGAGGAATCACAGTCTAAGCAGTCCTGCAGCTCCTTCATGCATACTTTGCATATATGACAGGGTTGTCTGATTCTCTTCCAGTAGTCCAAGTGTGTTGTCATTACTTGAATGAATGAGAGACTTCCAAGAGCCCCAGTCATCAACTGTCTTGATCAGGTTTTGAAAACCCCAGGCCCATGGCTTTCTTGATTGAATCAATTCACCTATAATGTGGTCATTGTCTTTTTCTATTGTCCAGTGTTATCAACCATTAGCTTCTTCTCCAATGAGTGATGTCATCTCATGATGATAGTAGACCAGGTCTATTTACTGTATAAAGATAGAGATTTGATTTCTACACTGAAGAAGATTTTTCATCATAAAAAGCCCATTGAGACTGTAGTGTCACCTTCCTTGGATGTTTCAAGAAAAAGGGTGGCCTGCCAGTGGCCTTTTTTCCTGCAGAGGGAAGCCGCAGCCACCAAACTGTGTGGCTTCCCTGCGGAGGAAAAAGAATCCAAGAAAAACGGGTTCTTTTTAAGCCGCAGGGGCAGCATAACAAGCGTGCTATTGCCACACTTGTTACGTAAGCACCACGTGACAACATGCGGATGCCATGCGCCACTTAAGTATCAATGGCAATGTCCGTGTACACAGGACACCGACATTGTTACACTGCCTGTACGTTCTAGGGTTAGGGACCGTGTGGATGCCACGCAGACCCTAACGCTAGAATCAGTGCTGGTATGCCGGTTTATGGTGGTATGTACTGTGCCATATTATCTCTCTTGAGTGGGGGCTAAAGCAATATAGATACAATGTTGTGCCTATTTTAAAGAGATAGATAGCACCACATTGAATCTGCAATTGAACTTCAGAAGCATGTAAAATAAATCCAAAAATATGTCTAAATGAATGGACAGAAGTCTGCCATAGCAGTGTGGGAAGGGGAAGCACAAGGTGGTTACCAGTCACATTACTCCAAAGAAAGGCTGCAAGATAACACAAAAGTTAAGTATATTTAAGTTCACAGATTTCCATGGACACTCGCACACCCGTATGGGGTGTAAAGTGGCCGTAGATATCTTGAATTGTGGTGGATGTGATTAAAACATTCTCACAAAAGGTGAGGGGATATCACATTTTCCTTTTGGTTTTAAATGTTCACAAAGGAAAGCATACATATTTATGCTGCTTCTTGCAAAAGAAGGACCTCATTTCAAGTTACATGTAAGGGAAAAAACTCTTTGATCTCAATAACTGATTATTACAGTTACAGTACCAACATGTGGAACCTTCAACAATATGTTGCAGCATATCATCTGTTAGGAATGTAAAGAATATTCAAATACTTGGTGGATGGGGACCAAGAAAGGGTTATTTTGAGGGTTCAAAAATCCTGATGAGGAGAATCTTCCTTAAGATCTTTTCTTGTTCCCTACTCCTAGACCTGGAATAGATTCAAGAACTACTCCCACCTTCACCTTCAGATTTACTTTTTTCTGTCCCCCCCCCCCCAAAAAAAAAAGCAAGGGGGTGCAGGAGCAGCTCAGCAAAGTGGATTATTGCAAGCTGTGTTTCAAATAGACTAATTTCTACTTTTCATCTATGTTCTATCCCCTGGAGGAGAACTGAGGAGTTCAGTCCTGACTGGATTTTTTTTAAGTTCTACATAATTCAGGGTGCACTTGAATGATTCTGCCCTCTTGTTTCTCCATGTTTTGGTTCCTAAGGGACTAGGCAAGTGAGGTCACAACTAGTTTTGTAAATATCACACCTCAACAATAGCTGCCCATGCCTTTCTCTGGGATAATATAAATGGTTTAGGACTGAAGCAAACATATCCCTTCTCCTCCTTCCCCATCTCTGCCCCCTTCCCCCTTTCCAGTTTTCTGTTTCAATTGACATTTCAACCATTTCCCTTTTACTTTCTATCTCTGGGAATGTGTTATGAAAAGGGCAAACATATCCCTATGGAAAATATAAGCCTTTCTCGCTTCTCTCCCCATCCCCAACTACACACTTCACTGCTATATGCAGTGGTGACAGTACACCATTATGTTCCTGCCTTTCTAGCAGCGGAGTGGGGATTGCTAGTAAAGAGCGGATCTTGCAGCCTTCATCAGAGAAAACGTGTCCCACTCCGTATGTTGGTGTCTTCCTGTGGGGCTTATAATAGAGCCCACGTTTGCTTGTTGTCACTTCAGTTTAAAGGAGGTTTGGTTAACTGCCTCATTGCATCACTATTTATTTCCTTCTGCCCCTTTTCCTGTTTCTTCTTTGCAACTGCATTTGGGATGGAGAGGACATTCATTTCTTTCAAAATTCTTGACAAGAATAGCCTTTTTGCCACGTCCTGGGACTTGTTTGAGAAGAAATATGTCTTGTCTCAAGAATCTGCATATTTGTGAACCTTCAGAGAAATAAAGTATGCCCAGGAGATTGTACACTTTTTAAAAACACAGATGGCGAAAATGCACACCACTGAAAAATATACACAATTACACTTTAATCCCTCACCATGGTAGTGCTTCTGGGAGGGAAGAGGCTATGCTGACATTAACAGTGCTCCTGATCGGATCTCCCATGTCAGACAGGCTTATGCTGAGAAGCCAGACTAAATGTGCCAAACAGCTACTGGGCAGGAGCAGTACTGGAGGTGGATGACACTGGCAGAGGATCTCTCAGAGACAATGGCAGTGATGCAATAGCTAACACCTATTAGTAATTGCTGAAAGAGGCATATTAAACCCCCTTTGAATGTCTTTTCCTATGATGAGACAATCCAAAATGTAGTAAGCAATAGTCCCAAAAGATAAGACTCCCAGGTTGGAAGGTACTCAACAAACTGGAGTACAGCAGAGGACAACTACGAACTATGGCTAATGATGCAACTGAAGCCGCGCAACATACATTATAGAAATGTGGAACATAAGAAGCATGAATCAGGAGATGCTAGACGTAGTAAAACAAGAAATGAAACATAAGCTTTGCAATAGTTTAGTGAGTGAGCTAAAGTGGAGAGGAATGGGATGTTTTCAGTCAGATAATTATACAATATTTTACTCAGGAAATGAGAATCTTAAGAAGAAATGAGGTGGCACTAATAATGAGGTCTAGCAAAAACAGTCAAAGAATATAATCCAAAATCCGACAGAATAATATCAATAAGACTTCAGGGAAAACCCATTGCTACAACAATAATCCAAATTTATGCTCCAGCTACAGAGGCAAAAGCAAAAGCAGTTGAAAAGAATCCAGGAGGATATTGGCCACACACCAGAACAGGACTTCTTGCTAACAACAGGCAATTGGAATGCAAAAGTAGGAAATGGAACAGAATAACCTATTGTAGGAAAATTTAGCCTAAAAGAGTGACTGACTGAAATTTGCAAGGCCAACAGTTCATCACAAATATATTCTTCAAGTAACAAAAGAGGAACTGTATACATGGACATCACCAAATAGCCAATATAGAAATCAAATAGACTATATAATTGGAACCAGAAGATGGAAAAACTCCATTCTCTCTGCAAAAACAAGACTAAGAGCAGGTTGTGGCACACGAAGGCCATGAACTGCTAATATCAAAAATGAAAACTAAAGAAAAATACTAAATCAACTGACATGCCAAAATACAATCTGAAGAATATCCCTTTAAAATTTGAAGATAATGTAAATAATAGATATTCACTATTAAGCATGGTTGACCGGGAGCCAGAAGAACTCTGGACTGAAGCCAGGGACATTGTCAGGAAAGAATGCAAAAATACACTGTTTGCAATAAAAAAGAAACAGAAACCTCAGTGGATGACAAATGAAACTCTTCAAGCAGTTAAGGACAGATGAGAAGCAACAGTAAAAGATGACAGAAATACATTCAGAAACCTGAATGCAGCTGTTCAGTGACATGTGCTGGTACAAGAAGAACTACTATAATAATCAATGCACAGAAATACAAGACAACAATTAAAAAAAGAAGAGACCTTTTCCACAAGACCAAGAAATCAAAGGGAGATTTAAACACAGAATGGGGATGTTATATGACCAGTAGAGGAACACATTACATGACAAAATACAAATAACAAGCCAATGGAAACAACTTATGGCAACTCTAAGGTGAACCTATCATGTCAGTTTCTGGACTTGAGAATGTGTGACTTGTCCAAGCATATCAAGCTGTTTTCCATGGCTGAGTGGAGACTTAAACCCTGATCTCCAGCGTCCTAGTCTTACACTCAGACCACTACACCAAGGTGGCTCTCAAAGGCTGGCAGGTTTACAGTTGAACATGAAGAAAACAAAAATTATGATCACAGATGATTTACATAACTTGAAAGTAGACGATAAAGACATTGACATAGTTCCAAGATTTTCCATACTTTCTCTTGGAGCCTGTACACACTGGCCTGAAAGGCTGGCTGGGGGATGTAGGGGAAAGCATCTCCACAATGAATGCCCTGGCTCTGCCCCCACGGTGCCATGGTGCCACATGTCACAGCACATGACATGCAGTGTCACAGTGTTCCTTGGAGCTGCGTCCACATGATGCAGTGCTGAACAAACACTGTATAGTCATGGCGCTGCATCTATCGCACACTGGAACGGTCAGATTGGGGCCATAGTGTGCGGTTGCTGCAGCCCCGATCTGGCTGAAAAGGGGGTGGTTGGAGGCCACCCCTTTGGGGCTGTTTGCACAGCCCCTAAGTCATTAATCAGAATGGAGTCAAGACATAAGAGGATGATTAGGACATGAAAGGGCAGCTTTAAGGGCACTAGACACAATTCTGAAATGTAAAGATACATAATTGAATACTAAAATTAGAATAAAGTTGGAGGCGTTACAAACCGCCGCTTTGCGGCGGTCTCCCGGCGCTGCTGTTTGCTCCACGAGGGAGCAGCCGCAGCCAAACCACGCGGCTTCCTTACGGAACAAAAAAGAAGCTCCAAAATGGAGTTTCTTCTGGCGACACGCTAATGACGCCGTGAGGCGCCAATGGTGCACTCGCGACGTCATTAGCGCTGCCCGACGTGCGGACACACAGCATCCATTACGTCAAGATGGCGGCGGCTGTGTGGAACAGCCGCCGCCATTTGTTACGGACAGAGTCCATAACAGGAATAGGGGCGTCTGGAAGAGACGCCCCTTTTTTAAACTGGGACGTCCTGAGGACGTCCGAAGTGGCGGTTTGTAACCCGCCTTACAATTGTCCATGCCATTGCATTTCCAAATTGTATGTATGATTGTGAAAACTAGTCAGTGAAGAAAACTGCTAGCAAGAAAATAAATTCATTTGAAATATGATGCTGGAGAAAAGTTCTGTGAATACAGTGGACTGCTAAAAAGACTAGCAAATCAGGGCTGAACTCTCCCTAGACCAAGATGACTAAACTGAGACTGTTGTATTTAGGAATGTCAAGAGAAAACATGGCTCACTAGAACAGGCAGTGATGCTTTGTAAGGTAGAAGGTAGTAGGAAAAAATGAGCATCCCATTACAGGTGGATAGATTCAATCAAATAAACCAGGGCCTTGAGTCTGCAAGACCTGAACAGGGCAGTTGATAATAGAATGACTTGGAGGTCTTGCATTCATCAAAGTTGATATGATGGCAGTTCACAATAACAGCACTTTAATACATGGGGAAAATACGTACACCCAGTAAAGTGCATATACATGCACATAAATTTCCATGTGAAAAGTTCCACAAGGATGGAAAGAAAATGCAGTGTGGGATCTGAAGAAGCACAAGAAAACTGGGAAAGAGAATTTTTCATATACATCCTTAGACGGCATAGACACACATTCTTATTTTGCCCCCTAAGGTTTGAATTTAAAAGTTACATTTATGCAAAGCACAGGGTTCTTCCCAGTAAGAAGAAACACAACAGTGTTGTTTCTATACGGTTCAATTTTATTCCAATATTGTTTACTGTCTGCCTAAAGGAATGATGATGATAGCAAGTAGTTAGTCTGTCCTGAATGAATGGGACTAATTCCTTTTAAAAGTAATTCAACCTGTGGCTGTCACCATGCAGTGGCAAGCATTTTCCCAGGACAATATGTGTGTTACAGATATCTGCATGCAAAGCATAGAAGCATGTGCTACACCAGTGAGCTGTGGCAAGATGACGGCCTTAATTATGAGACCTGCTCTGCATGTTGTGTAGCAGCAAAAGGGCACCATTGGTCTTGAACTGATAATCCATCATTTTCATTGGGTAACCCTGGAGTTCAGGTGTTATGGAGAGAGAAAAAATAGTCTTTATCCACTTTCTCGCCTTTAATCTCTAGCCACATTGGGCAGAAAGGTGACAGATGCTGAGGGACAGTAGTAGAAATTCCACCCTGGTCATTTCTTTAAAATTTAAATACTGTTGGCCCTTGTTATACATGGATTTTTTATACATGGATTCAAGCATCCACGTTTTGAAAATGTTCAAAAAAAGGATAAATTTCAAATATCAAACCTTGATTTTCCATTTTTTTTTAATAAGGGACACCATTTTGCCATGTCATTATATTTAATGGGACTTGAGCATCCACGGATTTTGTTATCCATGGGGGATCTTGGAACCAAACCCCAGTGTATAACAAGGGTCCACTGTATAAATAATTTTCCATTCCCCTCTGTTGCAGGGCACATTCTGTTCCACACATTCTATATGCACTATGCAGTGGGGGACATCACTCCTTTGCCTCCAGCAATGAAGATTCAGCTGCCAAAGTGCATGACTTTATCTGTGTTTGTGTGTGTGCTTTTGTCTTCAGTAACAAATTGTTATGGACTGTCCCTTCTACTTTCGCCATACCATGTCCTCATTCAATGATATTTCCCACCATACCTGAAAGTCCACAATATTTTGCTTTTTGCTTGCAGTGAAGACACTTCAGTTTCTAGATTGATTTAGTTGTCTTTGTCTTTCCAGTCCTATCACTCCCTTTTTGAGATGCGGGCATCCAGAATTTGCTGAATGTTTCCTGTTAAATGAGGGACAGCTTCATGCATCATATCATCATCCTCCCCACTCATTCAGTAAATATTAGCTGAACACTAAACTTACCTTTGAAAACAGAGGAAAGTTCTGATTTGCTTGTTTTAAAGAGTGAGCAGATGGGTTGACAAATCTAATGAAGAATATGGATTGCTCCTGCAGATTCAGCATAATCTGTGCCTGAGAAAAAGGCTTATGAAACTACTTCCTTTTCTTGTCTTCCCCCTGCAGCTCTACAGGAGTCATTGGTACACTCCCCTCCTATCATTTGCTAACTCAGCCTCATAGGACATGGAACAGCTGTTCTTGATGGATGCAGGTGGACATGGGCCTAGCAAAAACCTGAAGCAATTGGTTATGCATGGTTCAGAGATTCAGCTGCAAACCCTTTATCTGTACCCACTGTAAGAGGAAAATGGCCAGAGGGGGAAAATGCTGATTAAGAAGCCAGGTGGAGCTGTGTAAGTGAACAAGAATCACAGCAGATAGCATCTTCACAGAGGGTTAAGAACATATGTTTGAGCAAGGTGGACCAAAAAGGCATTTGCTCCCCTTTGAACCCTTCTTGTAAAGTATGTGGATTTTGCTCCAGTTCCTAGGGGAAAATGCAGAGAGTTAAATTTTAAGAACTGTCCTGGACACCAACATCAATACTGTTTTTTCTACAGCCCTGAGCTTTGCTTGTATCAGAGGGTCACTTTATTGTTCTATGATACAGCATTGGTGACTAAGCCATATCATATGTTACTTTAGGTCAGTAACATATTCCAATTTCACATTAGTGACATCTTTGAAGGTGACATCAAGAACTACATTAAATTCAACCTTTGGAGAAAACACTGGCCCTTTTGGTGTGTCATGCCTCTGGAGTGTTTGTCAGGGGAGAAGAACACCACACATCTATGACTCTAATTCATCATCTGCTAGCATCACCACCACCAGGGAAGTGTCAGATTAACAACTATAAAGTACTCCTGTAAAGTGCCATGCAGCACTGATGATGCTAAATAAAGAAATAAATAAAAGGTAGAAAATCATCCATGAGTGTATCTCCTGTTTGCTTAATTTGAGTATATATTAGCCCTTGCTTATTAAAGTTTTCTTGTCATTCATGGTAACTATAGCAAGAATATTGTGTGGAAAAAATCAAGCAACCTCCCAGAGATCTGAGAAATGGAAGAACAGGGACTTTTTATTAAAGCATAGTTTCACAAAATTAATTACTGCAGTGATTATTGGAATAATGGAAAACAGACAATGGGAAAAATTTGTGGAAAATTAGTTGAGTCTTATTGAATTTTGTAGTATTGATACAACATATCAAAATATTCACAATTATTTGTCAGTAATATGAAACTATTTCTTGTACTTATTCTGGGTATAAAGATATAAAGATAAGTTCAGAACAGAGCTTGGTACGAAAGTTAATTTGATAATGTTAAATGTTAGAAATTGGGAAATTTATTCATTGTCATCAATGTCATTACTATCTGAAATAGTTTAATTGGTTCTGCAAATGTTGGTTAACCTGATATTCAAAAAATACTGGAAAACTCAATGGGATTTACAGAAAACTGCATGGAGGCAGTTACTGTTGACCTTTGTTAGTGGCTCCTTCAAGAGAGTTTCTTTTGTTCTGTTAGATGAAAAATCAGCATTCCATTTGCCTCACTCCTCCCAGTCAATTAGTGTGTAAAAACCAGTGCAAGAGTGTATGTTTTGCATGTAGGAGCCAGAGATCCCAAATTCAGTCTATGGCATCTTCAGCTGAAATAATCAGGTATTCAACAAGCCCACTAGTCTTTAACTGTAAAATCAAAAAGGGGTGGATAAAAAGGAAGAAGAAGAAAGTGAAAAGCTAAGAGAGAGGTTTAGGATCTCCCCCCCCAAGTGTGGATAGCTATGTAAGCAACAGTAAGAAAACAAAGACTTCATTGCAGCAGAAATCATACTGTATATTATGACAAAACTATATAATTGAAACCATTTCAGAATACTGTATATTCAGTACAGGAGAAATTAATGAAGAGAGTCACAATGTGTCCCTGTGTTCCAGAAAATGCTTTATTTACATATAGGTCTGGGGAGCAGAACACGTGCCTCTCATAATCTGAAAGCCTTGATCTCCAAATAAATCACTCACTGTTATTCTCCTCTACAATTATTTGATTGTTGTTTCTTCTGCAGTTCTGACCTGGTCTCCAGATAGTAGTTCGTTCATTCATTTGCTCTCTTTCTCTCTCCTGCTTGCAAGATTAGTCTACCTAACAATAGCATCAGAACCTGCCCTTTACAGTTCATAACTTTTTAAACAAGTTAAGGGTTAATCAGTTTGCCATAACAGGTGCCTGCTGAAAAAGTGCCATACTCTATTTTGGGAGACAGTCCTGATCTGTAAGTATTACAGGTATGCTTCACGTTTCAACAAATGTAGAATCCAGAACTGAACTGAGTTGAGTCAGAGAGATTTGGAGATGGCCACATCAAAGTAGGAGTCTTTTGAAGAGAGGGTTGCAGCTGGTGGCTAGTCCCCAATCTCAGTGCTTTGGATAGTGATGGAAAGGATACTCAAAGACTTGAGGGAGGTGAATCCTGAAGCTCTGTTTTCATCCCCTCCACCAAGTATTTGAAAAGACTTGGAGCACTATTCCTGCTCCCCTGACCTTCAGGAGGGCAGGGGACAGCTGGGGAATGTCATCTGGCTAGTTCCACTAGCTAGCTCATGATGCTGCTAGCACCCTCTAGACTTCCTAGGAGTCCTACAGAGGTCTCAGAGGATGGGATCTTCATTATGTACTAGGTATGGGAAGAACATTTGAATGCTTGAAGGAGAAAGGGGCTTGAGAACCCCTGATGAAAAGATCCTTCCTTGGTTTTTGTTTCTAGTTCTAGGATAGATTCAAGAACTACTTCTGTCCCCCTGGCTCACTTATTTTCCATTGTTCCAAGCTGGAGGGGGGCAGCCCAGCAAAGAAGATCATCTATTGTCTGCTGTATTCTGATAGCTAATGCACGATGACGATGTCTGCATTGTTTTGAACCAACTAACAGAATATAGGCAGCAAAGATATAGCCTTCTGATACTCCTCGGGCTTCATCCACAGCTTCCTCATATTATGCATCACAAGAAAGATCACCTTCCTGCCCCAGTGAGACCTCTTCAAAAACTGCATTGTTTTTGAAGATGTCTGGTAGAGGGGAGAAAGTTGATTACATAATTTGTTCTCCCTTGCAGGAATGAATAATTTAATACAGCACACCTCATCATGCGCTGGCTATTGGAACATACCTGCATGACAATCCTCCATTGCAACCCATCTTCCCTGGATAGTACAGGGCCATGTCAGAGGTGGACAGGAAAACACTGAGTACATGTGGGAAAGATTTTATTCCCCCTGTGAGAATTTCTTTGAAAACTGCTGTTTTTAAAGATGTTTTCACAGCAGGGAGAAAATTGATTAAATTATCCATACTTCCCTGTGGGAATGAGTAGTAATCAGAAGCACATCCCTAGGTCTTGGGGAGGGATATTAAAGTAATATATTACAGAACTGACCCAGCTTCTTGTGACTTTTTCTAGTTGTCTTTCTCAAGAAAGTCTTCAAGAAAGGTTAAAATTGTTTTGATGGAAACTGGGAGTTCACATTCTCCTTTCTTTGTTACTTTAAGGCTCTTTACAGACGGCCGAAATATGGCGGTCTGCCGGTGCTGCTCTTTGCTGCGCGAGCGAGCTGCTGCGTGCAAACCGCGCAACTCCCTCGCGCAGCAAAAAAGGAGCTCCAAAATGGAGCTCCTTCTCGTGGTGCGGCTATGACAGCGTGAAGCGCCGCTGGTGCACTCATAACGTCATAGCCACCGCGACACGTGCGGACGCACAGTGTCCGCTATGCAAAAATGGTGGTGGCCGTCTGGAACGGCCACTGTCATTTTTTACACGCAGAGCGCGTATTAGGGTTAGGGAGGTGTGGAAGCACCGCACCTCCCTAACTCTAGTACGTGCTCCGCGCATACTTTAATGACAGTGTGTAACCCGCCTATGCTCCACATCCATCGTCCACAGAGATTCTTTTGCACTTTTAGAGACTTTGGTGCCAATATAGTAAAATTCTAAAAAATCTTCACTCTTTTTCATTCATCATAACCTGATAGCCCCTACAACTTGACATTTCTAACTTTTTTTGGGGGGGGGGGTGTTTTTTTTACAATTTTTCTTCTAAGGTGCAAAAAGGAGGGGGAGATAAGGAGAACCAAATCTCTCTCCCACCCAAACAAGAATACTTTACTTGTACACCAAACTCTGTACCTATTCTTCTGATTTGTTAATGTTTCTTAACTCATGCTTTCTTCATTCTGTATGTCGTTTCCCCAACAATTGCGCACAGATAAACTCTCTTTGTATGTAAAAGATTTTTGCATACCCAATTCTTTTAAATTTGGATAGATTTAAGAACATGTAAGAAAAGATATAAAGGATGAAGCAAAGAAATACATTGCCAAAGAACGCTGCCATTTTCCTATCCAGGCATTCAAAAAGGCCAGAAGCGGAGTTGCAGTGGAAAGAGTAAAGGGGGGGGTCAGTGTTTCTTTTAGGTGGTCCCAAGATGGACTAAACTCTCATCTTTCACCACTCTACTAAAAAAAAAACCCGGTTTTTATCTTGATAAAAGTTAAAATACAGTACTTACATTGACTTATGGATAAGTTGACCAGACTGATACATGTGTATATACAGTATTTAAAATATAACAATCAAACAAAATATAATTACATTGATCTGTGGATAAGTTGACTCAGGATTTTTGGGCTAATTTTTAACTAAAATTTCCAGACCTATACATGCATATATACATTATTTAAAATATAATAATTTTAAAATTTGCCTCTTAAAATAACTTAAACTAAAAGCACATTTTAGAGACTTTTTGTCTGAAATCTGTTGGATAATTTCCATGGGGATAGCCTGCAAATGCCAATTCTGACCAGTATATATATTTTAAAACGTCTATAGCCATTTGTTGATTTTCCATAGAATCATAGACTTATAGAGTTGAAAGAGAGCACAAGGGCCATCCAGTCCAACCCAAATACAGTCTTCTCTCCACATTTGTGGATTAAGGATTAGTGGATTTGATTATTTTCTGATTACTTTATTTACACCTTCTCCACTGTTGCCCTATGCCACTTTTAACAAGGACTTTGACAAAATGGGTGTCACTTGGTGGAAATCAAACTGGCTCTCACATAGGTAGACAATCTACATAGGAGCCTGTGGCTTCATAAAGAAAGGAGACATGCTGGATTCCAAGGAAATATCTTCTCTGGATTGCAAATGGACATTAAATTTCCTTGACTTTGAAAATCTACCAGTGACCACATGACCAAAAGGGGAGGTACCAGCCTGCAGATAACCCTCTCTACCATCTGAACTAAGACCAGAAATAGAAAATGCAGGCCTATAACTAACATCTTCAATTTCTTTCTCCTGTTTGCCTGATGAAGAAGCCAGTGTGACTTTGAAAGCTTGCAACATGTAATTGTTCATTTTGGCTGTCCCAATAAAGATATCTTTGTTTGGATGTTATTGATTTGCTATATGGCCAACACGGTTACCCTTAGATGTTTTTTTTTTGGTGAGAATGGGTGGTGGGAAAGGAATGGGGAGTGCAAGGAGAGAGGACACATGCTTTCTCTCACCTGCTTACTCAGATATGGGCAGGCAGTGGGGATGGGATGAGATAGGAGAGTATGAGGAGGGAGGGTGTGCATGCTCCCATTCACTCACTCACATAGGTGGAAATGGAGTTGGCATGGGGAGAGAAAGGGGTGGGTGGCAGGGAAGGGGATGAGACTGGGGAGTGAAAGGAGGTAGAGTGCACGTGTTCCCTCGCTCACTCATGCAGATGGGCAGAGGGAGAAGAGAATGGCACAAGTGTCCTCCGGCTCTTGTCCCATCCCTTTCCCCCCCTGCTGCAAGAGCAAGTAAATGAGGCAGTGAGGGAATGTGCAAGTGGCCAGGCCCAGCCACACCACCACTATAGGTACCTTTTTAAAAAGTGGTTTGGGAGGCCTAGAGATATTTGCGGTTTTGCTACTTTTGCAGGGACTGATTGTAGTCCACTGGAGGCATCAAGATCTGGATTTACCAACTGAGATTCAGTTATGGGCCTTAGTTGAGCTAGAAAGACTCCAAAGTGGACTGAGACAATTTGGGTTGTTCTTTCAATTCCCAAATCAGGATCCCACCCAAATCTTTTGATCAGTGTGCTATCCCAATATTTATGTATTATGTGGAAATCTGAATGCTGTCAAATTAGCAAAATCCTGGTAAAAAGATTTGTGCATTCCATCTGGTATACTCAATTAAAATGTTATAGTTAGTCTTTGTCAAAATACAAGTGATACTAAAGGAAAATCAGGACACGGACTATGTATACATGGGTAAGCTAACATTTTCCTCCAACATTATTGTTCAGTAAAAAAAATAATAACCTTACCAAAACTGTTGTTTGGCACAGGAGTGAGACTTGGCAGAGCAGGACCTAGAGCCAGTGGGATGCTACAGAGCCCAGGCACAACTACTGATCACATCTAATGGGTCAGAGAGCACTGACTGGCATCTCTTTTCATCTTCTGCACCCTGGTCACCCCCTCACTTCTCTTTGGACTTTCCGAGCAGTCATCTAAATTCAGATGCCCGCCAGAGTGAGGACCTGTATTTTGCTTTATATGACTTTGCAAGATGCATTGATAGCCATTGGTATCATATCAAATCTTCTTTCAGATTGTTTTATGTACAAAAAGGTATAGAGTTGTTTCCCTAGGGAGTAAAAGACACAATAAATGTTATACTGCTATACCAGATTTCTCTGGGGTTGTGTTCTCCAGTTTTTCATGACAAGGCAGGAAGGAGCAGGTGGCCTTCACTTTTTAATTTTCTGTTTGTAATAGTAATAGCTAGAATATCCTTTTGTTTTTCTAGTATGCCTCGACCGCAACTTCATATTGTCCCCTTAGGCAAACCTTGGCCTCACTTCTACAGAAAAGAAACATGGTACAGGTATGCCACAGTTAATGAAGTCAATGTGTTCTAGGCATTACTTTTCTAACAGAAAATTTAGTAACAGAGGCAGAAATAACATGAAAAGAATAGGGTTAATGTTAATCAAAATGTTGAGGGTCCCAGGAGGGTACCCACAAATTAATATGATTTATTGGAATTTTAACAGCTCAAATAAAATAATATTTTGGCTGGGGCAACATCCGCCTTGGGCCAATCCTGTTTATACCAATTCCAAATCACACAGAACTGCAGTGTCAAATCCTAATATGTTGTTGTATTTTTATTAAGGAAATAATCAACACACATGCACAACACATACATTCACACACACAAGAACTAAGAAGCAAAGGTGGGAGAAGAGGAATACTGGAGGCCTTGCTAACAATGATATTTTACTTACCATAGATTGTGGTTCAAATCAATGGGAGTCTGGAACGGAGAAGGCTCAGTAGCCATCATGGCAAGTGGGGTGGCAAACGTATTGAAGAGTCTAGTCAAACTGACAGCATCACTGTCTGTTTGTAAACTAGACTGAGGAACTGCTGTTTAAGCACTAATATTTATACCCAGAACCTTGTCTTGGGGGCAGGAACCAAGGAATAAGGGGTTAGATTCTTGCTAAATGGTGTCCCAGGAGGAAAAGAATGTTTAGGAACTACAGTAAATGTTCGGGCGATTGGCATGAATACCTCAAACATCCCTGTCCTGTGTATGCACAAGCAGTCACCTTCTTTGACCATGACCCATTGTTGCCCTCTAAAGACAATAGGGATTATGCTGGTGCCTTGGGAAATTCCATCATGTTGGGTGCCCTCCTTGCTCCCTTGCTAGCACCAATTGGTTTGCGAAGTGTCATGTGGCCATGCTTCCACAGTGGGGCCATTCCTAGGTCACCCATCCCAGTATCCCTTTTAATATTAACTTGATACTAAACATGAGGGGTGATCGGGGGGTGTCTGGTCTTGGGGTAATACTTAGTTCCTGCACCTCAAAAAAAAAAAAAAAAGAAAGAAAGAAAGAAAGAAAGAAAGAAAGAAAAGGAAAGGAAAGGAAAAGAAAAGAAAAAGAAAAAGAAAAAGAAAAAAAAAAGAAAAAAGGAAAAGAAAAGCAGTTCAGCATGTATCAGAAGTTTTGATTTAAAACTACCATATACAATGTGCCTTACCCTGAAAGCCGCATGACAATCAATGACACACCGCACCATGTACGTGAGCCCCATTAGTTTCAATGAGGCTCAAGCACACGCGGAACTTGCCCTACACGGCGGGGTCCAGAATGGATCCCCACATAAGGCAAGGGCGCACTGTATATTTGTCAATGAGTCTAAAAATTTATGCTCCAAAATTGACCTGCAAATCCCAGGTCGACTTATTTATGGGTCACTATGGAAACATGATGTCAGCTCTTTCAGATTTCCACATGTGGTGCGGAGAGGAGTTTAGCAAGAAACAGCCAAATAGAAAGAGTCCTGGGTGATTGATTGATATTGCTGTTTGTTTAAGAGTCCTCCTCTCACCAGTGTGCCTGGCTGAAACGATGAAGGAAAGCCTCAGTGAGAGTCTCTCTTTCCATACACACACATACACACTCTAAAGGAGTCTCCAAGTTTTACCCTTGACCTATCCACAGGTCATGGCAAAATCCATAATTTTGGCCCCAAAACCTGACCTCGATTTATACGTGTTGACTTATACAGTAGTTGAGTATATGGTAACAATTTTCATAAGTGAAATTAAACAACCAGGCCAGATAAATCTAGCCTAAATAAACAAAAAACATTTTGAACCTTCTAAAACTACTTGAAACCATGAAAAAGGCATCAGCGAAAAAGGGAGAGCCAGTGTAAAAAAAAACTTTGTAAAAAGGAGCTTCTTTGTGAGAGGCTTTGTTAACTAAGGCATGCCTGTAATGGTTCTATAAGAATAAGTTTATTTATTTATTTATTCCATTGTTATGCTGCTTTTCTCCCAAAAAGGGAACCAGGGTGGCTCACAAAATAAAAGCAGTTTAAAACAATTAAAAACAATTAAAATAACCTAATTAAAACAGTAAAAAAAAAATCAGATTAAAAACACACAACAGTTCAAAAATGTAGGGCTGATACAGATTGCCCTAAAGGGGCGGCTTGATGCTGCCCCTTTGATCACTGGATCCTGGCCATGGCAACCACACACCACGGCCCCCTTCTGGCATTTTTCAAGCCCAAAAAGAAGTGGCACAATGCCACTCCTTTTTACACCAGAAAAGAGCCGCCCTTTCCACCACCACTGCGGCTTTTTGGCACTCCTGCAGCGTGCAGCATCTAAACGCCATGTCACTGAGGCACCAGAAAGTTGCCATATATGTGGATAGTGGGTGGCATGATGCTGGCTTTGGTGCAGCATTGGGGTGTGCAACATCCATATGCCACACCCTCATGCTGCTGGGAAGCTGGTGTATTGTGCCAGTATGTACCAGCCCATAGTCCTTCTATGGCCAGTTGTTTTGGTGCAGTTGTTAAATGCCAGTACTACAACCACAAAGTTGTGAGTTGGGTTCCAAGGTTGACTCAGCCTTCTATCCTTTTATAGGTCGGTAAAATGAGTACCCTGGATGTTGGGGGCAATTGGTTTACAGATTGCAAACTGCTAAGTGAGTGCTGAATTCACTATGAAGCAGTATAGGAATGCAAATGCTATTGCTATTGCTAAACACAGAAAACATTTTCAGGACTAGTTTGTTTGACTTATCAGCTTTAGAAATTTGTGTGTTAATAGAGACCAGGCCCCTTTTTAAACAGGCCAGGGGACACAGCAATGAGCCCAATTGGGAACAAATTTCTGCTGTGCTATCCCCATTTAAACGGGTAGGTGCTTCATTCACAGTATGTAGACTACTTCCCTATAGCACCTTGAGCATTCCTTTATGGGTGCATTTTCTCTGTCTTCTGCCTATCTATGCTACAAAGTAATCCACTAAATAATTAAGTCTAAAGCATTTTTAAAAAGAAAAATAAGGCAGGCACAGAGGACAGAAGCAGTAACATGCTGTTGAAGTGAAGTTTGTTGGAGACGTCAAGTGAGGCAGGCTTTGATGGGCATCTCCTTTGATCTGTGCTCTGAATATAGCCCTCACGTTTCCCTGTGTTCAGCTGCTACCTAATTACCAAACGGCAGGGCCGCCGCAAGTTCTCAGCACATTGCTGCAGCCATAGATTTGTGGGCCTGGAAAGATGTCGATTCTCCTACAGCCATTGATGCTGGCAGAACATTACCTCTCTCATCGATTGAGTTTGGAAAGAATCTTATTTTATTTTTCATTAAATTGTTAATCAGGGAGAAACCTCCCCTCCCTCTCTCCCTGCCTTCCTCCCTGCCTCCCTTCCTGTATTATTTCTATGGTCTAAAGACCAAGAGAGGAAAGTTCCATTGCCATAGAAACAGCTTCGTATCATTTTAATGCCTTGGATCAGTCCCTCTCGAACAGTTTCTCATCAAAAGACCTAATTGTTGGCCCTGATCTCCACTCCTCAATTAGTGGTGATGTCTCCCTTCAAGTTAATTGCTAGCGATGGGAGGAAGTAGGACAAATGTAACCTTTTAGATGAAAAGATTTCTTTCCATTCCTTTCCCTTTTCTGCTCAGATACACTTCAGAGCTCTCAACTCTCTGCTCCAAGGAAGCCCAGGGGAGATGGGGGGAGGCGGTGTGGAGGCAAAGAAGGAACAGTATAGGCAAAGTCTATACAGGAGGAAGAGCCCATGACTGTTAAAGACTGTAATTTTTTCATAATTGCAATGTTCTCCCCCCTTCCCCCCACAAAGAATTACACTGTAATTCTACCATACCAGCACTCACTCTTCCTCTGCAAAACCTGCTCCCTGACACTACAAACGAATGAGCTTATGCAAAGCCTATGCTTCATTTCAGACAAATCCTGTACCAAACGGGGCAGATTCTGGTGGATATTTGGGCAATGTCCAAAACTAGACTGGGACACTTCCAAAGTGGAACCAATCCAAGTCTGAACACTCCTAAAGATTAATTAGCAATTTGGAAATGGAGTCATTAGCAATTTGGGTTTTGGAATCATATCTAAGCATGTGGAATCAACATGGGGAAGTGGGCCACCCCCATCCCCTCCAACCCCCAGTTTTGTCACTGTCAGAGCTTCCCTTCTGGGATGGAGGCTGCCCATATACTGGGGGGAACCTGAGTTATTTCTTTTTTGAATCGTGATCACATGGAAAATGTACAGGAAATACTCCTATTCCGACTCATCACGCTTCATGCAGGGAGATGGACAAAACTGGGAGTGGAAAGGGTGGGGACATTTCTTTTCCTCTTTGTGTGCTGTTGATAGCAGATAGTTACATAATGGATGCATATATTGGATATTAGTAATGTAGGTGGGTTTTATTGGATGCTGTAAATACAAATGAAGTCAGGGTAGAATCCTATATACATTACCTTCAGCTTTGATAACATGGCAGGGCCAAGCATGGGGATGATTTTTGATGGAGCAAAATTTAGGAGCCTGAAATGGATGTTAAAAAAAGTGTGTGCATATTTTGATACATACAGATCATATTTGTACATTGTGAATGGTAGATTGTGCCTTTAATCTCTTTATCTGGCTGCTAAGCATCACATGTTACTGTTAACTACTCTACTATGATGTTTAGAAAACATATCTGGGGGAGCCGCATTGGCTATGTAGCAAAGTACAATAACATCCAAAATCCACAAAACAGTAATAGCTTTATCGGAACAACCAAAATACACAAAATACATGTTGAGATCACTATATGTTTTGCTAATGGAACTTATAGTTTATTTCCTGGTGTACCCACATGGCCACAAGAGGAGGGGCCTGCCTGTCCGCCTGAATACCATACCAGCTGAACTGAGAACAGCAGGCTTGTGTGACTAACATCATCATAAATTTGTTTTCTTCTGTTTGAGCTTTAATCATCTCTTTTAGCATATCTTTGCCTGATGAAGAAGAAGCTAGTGGAGCTTCGAAAGCTTTCAACATGTATTTTGTGCATTTTGGTTGGTCCAATAAAGGTATCACTCTTGTGTGGATTTTGGATGTTATTGGACTCTACTATGGTATTGTTCCCTGTATCTGGTGAGCTTGAGGAGACATTTCTTAATGTTTTAAATAAAGCACAGCAATAAAGTATTATTCCTATAACAGGACAAATTCAAGGCGAAAGGCACTATTTATGGTATTTTTCCTGATGTGCATATTTTTTAACGCATGTTTGTAAAACTCAACATAAAAAGAATATTGGTACAACTATACATACAATCACATCGTGCTTGTATTTTGCATGCTTATTAGAAAACCCCATGGACTCTTTAATCTTTAAAACTGGAATTTGGAGACAGGAGCAGGAAAGTAAAACTGTGTGTATTTTTTGTGGGTTTTTCAGGCTATGTGACCCAAAAAACCCAGAAAAACTATGAATACCAGCCATGAAAGCCTTCGACTTCACAAAAATTGGGTGTATTTGTAGGGGCAGGATCAAAAGTTCAGTCTTTGCAAATTCCTGTACAAAATGACTTGATCCATGTATAGTGAGCTAATGAAACCAGGAACTAGATTTCATTAGATTTCAGCGCTACTTTCAGTATTTTGACCCAGTTCTTAGCCTTTAAATGTATTACTGTACAATATGCATTGTCAAATATGCCACTATATGCATATTGATAGCATGCACTTTTGCGCATGTATTTTGAATGCAATTTTACATTTTAGAATATAGATTTTTAGATTTTAAGTACGGAAATAGAATAATGGGTAAAATTCCTCAAGCAAATTTGTTTTTACAATTTTTGCTTTTACATTTTTATGTCTTTAACATTATTTTTGTCCTACTATTTCAAGTAGTTAATGCTTTTCAATGGCTACCATTTCTTTTCTTTTTTAAATTCAGAATGCCTAATTCCTGAGCACTTTGAGATAGATACGGCAACTGAAATAAGGAATGCTGAACTGTTTGCTTATGCTTTGCCTTTACTTTTCCTAAGAGATACGCTATATGTGTTTGTACTGTTTTCAGGGAACCTGTTACTGTTTCTTGACAGAAGGACAGGTTATGAAGTATAGATGGGGTAGACATATGCAAAAAGGATGTGGAAAACTGATCTATGGCTATACTTTCTATCACGGAGCAGTCACAAGTTAATTGCAGATCTTTAACTATCATTTCTAGCTCAGCCCACTACCTTCACACTGTCTAGATGACTGACCAAGATTATTAGCTTGTTTTGAGGATTACTGAGATAATATATGCTTTGAATACCAGGACAGTGGTATATATTGATATTCTTCTTGTTGACATTGTTGTTGTTAATGATTTCTATATCCTGAGGTAGAGAGAGTCAAGAGAGGAAGGCAGGCAAAGGCAGTTGCTGGCATCCTATACAGTAATTATGAGATGATAATCTTGCCAAGAAAATCCCATGATATGGCCTTGGGTCTCCATAAATCAGAAATGACTTGAAGGCGCACAACACACACACACACACACACACACACACACACACACACTGTATCTTGTAACTTCTGGGGATTCCTGTTTGCTGCTTCCAGAAACCCGTCTTTTTAGTCTGACAGTACACCAACCAAAGGGATTCCAAGATGCTACATATCAGGGTGCAGGGAAATGATATCCGCAGTGCTCTCTTGCAGTGCCTTGAGACAAGCAGTTGTGGCAGAACTCTGCCAAGTGTCTTCACCTTCTTGTTCTTGACATGGTGCATGCCAGGAGAATGCTGAAGATGTCATTTGCCAGTACCCCAATTTGCAGCACCAGAGAAACCATTTGGTAGAGGTGCTGTCAAACTGAAACTGTAGATGGGGGTGGACTTATCAGAGGCAACTATGACGATGGAGTGCTGTCATTGCAGTTACTGATGATGTATGATCTTTGCCATAATCTATAATGTCAAAGCCAAGCACATGGATTTGAGAACAATTTGGAAAAATGTTCTAATGTTTTCTTTTTCTTTCAGCTCTGAAAATCATTTCTTGTGCATATCCTCAGACAGTCTTGATGATTTATCCTCCACGAAAAAACTCACAGAGAAAAAAGAGAGATGCCAGCTTCACAAAACTGTACTGTTCAGAAGCAGAATGCTAAGGACTGATCCCAACCACTGAGGTTTTTAAACAGCAAAGCCAGATTCACCCCTTCTCTTTCATTTTGGCACAGTGATATAACTGGATGTTGTTTGGGTAAAAACACAGACAAATATTAATGATAATCAAAACAGGAAAAAATAATAAATTTGTACAATAAGATACATTATCTAAGGAACAAAAATAATATTTGTTTCTTGCTTGAAAAAATGGTTTTGTTAATGCTTGGGAAAGTCATTCCTGAAGAGCCAAGATTTTCATGCAGTTTACAACCAGATTGGCACTTGCTGAAGTGTTACATGAAATTATTCTGTGCAGAAACACACACATACTTTTTCACAAAAATTATGATGACCAAATTTTTGCAAAAAAGAGTTTTACACAAACACAGATTTCTTTTGTGTACAAACTTGTGTTTTTCTGCATTCCATAATGTTGTAAAAATAAAAATGTGTGGTTCTGAAAAGGTTTTTTTTCCTAGAAATGTATTTTCATGTGAAAAACATATTTCTTGGGACATATGTGGAGGTGTGTGTGTATGTGCATGCCAAATTGGTATTTTGTGCAGAAAAAAGCACACTTAATTTTTGCACACGCACAGCCCATGGGTTTCTAGAAACTTTTTTCTTCCTTGCAAAAATGTGAAGTGGCGGGGCTGGTACAAAATCTTAAACTAGATGCACAAAAAACCTGTTTTATGAGCAAAACTAATGTGGGATTTTTCTGTACGAAACATCAATTTTGCAAAAACTTATGTGGCTTTCTGGAAACATT